>NC_090928.1:932232790-932535821 GCF_040938575.1 Ambystoma mexicanum | reverse complement strand
AGAAAGGTAAGGGGAACATTTGTTTTGCTGCGCCTGACCATAACACGCAAGGCTTTAGGATGATGGTCAGAACAGAATGGGAAAACTGGTTTTGGGTTGGGATGACAGATGAAATGGGAAAATGAAATACAAATGGAAATTCATTTTGCTGAGCACAATTGAAACACTGGAACAAATTTGTTTTGCAGATCACAAGGAGAGTAATTCTTTTGGGCAACTCTTTATGACTATACCTGCTCACAATACACTGGGAAAAGATGGGTCCTTTTGAATGCCAACAATACTGATCCTGTGTAATAAATGTGGGAATTACTTGATTTACTTTGATAAATATGCTAAGGCTCTAAACGGGACAACAGTGGATTTTTCAATGGGGAAATAACTAAATCCACAGTCAAGCAGGGGATTCTTCAATGGGGAAATGACTAAGACAATGCTGAAAGAATACTGGGCCTACATACTCTATGGCTTTTGTGGTTTAGTTCTACCTACAGGAGATGTCTGGACTGGACATCAGGGAGCATTAGGGTACTGCTGGGACAGCAAAAGGGGGTCAGTCAAGATCTCTGCTGAGTACTCCAAGGGGTCCCAGGTCAGCTTCTAAGTCTCCTGACTCATCTGCAAGATTAGGCCTCCCTCTGCTGGGATGTTGACACCAGACTTCGACAGCAGGTCACCTCATGGGATTAGTGGCAAAAGTCCTGCTCTGAGGCAGGTTGGCTTAGTTATAAGGCAAATGACATCACAAATGTGTCATGATTCTTACAAAAGGGATATGCTCATGCTCACTACCCCACTCCCCCTGTGTGCAGATATGACAAGGGAATGTGGGAGTGCTTATCGACACTAGGGAAGGAGAGCACTTCATCATCTTACTTTGACAGATGGGCTTGGTCATGTTTTTGCACTTAAAATCTCACTGCCTTGCAAGTACCCTTAACTTCCAAAATTGCACATGTATGAATACATTTTTGACAACTATATTTTACTGTGAGTCAAATCAAACTAATCAGAATTCTGCATGTCATTCCTGTGCAGAGCTACAGTGTTTCTTCATTTACTCTGGAGCCATATCATTGAAAAACCTGGCCCTTTATGGGCATCATCCTAATCATAATTTACATGCTTTATCAATTTATTGCATCACTGGTAAACACAAGGAGGCCCAAATCACATTTTCATTAATAACTTTAGTTGTGTTGATCCCACCAAAATTGTTTTGGCATGGTCAGAAGGAGTTTACTGTCATCTTTCCAATAATCCTACAATGACTGCGCTGTGATGAATATTGTCAATTTTACACAATAAAATGCATTCTTCCCATTGCAGTCAATGTGCAATCTCACTCCTCATCTGGCTAGGCAGCCCCACCTTCCTGGAGCACATGACATCTGCTGAGGGTCTGTGTTTATATTAGCCTACTCATTCCAAGGGCTAATGACAAAGCTAATGCACTATTTAATTGATGCTTGTAACCTGAGGTCACAAAGGCTGGAGAACAGACCCACTCTTATGTGGTCCACCCCGTGTCTCCCATCTCAAAAGTATTTAAGGTTGATTTTTAAGGGAAGGCACTGAGGTTTGAAGTTGCAGGCTTAGAACTCCAGGACAACAGGGACCCTGGAATGCAGTTTCACATCTTGACGAATGGCAAGCAGCACAAGGCCTTTCAAACTCAGTCACAAATTACCTTTAACTCACATTTCACTTTTCAGCATATATATATAAGTAACTCCAAAGTTGTCCTTTGCATACAGCTGTTAAATGAGAGCATTATTATCACACGTTTAGTGGCTTTGGTGAACATTTTGCTTTGCAGATTGTCACTTTGTAGGAATAACAGAATGACATTTTATTTATTTCACCCATGAAAGGAACTCCATTTTACTGCAGCTGCTTGAACCCAGTTCAGTATCCAATTATAGATTCTGTGCACTGCTGTTTCATAAGTGGTGGGCTCGTGATAGACAGAAACCAAGCTCACATTTTCAAAATCTTGCAAACATTTTGCTGAACATATTATTAGTCTTGGAAGGGAAAAACGAAATGACATGCTTTTATTTATTTAAGTGCTTCGTTTCACTACGGTGGTTTTAAACACAATTCTGGCATTTCACTTAAGATGTTGGGCACTGCTGCTTCTGGGAATGTCATTGCAGCTCTCCAAGGATTTGTTATGCATTGCCACGTGTCTTTCCTTCATGTGAAGTTTTGTGCACATTTTAGCATCTTTTAGCATCTGGAGTTTTTTTAGGCACAATTTCTCTCCGTATTACTTTGGCTCCATAGGCCTTATGTTTGTGCAGGCCTAGTATTTATTTCTCACATCCAGGGGACATTTCACCCCACAGTAGCCTCAATATTGCATGTATCTTCACACATGTTAAACTTAATAAAAAATGAAGGGTTCAAAATTGCTTGAAAGGGCTGTGTTCAACTGGCTTACAAATTTCTTCGACATTCACAATCTACAAGACCACGTACAAGCAGTTTCCCACTCCAGTCACTCCACGGAACCTGCTCTATGTCTCCAACTTCATTGCTTTTGCTAAACACTCCAACCTATTCTCTATCCTAATTCTTCTTGATCTGTCAGCTGCCTTTGAAATTGTCGATCACCCTGATTTCACTAATACTTTTTCTTTTCTTGGGATTCACAATCAAGACTTGAATCCTACCTGGCACCTCACCAATTCTCTATCTCCTAGAACAACAACACCTCTCAACTCACTCTTTTAACTGTTGGTGTTCCACAAGGATCTGTCTTAGGTCCTTTTCTCTTTACACTCTACACTTCTGCTCTTGGGGCACTTATCTCCTCCTTAGGGTTCTCGTACCAAATCTTCGCAGACAACACTCCAATCTTCTACTCTTTTCCTGCACTCTCTTCTAATCTCTTTATGAAAATGTCCTGTCTCTCTGCTATTAAATATTGGATGTCTTCCCACTGTCTCTACCAACACAGAGGTGATCTTCTTTGCTGCCAAATACTCTATCTCATGTCCCCCCTGCCTGTCCAGTTCCCACCTGACCCTCTCCCCTACTTGTCTTCAACTAGAAACCTTGGTGTCATTTATGACCCTCCTCACACATTCTCTACTCTCATCTCCAAAACTGCAACAGTGACTCTTCTCAAACTCCTAAATATTCGGAAAACCAGGCACATCCTTCATGTAAACACTGCCAATCATCTTTTTACCACTTTGCCTTCTCTAAAGTAGACTACTTGCCAGCATTCTGTTGGCCTCCCTAAATATGCATTCTGTCCTCTCAACAAGATCATGCATTTTGTTACCAGGTCTCTATTTGAACTCCCTCGCTTTACACCTACTTCCTCATACCATCACCAAGCTGGGTAGCTGATGATGCTAAACAGGGCCAGATTTACATTTTTTCTCCTATTTCACAGATCTACCCACACAAGGCATCATTGTATTTACCCAGCTCTACAAGCCTTCTCGTAACGTCTGCTCTGCCTCCTCAACTACCCTTGTAGCACATCAGCCCCATCCCCTGTGCTTCTCTCACTTCTGCACTTTCTCTATTCTTGCTCCTCTTGCATGGAATTCCCATCCACCGGACATCTGAGAAACAGTCCACATGGATTTGTTCAAAACTAAACTAATAGCCTGCCTCCTCACCTCTGAGTTACCCTCTTAACCTTCCTCTCATCTGCCTTCCAGCTAAGATTTCCATTGCCTCCAACCTTCCTCTGTCCCTCACTTTCTCTCCTCTACTCAAGCACTTCATCCATCATGTAGGTTTGTAGTCTTGACAGGCACAAGTTTTAGTTTCGTTCTGCATACCATATTCAATTTGTTTAGTTACTTCTAGGAAAATGCTACGCTGTTCATTGTTTAATTGTGATTTGAGTATAGCAAAGTCTTCTGTAGATCCTTCAAACTGGCACATGGTGTTTTCTACTTCAGTCATGGCTAATTTTGCATCGTTTGCTATGAGTGGCTGTCCAAGTGGTTCTTGGCTTCCTATTAGAGAAGGTTGTCTGCTGTCAGGAGTGTCTATATTTAGTTATGCCTGGAGTTCTTCTTGTTGGAGTTCATTGTCTAACATGGTTTTGTACTGCGTAACATTTATATCTGTTATAATGCTTTCTCTTGCTTTGAAAGCATCTTCATAGGAGACATGGGTATCTAATACATCTTCTTCTTTTCTCCATGGTTTACAAAGTTGTAGTAGGGTGATGTAATACAGTTCTTTATGTTGAGGAGGTTTTAATGACAATTTCATATGAATAATTAGGCTGCATTTGGTAAGTTTCACCAGGCTACCGTCACAGCTTTCGACTCTGTTGCTACCTTTCTTATCATCTGGTTTAATGTTACTTTTGTATGTGAAGTTTTGGGCTATGTGGGATAGACACATGGTTTAAAAAGCAGTACTCCAGTTTGAGTGCAATGTGTCTAGTAAGTTGTTTTTCAAAATGTCCTGCCTGTTGGGATCATTTCTGGCTATTGTGTCTATGTCTTCATATGGTTTGAGAACTCTGTTTCTAGATTTAGCAGGACCAAGGCTTAGCCATACTATGTTGTCAGATTTCCCATACAAGGCAGTGCCGGTTAAATGGTCTGCGGCTTTGTAGCAGCCACATTCTCTATGAGAGAGCATTTTTATGCCAAAGCTGTACAATTTCTGTGACAGTGTTTTGTCAGATAATATGTCGTCCCAGAAGTCTTTCAGCTCTGTTTTCTCTCCTCTGGTTAAGTAGGCTGTGGCATATCATGCAACTGCAGTGGATTGTCTGCAATGTATTGCAC
Source organism: Ambystoma mexicanum (assembly GCF_040938575.1). Taxonomy (NCBI): domain Eukaryota; kingdom Metazoa; phylum Chordata; class Amphibia; order Caudata; family Ambystomatidae; genus Ambystoma; species Ambystoma mexicanum. Next base: position 932,531,046 of record NC_090928.1, on the reverse strand, counting down.
ATCTGTATTTGCATTCCAAAGAAGGACAATGATTGAATTGTAATCATTGATGTACTTTGATCCTTATGTTCTTTTTTTTATGCAGTATGTGTTCTTAATTGATTTGCCTTTGACACTATGGGCCTCATTACGACCCTGGCGCTAATGAGCTAACGGCGCCGTAAAAGGCTGCGGCGCCATTAACCCATTAGCGCCTGATTACGAGGTCCCTTTGCGGGACCCGACCTTAACGGCTGGTCTACACCAGCCGTTAAAGTAGGGACCCGCAAAGGGATCTTGGTTCTAAGTACGGTACCGCAATTTGCGGTACCGTACTTAGCGCCTTCCCCATTCCCATTGAGCCCAATGGGGCAAAAATGGGGAAGGGCCATGGAGGAAGGGATAATTACCGCCCTGCCAACCTTGTAATGGGGTGGTAATTCCCCCTTTCTCCATGGCGGAGTCAGTAAGTTACCGGCATGGACCATGGTGCTATTAGCCTGGGTCGTAATGAGGCCCTATGTCTAACTGAAGACATGAAGTTTTTCACTTGTCCTGTTGCTGAAACTGGTCTAGGGAAACCAAAGCCACATTTGGTGTAGTATTTCCGTTTGCTTTTATATTTTCGCCGACAATACTTGCCACACTTGTGTCTTTAAAATTGTAAAATGTGTGCATGTAGGTCGCTATGTGTAGTTTGTGATGGTATTTCACAAGTGACATATTTCTGAATGAACTGCGAAATCACTGTCCTGACCAAATTTAGAAGCATCTTTAATGCAAAAGAGCATGTGCATCTGTGGTGCGCCTCTGGCTTGGTATTCTTTTCTCCAAAAGAAGTGTTGCACTTCTCCGAGGGGAGGAACTGTTTTATTACAAATGAAGTGTAGCATGGCAATAAAGCGATGATGGAAGTATCTTAATACATTTACAGGATCAAGAGAGCAGAGTTCTCCTTGTGTTTTCATGTCTATATTTGTTTTGTTTTTGTATGCTATGCGTAGGAAATCATGCAAATCTTCCCATGCATACTGTGCACAACTTAATGTCACAAACTATGTGGGTGGGCCAAGGTTTCTTATCATACAGCGTACGTCTGCATGCCGTTGGAACCAGTATTCTTTCATACCACGCATGTTTGCTAAAAGATTTGTAATACTTGACTCTAAAACTTCATCTTTTTCTTCCACCTTTTGTAGTAATTGCATAGCAGACATATTTTGAAAATTGGTACCTGTTTTCAATGTGTGTGCAACTCCATAGCATAGAGTTGCTAGTTCACTTTCAAAGAGAAGGGGGACTATGTATTCAATGTTCTGTCTGAATTTGGGGTCTTCAGAATACATTCGTAAATAGCGGTACTATAATGCTGTTATTTGTGTGAGTCTTTCATCGTACCTTCCTCCTTTTCCAGTAGGAAAGAGTATTGGAAAGGCTTGTGCTTCTATACTTTTTTCCTTTGGCTTGCCGCATTTGGTAAGTTTCCAGTACATCATCTATGGTGTCTTTGGAGTGCAGTGGGTGAATTGTATAATGGTCTAAAATATTGGATGCTGTAGTAGGATCTAGAAGTTGAAATTGGCCAGTTCCTGAGTCTTGAATTTTTTCAGTGGTTTCCCTCAGGTTTTCTTCAATGTTTATTTCATTCTAGTATTCATTGTTGTCTTTTAGATATTGCAGGGCTTCTCTAACTTTATTTAAATCCACTAGTTGCTGCCAATATTATATTGTCTTTTGTAGATACGCCATTCACTAGGATAATCAAATATTGATCTATTGCTGTTACAATCCCAGACTGTCTATATTTTCTTTGAGATCTAATGGCAAATAAACTACTTTGCCATAAATGCCTTTCAGTAATTCAGATGGAGGTAGTTTTGCTGTTTTTGGTTGAAGGCGTATTATTGCTTGAAATGAGTGCACTGTTTGAATTATAATGCTCTCATACAAGTTAAATTGTTGGAGTGGTTTTGGCAGTGGGAATATTTACATGTTATTAGTTATAGCACGTGAAGGTATTTGGTTGTTGTCAAGTTTTGCAGTGCAACATCTGCAAAGTATTGAGGGGTTAGTGATTTCATATTTGTTTTCTGCTATACGATAGAGAGCTAATTGGAACCACTTGGACTCATCATTGTCTTCTATTTTGCACATTATGTCTACAGTTTGTGTGCTCTTTATATAAAATGTTCTGCAGCAACGCACAAAAACACATGGTTTGGCACTTCACCAGATGTGCTTTTAAACTTTAGTATTTCTTTTTGTATGTGTGTAGTAGAAGGTTCACATCTGTAAGTTTGTTGCTACTCTGTTCTAAAGATATTGAATTTTGTAAGTGGGTTTCATTTCCAAAATATTTGTTTTGAATGTGCTCTATTTCTTCAAGTAGTTCTTTGGCTGTACCATGTAGAAGAATGTTATTTAAATGGTCCAGTGCTAAAGCAGGACTTTTTGCATAGTACAGTTTATGAACGAGATTTCTTACAGTTGAATGATGTGTTGCTAACATTCTGATAAGGTGGAAGGTGCTTTTGCAAGTAGGTCCAGAAATGCACGCTAATGTATGTCCTCGTAGTCCTGTGTATTTGCGCACTGGACAGGAGTCAATAGTTTGCAATAGTTTTATTTTTAATTTGTCTTTGCCTTTCACATACTGATTGAGGAACTGGCGTAAAGATGTGAAAGATTGTTTGCGTACGTTACACATTGATGTGCACGCCCATTTGTAAACTGGACGTTTTGGTTCGGTGGAATAGAGAGTTGATGCTAAGTTTACTGGGGATATTTTTGTGAGCAGCGTTTCTTGTTCCAGGATGGTATTGTTAACCTTTTCATACCCTCGTCCACTGCTATGTTTGGTAATTGGGTTTGTTTGCTTATGTTTGTAACTGTGATTCCACTCACCTGCGCAGATGTTTGCAAAGCTATCTTTGTTGATATTCTGTTTGTTGAGAAGTCCTTGTTGTAGTTTAGTAATTTGTTTTGTTCGTGGTTTCATTCTGTTTTAAACTAATATAAATAATTTCCTTTTGAGAAGGATTGCACTGTCTATGAGAGCTTCCAGGATTTGTTTTCTGTGGTAGGTTTAAAGGGTTGAGCATGATTTGGCCCCTGTTTTTATAAGGTTCTGAATGACTGTGGTGGAAAACTTTTTGTAAAAAATTGTTTTGGTATGCTTACTTTTGGCTACCCCAAGATTTATAGGTGCAGTGTTAACACTAGTGGTAGTTGCAATCTTCTTAATACCTTTCTGTTTAGTTTTACATTTTGAAAGAGGAATCAAAGTTTCTTTCCTGAAAGCTGCTTTAGTTTGGCTTAGTGACTTTCTTAGCTGTTTTATTTGAACTTTTTTTATACATTCTTCTAGAGCCGGATGCCTATTTTGAACACTTTTAGTTTGATTTGCTCTATTTCTGTGCTGCTTTCTATGGAGTTTCTTTTTGGTAGGCATTCTTTGGTGTCTGTTGGAGAAAAAAGAATGTGTGGGTTGGAAGGTTGTCCAATGTATGTGTGCACTGTGCAGGAGTGTCTGAGTATGAGGGTAGGCATACATGTAGAGGTGTATGATTGTGGAATGAGCTGTTATTTCAGGTTGGGAAGCTGTACTCATCGTATCTGTGTGTTACTATACTGGTGTTCTGATGACAATACAAAGTGTGCACCTGCTGAGGTGCAATCAGTAATACGGAATCTTGTGCTGTAGGGTTAATACAATTGTTTGTTCTACAATACAAGAACACTACATTGTTTGAGTAACAGTCAGAACACTATGACAGTATTGCACTTACTTTGTTGGATGCAAAGAGTAGGTTTCTTCTGGGTTCTGTTTTGTACTTGAGATGCCACTGGCTTGCAGGAGTGTGGTGTTCGCTGAAATTGAGAAAGAAAGAAGTTAGTACATATGTGTGTTAATGGCACAGTAATTTCACTTGAAGAATAGATCAGTTACATTTGCAGAATTATTCTTTCCAGGAAGAGGTACTGTATGTGTTAAATAGCACAGCTTTGTATATGAATGGGTATTTTGGAGCATCAGCATCATAGCTAAGGGGGTTAGTTGAGTATTTATAAGTGTGTCCTATGAGGTGCACATTTGAAAGTGTATGTGTTGCTTTATGCTTGGTTTAGTATGGAAATGGATTAGTGGAAGTTGTAGTAGGGCGACAAAAAAGCTTGGAAAGATGTACAGATTGAAAAGGAGAATGTTTTTGTGTGTGGAATTCCATTGATTTTTCTGTGCTTAGGTGCTTGCTACATGAGTGGAGGAAACCTTTCAGTTATATGATTTATTTATCCACATTTGTAATGGCACTGTTTTGAATGTACACATGTATTTGTTTGGTTTTGCAAGCATGGCAAGTGGCAGGCACTCTGTTGAAATGTATGCAATGTATGTACTTGCAATGCTTTGGTAAGATAGAAGCTTTTTCCTGTTTTGTGTGCATTCTAGGAATTTCATAATAGTGTGTTAAGGGGGAAGTGGTTGTGAAAATGACAGAAGGAAATTAGAGAATAACAGTTTGCACATTACAATGAGTGATATGGGTAAATGAAAACTTGGAAAGCAGACAGATTTGCAAGTGAACTTGATTATAGGAGATGGGATAAATGACCTTATAATAATATAATTAATCATAATAGTTCCAGGCCCAGCCACACATTTTGATTAATTATGAACATTCCTGACAGACGCCTTGTTCGTAGGTCCCCAAAGGTGGAATGGGCATGCAGACAGGTGTCTACCCAACAGCACTGGAGTCCCCAAACTAATTAAAGGTGCGTCACAGCTTTGCGGACATGCAGACAGGTTATGTGTTCTATGGACACCTCCATTTTGATTGCGGACACTGGATGGAGGTCTAAGCGCTATCCCAATCCCCTCTCTGCTTGCTTATGTGCCAGACGTTGGGTAGAGCCTATAACAGGAGAATGGAGGGTTAAGATACTGGTTCTGTGATGGTTGGACTTCCACCTCGCACTGGTCCAAATCCCCTCCCTTGGGGTTATTGCTCCCTTTATGTTTTTGTGCGTTGAACTCTCCGTCCTGCATCGCTGTGCAGGGGTGCGTGGTTGGTGTGGGTGTTCTGTGGACCTAGTTGCTTCACTGCTCTGTGTGCCCTTATGTCGGGTCCAGACTGGCTGTGATTCTGACTCTGCTTGCTGTCTTCCACGTGAGTTATAATGTCTTTTCCGTCTTTATCCTGTCTCTTTTTTCCCTCTGTTTTCTCTGTCTTCTCAGCGTCTTACTCCACTACACTGTTGCCTAACAATGTCTCTTTTTGTTTTCACAGGGATGGTTGCAATCTCGGAGTTGCTGCGCCAATGGCGAAGACCACAGTGAGTTATTGATGCGCGGAGTGCTGCGCTGTTTATTGGTGTTAATTGCTAACCTGTTGCCTTTATTATTTATTTATTGTTATTTATCTGTTTCTCCTCTGCTTCGCACTTTCCACTTCTCCCTCCTTCCATGCACTTTTCCCCTCCCCCTCTCCCATGCACTTGCGCGTTCTCATTGTCATTGTGCCTCGGAAAATCACTGTTTTGTTCTCCCCTGTTCCCCTCCCTTGCCTTGTCGCTCTCTGAAACACTTGTGTACGATCGCGATAGAAATAAAATATCAATCAATCAACCTGTGTTCTCTTCTCTTCTTTTTACAGGTTGCAGTGATGTTCCGGAGTGATGAGCGATCGAAGCGCTCCTTGCCCAGGTAAGTGCTTTGCTAATGCTGACCTTGTTCCTTCTCCCTTGCAGGTTGCGGTGAAACTCGGAGATGGGCGAGGTAAGAGAAGCGCAGGGTGCTGCCAGAACTTGCTGCTTGCCCATTTAAGAATTGTTATCAATGCTGTCCTTGTTTCTTTACCTTTGCAGGTTGCGGCGAACTCTGGAGATGGGTGAGGTAAGCGAAGCGCAGGATGGATTCAAGGCTGGTTACTTCACAGGTAAGTGTTTTTGCTTGCTAATACTGTTCTTGTTCTTCCAGGTTATTAATGGAATCCAGATCTAGGGCTTCAGGATAGGGCCAACGGAGAAGCAGATGAGCAGGAGCTGGACATGGTGAGCGTTACGCTGCAGGAGTGCAGAATAACTCGAAGCGTGTTCTGCTGTTTGGGTGTGGTTTAAATAGCCCAGGTAAAGTCTTTCCAGGCCAAGTAGTTCCAGGCGCAGCCACACCCAAAACACTAGACCGCATGGCTTGGTTCTAAAGAACTGAGCTGTGCAATAGGCCTCCATGTTGGATTCAGGTCCAAAACTGGTATTGCTTTATTCCTGATAATGATCCTGGTGCCAAAGGTGCCAGGACTGACTCAATGTATGTTTCTGAAGGAGTTGTAAGGCCCTTGGGGCCAGTGTGAAGGACTTTAGCCCCACTGCTGCCAGGGGGCTGTTATACCTGAGGAGGTCAGGGGCATGAATCGTGACAATAGAATGAGGAGCAGCTCTGGTGTGTGGCCTTTTATAGGGGTGCTGGGGAGCACTTTGCGGACAGCTGCGCTCTCCGTGGACACTTCGAGCACAAAAAGGTGTCAAAAAGTTCCAAAAAGTATCCAGATCGGTAGGGGCATAGTCTGGGACCTCTTCAAGGGTGATGTTTCATAGAAAAACATCTTGGATTGCTCAAAACAGTGTTTTTCGGTGTCCGACGGCCCCAGCCCAGTCCATGGTCAAGGGCCTACGCTCAGTGTGGGTGCAGTCACATGATGATGTTGCGGACACATTCGAAATGGGACAGCTGTCCGTAGAACACCTACTGTGCGGGATTGGTTGTACGCATGCATATAGGTGTTCTTCGGACAGGGTTTGGGTCCACAAATGAATCAAATGTGCAGCACACGTGCGGCGGCCAGTTCTGGACAGGTGCGATGTTCCACTGCCAATTAGACACCTGGAGTCGATCAGCGTTAGAAAGCAGCCAAGCCGCGTCTACAGCTGAGACACGCAAGGGAGAGCTGTTTGATTTCCAAGACTTTCCAACGGACATACAGTGCTAGAATTTGAACGGCATCAGAGATGGCATTATCTCCACAAAAAATATGTGACGACTGAATATAGAGTTTTGATACAATGTACCCCGCTTCCCCACTGCTAGATGCTGACCTATTATACTTGCATTGACAGTGTATGGCGGATTCAACTTTTTTAAGCTATGGCTCTGCAGGATCAACAGTGGTCCATTAATGTCTAGGATAACCAGAGAGCAATTTAACCCACGGTGCCAGGGAGTGTATCTGGTCCTCCATATGATGTGTGTATGGTGAATTACCCACATCGGTCGTTTATGCTTGGAACAAGTCAGAATCGACTTCCACTTTTCTGTCTATTTGTTTAAGCAACAGGTTTAGGTGTGAACCCTTTATCTCTCGCTGGACAAAAGTCAAGTGAACTGCCGCCGCAGGAATGAGCGGACTGCCGCCGCTCATTGACAATACCCATCCGTCAAATTACAGCCGGGATTTTTCTATATGAGATTATTTTTAATTCTTTAAATAAATTGTCATAACCCTTTGTGAACGTTTTATCGGTGAATTCCCCATGATTTGTGTGTGATAGAAATGTGTGAGGAATTAAACATGTTGGGCTGATTGGGAATGAAGTAGTGTGTGATGTATTGGTCAGTTGAGATTTTAGTATGGTCTTTGGTCAACCCCGTAATTTCCAGGTTTGACCTAAGAGTGTCACTCATTAATTTTCAATTTGTAAACCCTCTTTATTTTGGTTGACATATTTTTTTTATCCCTGTGTGTGCTTTTTTTCTCTTTTTTCTTTTCAGTTGGCTATTTACTTCATGAGCTTTAACAAATGCTGAACGTTCATTTTAGAATTGTACTATTATGTCAATGAATGTGAACCATTATAATAAATTAGAATTTTGTATTTTTCTAATTTTTGCGTGATCTAGTGGTTGACTTAACTTTCCACCTCATTAGGGTTTTATTAAGCTTACAGATGAGGGTTGTAGTACCTTCAACATTTTGCTTTGGGTTAGGACAGCGAGAGGAGGGTTCCCACCTGTGACCAGACTCTGCTCACCAATTTTTAGTTGTGTTAAATTTATAGGGTTGCCTATTTTGGGGAGTATGTTTGGTGTAGCAGTATAAATATTTTCCCCACACCTCATTTGTGTTATAAGGCAATGTTTGTAGGACCTCGAGGGTGGGATGTGCATGTGCACAAGTATCTGCCAGACAGGGCTAGGGTCCCGAACTAATTAAAGGTGCGTCACATCTTTGCGGACACGCGGACAGGGCAGGTGTTCTACGGACACCTCCATTTTGATTGCAGACAGACTGGACAGGTAAGTGTCCGTAGGACACCCCCATTTTGATTAATTATGAACATTCCCGACAGACGCCTTGTCTGTAGGACCCCAAAGGTGGATTGCGCATGCAGACAGGTGTCTGCCGGACAGGGCTGGAGTCACCGAACTAATTGAAGGTGCGTCACAGCTTTGCGGACATACAGACAGGTTATGTGTTCCATGGACACCTCCATTTTGATTGCGGACAGTACGAACAGGTTAAGTGTCCGTAGGACACCCCCATCTTGGTTAATTGCAGACATTCTGGACGGTTGTGCTGTACGCGGACTCGCAAACAGGCTTTTTTAAAAAATGGCAGACACATACTGCAACAGTATACATATAACTTGATTTATATACAAAAATATACAAATTATGAAAGAGAGGGGGAACAGAAATTGAGACATACACAGGGGAATTAGGATTTTCTAGAGGTAGGTGTTAGGGGAGGAAGGGATTTAGGTCTCATTGTAACATTTTTGGTGATGGGGAATTTTTGGGGATGGTTGTGACAGGGATAAGGGGTACAGGTGCAGTGATATTGAATTTTCTCCATGATATGTTTTTTTACAAAGTCTTTCAATCAAGGAAATTGTTTAATAATTGATCATTTTTTTCTTCTAAATGCATTAGATGATTTTCCACAGTGTCAGTTTGTTGTTCCATATGTTGTTGGAGTACTACATCATGTACTGTTTTTGGAGCATTGTTGTTATTTTCTGTATGTACTGTTAAAGACAAAAAATATGTTAGGTACATGTGCAATAATATGTATTAATTGGCTTACTTTGCAAACGACAGTGTGTACCAGTAGTAGAACTGTCTTCACTCATTAGTGTATCCTACTAAACAAAGTGTATAGCTATATGAATTAATGTAGTGCACTTACGAGTATGTTTCTTAGATTTGCTGTTAGTGCTTTGTAAGTGTGCTGTTGATATTTGCTGTGCAGTTTCTGTATAAAGCAGAAGTGAGGTCATTTTGCTGGAGGCATAGGTTATTTTTGTTTTTGGTATGATCCATTATGCTGTACATACTATAGAACTTCATTGTTGGTTTTTTAAGTATACACTTTGTACTTCTAGTTTATTTTTGTTTGTAATTCATTTATGTGCTGCTCTTTGAACATGTTTAGTGTGTTTGTTGTATGCGACAAGAATGTAAGATACCCCCTGAGCTTTTGGACAGTGTGGATGCTGCCAGGACCGCAGACAGTCACATAGTCCACGGACCCTATGGCTAATAGCATGGGCTAGGGGGTTCAGTTTGTGGTATGGTATATGTACATAAAGTAAGGGTAAGGGTATACTGGTATATACCTATGAAATTCAGTGAAAAAACGTTATCGAAGGAACTTTATGGTTAAGTTGCACTTCTAAAAACCTATCAAATTCAGTGAAAAAACATTGTTAAAGGGACATTATGGTTACAAGTAAAACCGAAAACCCCCTAAAATTTGCCAGTTATGGTAAGCTAAGCAGCCATAACTCGCGCCACCACCGTGCACTGCTATGACTAATACCCAGGACATCAAAGATGACATCACAAATGTCATTCATGACATTGCTGATGACATCACATGTGCATTTAGTTTTTATGCACAGCCTCTACAAGGGATTCTCATAAAGTTGGTAGAAAAATATCAAAAATCATTGGACGAACTCTCATGTGCCAAATAGTTCATTATTAGGTGATGCATTGCTATAAACACCATTGTGTTACTGACTTCATTCCAGTACATGAACAAACTCCTATACAAATGTAGGCATTCTCTGCAGAGTGTGCCATAGTGCTACAATATTCGGTTTATAGTGAAAATGTTGACTGCAAAAATGTCGAAAAAAATAATGTAGAAAAAAAATAATTTCGAATGTGTTTTTTTTTTATTTAATGAGGGGGGTTCCCCCCCAAACCCCCTGTTTATTTTTACTAGCTAAACCCAAAAAAAATACAATTTTTTTTAAAAAAAATCAGATTTTTTTTCAACATTATTTTTTATGACATTTTTGCATTCAACTTTTGAAATGTTGGATAGTAAAATTATCAATCCTTTCGTTTCAGAGTTTTGTGTACTGTGAAACATGTAATAAGTACCTAACAGTGTTTCCCTTACTGCATAATTGTACTACTACACACAAAACATAAAGAGACCACAATGAATACAAATACGAGCATAAACAGTGAAAGTAAACGTAAGCAAAAAGCCAGCAGCATTACCAGAAAGTGTTCATAACCCATCTACTTAGGTTAATGCACAGACATGATTACTGAGTCTAAAAGGTTGCTTCTTCCCCTATGTATACATATTATATGATGTGAGTGGATTCTAAGGAAAGTAGTGTAAGTACATATGAGAAGAGTAAGGCCTACAAACATAGTACCTTTTGCATTTTCACTTTCTGACTGTCAGTAAAGAAAACCACCTGCCTAGATATGTTAGTTAATAAAAAAGAAGGGGGTAGCACTTTTTCGGCGGCTTATAACTTTGCTTCTCATGACAAATCCTCACCAAACTTTGCAAAAAAAGGATATGGGCGGCTGTGAATGTGTTCGCCAAGTTGGGAGAGTTTTCGTGCAGGGATTATAGGGGGTTCCCAATTTTTTTCCCAAAGACTGAATCAGGAAAATCTTTGCGCATGGCTACAGGTCGAACGGCTGGACGGATTTTCATCAAATTTGCACCAGGAGCGGGGGCTTGTGCCAGAAAGCGAGTTTTTGTGTGTTTGGTAGAAATCAAACTGGTAATTATTTTGCAAAACACTGAAATGTATGTCCCAAAAAATTAGTGATATCTGGGTCTGCTGCGTGGACCAATTTCCCAGTTCGCTCCGTGGACCCATGTGTGATTTGTTCACGGTACGACATGCTGTCGGCGAGTAGTGGATGCGGCAGATGGTTGGCTGGAGGGAAGCATGCTGTGCGTCAAAGTTTTTGGGAGACGCCGCCATGGAATATTGGAGGATTGTGGTGCACCGAAAGTCGTTGGGAAAACTGCTTTGCAGGATTGGCTGGGTGAAAGTGGGGGGAAGCAAAGATATTGGCAATGTTTTGTGCTGTAGGCTACGGCTTCCGGTGATTATGTTGAGGGCATGCGTTTTTGTTGTGGCAGGTTTGTGAGGAAATATTAACCTGCTTCTTTAACTTGGCTTTCAAGATTACCTAGAAACAAACCAACTATTAGGAATTCCTCAATCAGGCTTTTGTCCTCAACATGGAACGGAAAGGGCCCTTGTTGACCTCAAAAGTCAGATTGATGAACTCAAAGATAAAGGTAGTGCTGCCATCCTCCTTCTCCTAGACCTCTCTGCTGCCTTTGAATTGGTTTACCCCAAAATCCTATGCAACCACCTGTCATCGGCAGCACACTTCTCCCACTCTGCGGTCACATGGATCCAATCCTTCCTTTCTAACAGGACCATGCGCCTCTTCTCACCGTTAGCAGCGGCCGACCCGATTCCCATCACCTGTGGTGTCCCACAAGGCTCTTGTGTTTCACCTACTTTGTATAACATATTTACAAAGCCCCTATTTGACAAGTTGGACCATCAGGGTGTCACCTACACCAACTATGCAGATGACACCCAGATACTCCTAACATTATCTGGTAACTACAATTCGGACGTCAGCCAGATTAACAAAGTCTTCACCATCATTCAAGCATGGATGGCCACACATGGCCTCTGCCTGAATGATGACAAGACTGAACTGCTCCTTGTCGGATCCCCCAACACTATCCTGAAACTCAGCCCCAGCTATACTAGCTTCAGCATTGATGGTAACACTATTTTTATCGCTAAAAGTGGTAAAACTCTCGGTTTCTATCTAGATACCAACACTAACCTCTCCAAACAAATCAATATGACTGCCTCAGCCACTGCCTACACAGGTAAGCTGATTAGGGCCTGTAGACCTCTGCTCTCCACGAATAGTTGTCTCATACTAGCCAGAGCACTTATACAGTCCAAACTGGACTACTGAAATGGCTTATATGCAGGTGCAAACAAATACGTAATCAACAAATTGCAGGTCCTCCAAAATAACGTACTCCGAGCTGCTCTCAATATTCCTAGGAGAGAACAAATCTCTGCGATAAGAAAATCTTGTAAATGGATCACCATCCAACAAAAAATTGATCTAAAAACCCTCTGCCTCACCTACAAAGCCTTAAATCACCTGGCCCCGCCATAACTAACCAATAAATTCACCCCGAAACCTGCTTCCAGAATCACCAGATCCACCAACACATTATGCCTAGTGGTGCCAAAATATTCCCTAAAAAGAGTCGGCGGTACCAGTTTCCCGGTTCTAGCCGCCCAACTGTGGAATACACTTCCACTAGACATCAAATCCATCCCTACCTTTCAACCATTCAGAATCCAGGTTATCACCTGGCTCCTGAACAAATAACTATCACCACCTCATGTCCTTCGGGATACCTCTTATTCATACCAGCACTCACTTTCCATTACCCTGCGCCTCTTGATACCAGTCTATATAGCTCCCGCATATCTGTGTACTTATTATATAAATGTATTGCAACATATCACAACTTCAGACTGCTATCTGCAACAATTTGTATTTTGTAAACTGTATTATTGCAGCACAATTGCTTCCTATGTATATACCTTTGTCATGTAACCATATCATTGAGCGCGCATATACCCCTGGGTCTGGAGCGCTTTACAAATAAAATAAACAAACAAACAAACAAACAATGGGTCTGTGTAATGTGTAGGCTTCTTACTGTATGGCCATGCTATGCTCGAAGTGCGTAAGGATTGAGTACAACCCCACTAATGTAAAGGCAGAATGTATGGGAGAGCAATGAGGCACGTAGCGAATAGGTAGGCGGGCGAGTTTGCTTACACCATTGCTGCAAGAGAGTGCATAATGACATGGAGAAAAAGAAGCATTGTTTGGCAGTACCCTGTGGAAATATGCAGCAATCCCGCAGCTATTGACATACACTCGATTGGTGGGTAGGTGCACAGGGAAGTAGGATATGTTGGTCACTGTAAGCAGACTGTGTAGGGGTTGGGGAGTGCCTTGGAGATAATATGAGGGTATTAGCAGTCGATGTACTATGTTGTGTTGTGCCTCCAAAGGCCCTACTGCCTTGTGTACATGGCAATGACCTCTAGCCAGAACAGTGTGGGCAGTGGTTGGGAGTAGGTGTGCGAATGCTGTTTTGGCTCGCTCCTTCACTGTACCTATATGTACGTGTACGCAGGCAAGCACCATTGGAAATGTTACCATGCATGCCTGTGCCTCCGCTCATGTACCCAAGAGGCTGTTTAGGGATGGCAGGTTGACATTGGCAGATGGAAGGAATTTTTTTGGATGTAGTCACACTTACTGTTGGCCAGTGGTGGAGGCGACTATCATTTTTTGGTGAGTACAGGGAGAATCTATTGGGGACGGGGAGTGCATTGGAGAGAATATGAGGATGTTTGCAGTCAGAGTGCCATGTCTTGTGTGTGTAAGACCCATACTGGCTTGTGTGTATGGGTACGGCCCTTGGCTGTCACAGTGTCGGCACTGGTTGGAAGTAGGTATGAGAATGTTGCTTTGTTTGAGTCTGTTGGATGTATACATAATTGAAGGCAGTACAGCACCTTGGAAAATGTTACCATGCATCACTTTATTGGTTTCTAGTGGGAGTGTAGTAGGAATAGGTTACTGGGTGAATGGGTGGAGGCCGTAGGCCTCCACCTATGTACCCAAGAGCCTAGGGATTGGCCATAGCCTTGCTTTAGGGAGGGCAGGTAGACATTAGCAGATGGAAGGAATTTGTACGGAGGTATTCACAGAAAGTTAATTGGTGGGCAGTTGTGGAGGCGACTATCATTTATTGGTGAGTGCAGGCAGACTCCATTGAGGATGGGGAGTGCATTGGACAGCATATGAGGAAATTTGTAGTATTAGTTGTATGTTGTATTGTGCTTGCAAAATCTATGCTGTATTGTACTTGCAAAACCTATACTGCCTTGTGCACATGGGTAGGGCCATTACATATAAGAGGGTGGGCACTGGTTGGAAGTAGGTAACAGAACGTTGACTTGCTTGTGTGTATTACTGAATTGATATGTACCTGTGGGCAGAAAGGTGAATACACCCATACATGGTTGCATGTATGGGTGTATTCACCTATGTACCCAAGAGCCTACGGCATGGCCACAGCCTTACTTTAGGGAGGGCAAGTAGACATTGGTAGATGGAAGGAATTTGTATGGAGGTACTAGGTACTAGGTACTTAACCTAGTTAATTGGTGGCCAGTTGTGGAAGTGACTATCATTTTTTGGTGAGTGCAGGCAGACTCGATTGGCGATGGGGAGAGCATTGGAGACAATATGAGGATATTTGCAGTCGGGCTGCCATGTTGTCTTGTGCCTGTAAAACCCATATTGCCTTGTGCGCATGGGTATTGCCCTTGGCTGTAACAGTGTGGGCACTGGTTGGAAGTAGGTGTGACTCTGTTGCCTTGTTTGAGTATGTTGCTTTATCTATACGTATTTGTAGGCAGTAAATGATAAGCTTACCTTGTGCTATACAATACACTTGTAAATATTTAAGTGCCCTAAAATGCACCCCTTTGCAGAATTAATGTGGAGGACATGGTCCAGGTCGTAAAGGGGAATTGCAGAGATAAGACATCATTTTTGTTCGGAGGGGTGTGGACGTGACCAGAGGTTCGGTTCAGGGAGTGAAGAAAGTGGGAAATGCAAGGCTTGTTTTAGTATGTAAAGTTTGCGACATGGCTCATGCACACAGATACTAACACATAAACAGTTGTGGGGTAAGTACTCAGGTAACAACCTTGAGAGGCTATTGGGGTTGGGAAGTACATTGCAGATGGTGTAGGGATTACTCTAATTGGTGTACCATGTTGTGTTGGGAGTGGCAAGCGTGTACTGCCGGGTATGGATGTCTACGGGCGTTTGACGTAAGAATGTGCCCATTGTTCAGAAGAAGGTTAACAATGTCCCCTTATTTGGGTCAGTTCTTACACTGATATGTAATTCAACCATACAGGGCTGGAAATATGTATGTGAAGTGTGGGTGCTCACTGTCACAGCATGGTTGTGGAGGAAATTTCGTAGGTGCCATACCAGGTGGTGTGAAGTGACAGCATGTGAATATGGCCACCGTTATTGCCCTTGTTGCTATTTACATACTGAGGTGACACAATTAATGTACAGTATGGTACACCTCTCATAACACCTAGTACGGTGAGAGAGAAGGAAGGTAGTGTGACATGACACCAGTTAATAAGTATTACATATGACCACTATGGAGAATGTGAATTCAAACACACATACATTTACAGCCGGCAACATGATGAATGCCGTTAAATGGAGCATTATACAGGATGGCAGGCTATCTGACTGTTACCTTTGTCTGGCGTGCTTGTTTAGATGCGAATGAAAGCCAACAGAACTTGAAGTGTGTGCATTTGTACTGTGTAGATCACTTCCGTCAGCTATGCCTGTGTGCCGCATACATCATCGCAGCAGTCACTGGCGTCAGTGACTTTACTTGTGGACACTCGTTCCTCACGGCGTGCACTCCAGGTATTTATTTTATGCGCGTGCCAAGCGTAGTGCACTCTTTCATGTGACCACCTAGCTCTGGAAAGGAACAACATAAACAAAAGAAAAAGCAGACTTGCACGGCCAGACTGTACGGTTCAAGATCATTCCAATCTTTACTAGTAATACAGTGAGTGGTTGACAGTCCTTTATTTTGCCACAACATGTAAATGCAGTTGGTGGATTTACTTCTCTTTTATTTTGCACTCAAAATACAGTGCCCAATGCCGTTTGTGCAATTATTTTCTTCTGTTCTGGTGTAGCACAATGGGAAAAGGAGTACATACTGCTGCTTGGTGGTCCGTGTGCAAGAAGACATTTTGAGTCATTACGAGTTTGGCTTAAAGCGCTATATAAATTCAATAAACATAAACATAAACAGCCATGGTGCTAATAGCACCATGGCTGCTTCCAAACCCATGTCCAGGTCTGTGGTGTCAGAATGGGGACTTACCGGGACATTCCGAGCTTTGCGGACCCGGTAACTCCCCATTTTGAAAACCATTCCCCATTCCCAGTTGCGCCCCCATAGGGCTCAATGGGAATGGGGAAGGAGCTAATAACGGGCGTGCAAATAGCAGGCCCATTATTAGCTCTTTGGTCCCTTAGCGGCTCCCGCTAAGGGCGGCTGGTAAAACCAGCTGGCCCTAGTGGGACCTGCTAAGGGACCTCGGATTGCGGCGGTAGGGGGTTAACTGCACCGGCATCCTTACCGGTGCCATTACCCCTTACCACTGCACTCGGAATGAGGCCAATTGTCTTTGAAAGGTAGCAAAGGTAGCATCCAGTGCCTCTGGGATAATTTATAGTTTGTAGGTTTGCAAGTTGGTTCGTATAGCAGGAACTGCAAGTGGACATACCGACCCATGGTGGTCGGCCCAGATAATAACGATGGAAAAGACATTGCTTATGGTAATCTTCCAATCGTTGGTCCACCAGCCGTCTATCGGAATGTTGAAAGGGTGGCATGTGCAGTAGGGTGCAACATATCTGAGTAGAAAGAACAATAAGAGTACACATAAGTGGCAGCTATTAGTTGTAGAATACAGGACAAAACCTTGCAGGAAGGATAGTGTAGTAATAGCTGAATGGCTGAAGAACAATGATGTTTGTGTTGCTGTGTAGCGGCATATATGAACTTGTAAGTAATACAGTGATCATACGGGTGCACAGAAGAAAATGTGTTGGAACCGTTGCGACAAGGTGATGCTTTCATGTGTTGCTTTTTTACAAAATTTGACAGTGGTAGCCAGTGCAGTTGGACCCATGGCCATTCCGTTTACAAAGAAAGTAATACAATAAGAAACGTAATGGGGTTAACTTAGATTGGTGGAGAAGGAAGTAGCTGCTTTGGTAAGAAGCGTGCAAAAGAAATGTGAGTTGCACATATTTGGTTACAAAGTATAGTACACTGAGGGTGCATAGACGTATTAATTGTGTGAAAGGGCATACAAAGGCCGGAACAGGGAATCTAGCAGTGTACCAGCGCATAGAAGGTGAGGTGTTTCAGTGTACGAGAAGCAAAATACAGTACAATGACAGTTGCAACTTACTGGGAATGGTGTAGGCAATGCACTATGACAGCGTTTTTTTACTGCTGTCACAAAAGGTCTGTGTAATGTATGGAGATAAAGTGAACAGTAGAGCAAATTTGTCAATATGCATACAGAGGAGCATGTAAATAACTGTTAATCGTCATACACATGTGATGTAAAGGTGTACTTACATAAATTCAGCAAATTCCATCCTTCAATTGGGAGGACGTGAAATAGCACTGTACAGCATATGAGATTGTTGCAGAGTACCTTTGGGGCACATGGACAGGGGAACTTCAGTGCAAGTTATGTATCCTTTTTTGTAAGACTTCTACACAATATATGACCTTGCAGCTACACATGCTTCACCCTCAAGGCTGTTTTACAATGAGAGTGTGTTCTGTTTAAGGAGAGGTATGTTAAGTTTCGATTTCCGGAGATGAGGCAGGAAAAAAAGGAAGGCATTAGCTGAGAACGTGTTTTGAGCGTAGCATCTATTTACGAATGTTGGTAGTGTCATTACGGTGAAGGTAGTGCAAGTAGATATGATGGTGCTGTACAAATGGACATGTGAATGCACAGATGGCAAAATACAGAAATTGTGTTTTTACAGTGTCTACGGAAAAGTTAGATGTGCACTTAGTTATGAGGCAATGGTGGGTAATGTGACATTGTGTTTGCTGTTTGAGAACATGTGGGTGGGTGGCCCATAGTAGGCAGGTTGGTGTTGTAATGCATGACCTTTTTTGGGGCAACTGTTTAGGAAAGTAAAGCAGTTAGTGTGAACGTTTGTTTGACATTGACAGGTGGTTATGGCCTGCAAATGGTGTTTTCTTTACAGAAAAAAAGGGTAACAGATGTTGAAAAAGTAAAGAGGTACGGTAGTGGTTGCAATGTGGCTGGGGAGCTATGATGTATGCGCTGTATAGACATATGAGTTGGCTATGTTTTTATTTCAAATGGTGTACGTAACAATGTAAGTGCGCTAATGGCATACATGGTGGCACTGTAAGGCAAGGAGGCAAATGTTGGAGAAGTTAGGAGACTTACATAAGATGTATGGATACATGCATGAAATGGTATTGTTCTAATTGTGCAGATTGTAGGGTATGTTACTGTAGTGTTGTTAATTCAGTTTGTGCACTTATGGTAGGGTTAGGTGACCAGTGTACAAAGAAACAGGTTATGTATTCAGTGGAAGAAGTAGTAGGCAATGTAAACTGCAGTGGCTAAGGGGCAGGTGGCTGTGTTATGTGTGGGGTTAGTTGTACATGCATAGATGTTTGTATGTGTAGTTCTGCAGTTTAGCAGAAATAGTGGGCAGGATGTGTCATGTTTAGAGTATGGCTGGAGGCTCTACAATGTAGAGGGTTTAGTGAAGCGTGCAGGGCGTGGCGAAAAGCTGCATACTGTAATATAGGTTTGCATTGTCAGTGGTGCTATTGGTAGGTGTATAGCAGAAATAAGGGCACTTAATGCACTGTGGATATTTTACAGAAGTATAATAGCAATCGTTGAAGACTTACTGTTTGCATTGAGGAAGCCCTGCACTGGGTTTTGGGTATGGAGCGTAAAATGTTGTCGCACTGGTTGCTGTATGATCCATGGTAAAAGAGAACAAAATATGTTAGCACAGGTATTTTGTTACTTTGAAGTACATTACATATCATACATTTATTCATTTTGTGGACCCTCATATGTAGCACTTCTTAAGTACTATGCTTTGAACTAGTGTACTGTGAAATCAGTGCAGTTCCTGTGGTTCTTTGCATAATCACTGGGTGTGTGGGGGAAAAGAATCCATGCTGGATTTTAAAAAAACTTCAGAAATGTGTTGCAAATACAGTGCACAATGAGTGATAGTGATGTTTGGAGTGATTACAGCACTTTTTAAGGAGTACTGGTGAAGTAGGAGGAAATGTAATGGAGTAGGATATGTGCGCTATACATGTTGGGAGGATGGGTGGCGTTCTATGGTAGCTGCTGATTTGCAAATGTTTCACTGCTTCCTTTTTGTACCTTTGCTACTTTATCCGTTTGGTTTCTGCTGGAGGTTTGCAAGTTTTATGATATTGTTCAGTGATTAAGCAGTATTATGACCGTTGTTACGTAGGTGTTGCCATATTGTAACTGCTTATACTTTGGAAGTGTTTGATGGTAAGATTGTAGCACGGTAGTTGTTGAAGGCTGAGTTGGGTAGTTGTGATGCTGCAAATAACATCATTGTATTCAATTTGCGGTTAGATACCAGGTGGCTTATTATAACTGTTTACAGTGTACTGTTTCTGAAGGGTACGTAGAGAAGCTTCTGCAATCTTGCTGTTATTTGGGCATCTGTCTACATTTGGAACTGGTACTGCCGAATTACGGTTGTACGTGATGCCACGTTATTTTGTGTTGGAGTTCTATGAGTATTGTTGGAGAGCTGGTGACTTATTTTCCTAAATCTTGATTTCGGAGGTTACTGAGGATAGTTTTGAACCCTCATATTTAGCACTAGTCAGTCCACATATGCAGTGGTAAATACTGGTACTGTGCTTTTGTGTAGACGTACTGTTTGCGTGACTGTAGTCTTTGGGTTTATTGGGGATAAAATTGTGCAACACACAGTGTAGTGCATTTCATCAATGTTTCCAGTAGGGTACGTTGCTTTAGGTAGATATTAGGGAAGGAAAAATATTTATTCTCTGCTTATTAAGGTACTGCTTGGTGTTGGGGATTAAGGTATAGTAAGTTTGTACATCACTGCGTAAAGTTTGACTTTTAGATTATTAAGTAGGCATTTCCAAGATTCGTAGGTAGTATGTGCTTTGGACTGATTGAAGTGTCATTGCATTCCTACCATGACCACTATTTTCTAATGTATGCAGTACAGTGGACTCCCCTGGTGGAGTCCCTGCTAGTGCAGAATTTGCACAGTATTTACATACCTGTTGGCGTACTGTAACTGCTGATACTTTGGAAGTGTTTCATGCTGTTTGTAGCACAGTAGTTGTTGAAGGTTGACTTGGGTAGTTGTGATGCTGCAAATAACATTGTCGTATTCAGGTTGCAGTTAGATACCAGGTGGCATATTCTAACTGTTTGCAGTGTCCAGTTTGTAAAGGGTACGTAGAGAAGTTTGCACATTCCTTTGGTTTTTTGGACATATGTGTACATTTTGAAGTGGTACTGTCCATTTGGGATTTACGTGGTGATACGTAAATATGTATTGGTAGTTGTAGGACTATTCTTGAAGAGCTGGTGACTGATTTGCATTAGTGGTGATTTTAGAGGTTACAGAGGACAGTTTTCAACCCTTACACTTAGCAAATTCTCTTCCACGTACACAGTGGAAAATAGTGGCACTGTGTTTTGTGGACATGTACTGTTTGTGTGACTGTAGTCTTTGGAATCATTTGGGATGAAATTGGCCCAAATACACTGTAGTGTGTTTCGCAATGCTTCATGTATGGTACGTTGCTTTAGGTCGATAGTGTGGAAGGAAAAACATGTTTTGTTCACGCACAAAGGTAGTGTTTGGTGCTGGGGAGTAAGGTATACTAGGTTTGTACATTATTGAGTACATTATGGCCTCAAGAATATTAGGTAGGCATTTGCAATATTTGCAGGTAGTCTGTGCTTTGGACTGATCGAAGCATCATTCCATTCCCACCATGACAATTGCTTTCTAATGTATGCAGTATAGTGGCCTGCATTGGTGGAGTCCCCTGTGTGGTAGATTATGGCTACAGTTGTGAAGGTTTCCTGCCAAGTCATATTTGTCCGTGTGTGAAGGCAGTAAGTTTGCAGTTGTTTTTGGTACCGACAATATTGTGCGTTAAGAGCATTAATATCACATATTGACTATGTGAGTGTATATGTAGCATCAAACAATTATCAGAATTGCACGATGTAGTTGCTGAAATGGAATGGAGTCACAGTTGGGTATTGGTATGTACACGAAGAATTCATTAAGGACTTGCTCTTCAATGACATGGTTGCAAGGAGTGCATGTATGCCTCCACATGTAGGAAATGTGAAAGATTTCTATTATAGGTATGTTTTTTCTTTCCAGTATTTGTAGTAAGTACATTAGAAATTCTTGGGGATATTCTTGTCGGTTTAAAGTGAATTTCACCATTCCAGCACTGTAGTCAAATTATTGCCTTATACCTGAAACACTATAAATGGTGTCAGGATTGCTTACTGCATTTCTGTGAAGGATGAGCATTTGCAAACACGATTGGTCTGTGTCATTTAAATAAATGTGTTCAATAACTGCTGGTATTTGGAATAGAACATTTATTGTTACATTTGCATAGCAATTAACACCTTTTGTATTGGAAAATTTGAATGGGACTGGTCCTTCTGTGTCTGATCCTTTTGATGGAAGGGTACGTGGTTTCTTAGCAGAGGATTATTTTTGTGTGGGTGGAGTTGGGTTTGGTTTGTCTATTTTGCTCCTTTTTTATGTGCTTTTGGTAGTTGCTGCATTATGACTTTCTTTGAATTTCTTTGATGGTACTGTGGCACAAACATTTAGCACTTCTAATGGAATGAGCCTTCTTTTCAAAGCTTTTGGTTTTTGAGGAATATGGTAAAATTTTAGATGGGGTGTGTACAGTTCACGTGGTCTATTGTACTCTATAATGCAATGAATGTCTCTACTGACTGCAGTTGCTTCAAAGTTAACTAGATACAGTGCTTCCAGTGTACATAGTCGTGACAGTGCTCCATAACTCATGCCTTCTTTGAAGAGTGTGTTGCCAATATCAATCAATGCTTGATCTAAGGTGAGACCTTGTGATTTATGAATAGTTACTGCATAAGCTAGCGACAGAGAAAACTGTTCTCTGCATACATACATGTCTTTGAAAAGAAGGAATTGTGCCGTTTTGCGTCCTATATTTTTGACTTCTGAAAGTTTGTCAAACTTGATGTTTACAAACTGAATGCTGCTCTCCCGTGGGTATGTGGGGAAGGCAACAACTGTACCAAGTGCTCCATTAACTAAACCTTGCTCTACGTCAATGTTACGCTTTAGCATAACTCTACAGTTGACACATAAAGTTAGAATTTTCTCCAAACCAGCTGTGTTGGAGATGGAGTTATCTAAGGCTTGTAGTCGTGCTATGCCTTGCTGACACATAGGTATTGTCATACCATGTATGTCCAGTTAGTCTGTGCTATGAACTTCTACTAGTGGTTGTTTCTCTATTTGCAGCATTGTTCCATTAAATTGTATGCAGCTTGCTAGAGTTGGCATTAATGCCATACAGCTGACATTTTTGTGAGCTAATTGTTCCATCACATCAGTAGCACATGTGTTACGCCCGTATAGCTCATGGATGCGTCTACTATTGAGGGTAGACTGTGCCTCTTTTGATAGTACACCAATTTGTATATTTTTTTAAATGTTGTTCTCTGTGAGGTCTGCAGACTGACACATGTTTTGACTTAGTTCTTGGTATTGAAAATGTTGCCAAAGATTTACATTGCTGATGCTTCCAAGACATTTAAGGCACTGTTTGTGTCCTAAGGTTTTGAAGATAGATTCACCTTTGACTGGTGTCAATTGAAGGAGATCTCCTGTTAAGCTGCGCGTCTCTGGAGCGCTGCGTACCTGAAGTTTCAGTTGCTGGTCTCGCCGGTGATGCCAGACTGCTAGACCTTCAAATAGAATGCAGAAATTGTAACGCTAGGAAGCGACCCCGACCCAACCCTAATGGAACAGGGATGGATTGGAATCATCTCCCGATGCCACTGGCTCACCTCCCTGCGGATTAAAGTGACGCCGGGACAGTGCAAGCACTGACAGGGAGGTGACGAGGTGTTGAGCTGGTATGGTCCGGTAGAGGTTCACAAACTGAAGGATTGAGAAGGTCTTCAAAGATGTCCAGGCACGATAATCAGGAGGGCTGGCACCCAGAGACAAACAGGCAAGGAAGATCCAGGCAAACAAGCAGATCAGGAAGAGAGTGGAACCCAGGGAACAGGAAGGCCCAAGGAGAGGGGAGAAAGCCAGGAGGGGGGACCCACAACCTCCTAAGGGCCACAGAGCCAAGGGAAACTATCCCAAGAGAAATGAACCCAGGAGGAGAGGGGAAACTGGAAGGCAGGAACCACAAGGAAGGGACCCAACAGGAGCTAAGGCAGCCCGAGAGGCGAGGGAACCGGACAAGGAAGCAGGAGCCAAGGAGCAGGAACCTGATGCAAGGGCACCAAGCGACGGTAAGTGGGGAACAAACCGCTTTAAGACGCGATCTGTAGAGGGCCAGACGCTATTTACAGCGTCCGGCACGAAGGCGAGGCTCAGAACGCTAGTGGGGCTGCGCATGCGTGGCGGCCGAGCGGGCACCAGAACGAGGCTTGGAACACAAGCTTGTCTGCCCGTTCCTGGTTACCCGCGAGGTTCGCGCATGCAAGCGAAGGTGTCGAGCGCCGGCCCGCTGCCTACAGCCACGCTTCCCAAGCCGGTAATATGGGTACAACTGCCACGTCCGGGGACGGATGCGACGAGAAGGCCAGGTAAGTGTCCTAACACCATACCCCCCTCCGGAAAGACCGGAAGAACCCGGCTTCCAAGGAAAACGGGCATAAAATTCCCTAACCAAACGAGGGGCATGAACGTTCTCAACAGGTTCCCAAGTGCGATCACAGGCAGGATAGCCCTTCCAGTCAATCAAATACTGCAATTTACCCCTAAAGAGATGGGAATCACATATTTCATGCACCTCAAATTCAGGGAAACCTTCAACGTCAATAGCAGCGGGTCGGGGGCAGGCACGATGGAAGGGATCTGAATGATAAGCCTTTAAAAGAGATACATGAAAAACAGGGTGGACCCTCCAGGATTCTGGCAACCTAAGTTCAAAAGCTACTGAAGATACCCTCTTGACAATCGGAAAGGGGCCTAAAAACTTGGGAGCTAATTTCAAGGGTACGTTCCGTGCAGGCAAATATCTGGAAGATAACCACACAAGATCTCCCACCCGGAATGGTGGCTCAGGGCTCCGATGTTTATCGGCCTGTCTCTTCATGGTCTCAGGTGCCTTGGCCAGGGTACCAGCCGCTTGACGCTGCAGATTCTGGATATCGGTGACAAGGAGATCCGCCGAAGGAACATTACTCGATAGTACTGGCGTAAAAGGCAGCAATCTGGGATGAAGGCCAAAGGTACAGAAAAAGGCACTTAGTCCGGTTGCAGAATGAACTGAATTGTTATACGCAACTTCGGCCAAATCGAGATGCGACATCCAATTTGTTTGGGAGGCATTGGCAAAACAACGGAGGTACTGTTCTAACGTTTGGTTTGTCCTTTCTGTCTGTCCGTTGGTTTGTGGATGATAGCCAGAACTGAGTGCCCTATGGATGCCTAAATGCTGGCACAATTGACCCCAAAAGGAAGAGATGAACTGAGAACCACGGTCAGATATTATCTTGACAGGTAATCCATGCAGACGATATACATTGTGCAAAAAGGCACGTGCTACTAGAGCAGCCGTGGGGATTCCTTGGAAGGGAATGAAATGGGCCATCTTGGTGAAACAGTTGACGATAACCATGATACAGGTATGACCTTCGGAGGGCGGAAGGTTGACAATGAAATCAGTGGCGATTGTATGCCAAGGAAAAGGCGGTGTTTCCATGGGATGTAAAAGACCTACAGACTTCATGCGTGGAACCTTGACTTGGGCACAGATGGGACAGCATTCCACATAACGTCTGACTTGCAAAGTCCATTTAGGCCACCAAAAATGTCGAGAAATGAGTTCTTGCGTAGACCGAATACCACGGTGACCCCCTATCTTGGAGTCGTGAAAGCTTTGCAGGATTGTCTTGCGAAGCTCATCCGTGGGTAGGTATAACCTATTCTGGAAAAAAAGCAATCCGTCCTTCTCCCTGAACTGGTGACGTCTCATCAACGTATCCCGAGAACAATCAGACAAGGTAGCTTGTACCACCCTATGCAAGAACGATGGCAAAGCCAGTAGAAAATGCTTGTGAGCAATCACAGGCTGGTCTTGTCCTTCATGTTGCACATCATCAGCCAAAGAATGGGAAAGAGCATCCGCCTTCACATTACTGCTACTGGGTACATAGGTGACATGGAAATCATACTGTGAAAAAAAAAAGCCCATCGAGCTTGGCGGGAGGTCCAACACTGCAGAGAGCGTAGAAATTGCAAGTTTCGATGGTCAGTGCGTACCTCCACCGGAAAGCGTCCTCCGAGAAGTTGATGGCGCCATTCTTCAAAGGCGGTCTTGATGGCCAGTAGTTCCTTTTCGATAATGGGATAGTTCCGTTCACTAGCCGTATGTTTTCTGGAGTAGTAGGCTACAGGGAACTCCATTCCAATGCTCGGATCCATCTGAAGTAGAACGGCTCCCACAGCAAAATCCGAAGAGTCGGCTTCCACGATAAACGGCTGGTCGTCTTGGGGATGATGTAAAATAGGCGCAGAACTAAAGGCCATCTTTAATTGCTCAAAAGAGGCGGCAGCATCATGCCCCCAAACAACGATTCTCTTACTGCTGGTCAAACAGGTTAAGGGTGCAGATAATTGCGAAAAAGATGGAATGAATCTCCGGTAGAAATTAATGAATCCAAGAAAACGTTGAAGAGAATTTCTGTCGCTGGGAACTTTCCATTCTAGGATTGCACGAACCTTGGCTGGATCCATGTGTATACCCGACGCACTGATTACATACCCAAGAAATTCAATGAGGTCTTGGTGAAAAAGACATTTCTCAAGCTTAGCGTAAAGGTTATTCACATGTAGCCGCCGAAGTACCTCTTTTACATGTACTATGTGCTCTTCGAGATTTCTTGAAAACACCAATATGTCATCCAAATAAACGCAGACTGAGGTCCCGATTAAATCAGAAAATATATGATCCATTAAACAGTGAAAGACAGCTGGGGCATTACATAGCCCAAAAGGCATAACTCTGTATTCATAGTGCCCGCTAGGAGTCTTGAAGGCCGTCTTCCATTCATCTCCGGCCTTTATCCGTACCAAATAGTAGGCTCCACGGAGATCAAACTTGGAAAATATTCTTGACTCACGTAAAGATTCCAAAATGGATCGAATCAAGGGAAGAGGGTATTTATCCTTTCTAGTGATGTCGTTTAGTTGGCGATAATCAACACACGGGCGCAGGGTACCCTCCTTCTTCTTTACAAAAAACAGTGGGAATCCTGCCGGTGAATTAGAAGGAGCAACATACCCTTTCTGAAGACATTCTTCAAGATACTCCTGCAAAACCTCCTTTTCTTGAGCGGTCAGGGAGTACACCTTGCCATGTGGAATCACAGCATCGGGCAACAGGTCGATGGCACAATCAAAAGATCTGTGAGGAGGTAAGGGAATGTCCTTAGGTTCAGAGAAAACCTCATGAAATTCAGCATATTCAGAGTGAACTGAAGAAACAGAGAGTAAGCGTGGCACACCAACCCCTTCAGTCTGGGTGGCAATCGATGATTGCGTTGAAGAAGAACCGATATGGCAACAGTCCTGCACACAACGATCAGAGCTGAAAACCAAGGTCTGAGTCTGCCAGTTGATGTTGGGGTTATGGTGTAATAACCAAGGCAATCCCAAAATGATCGGATAAGAGGGAGTCTTGATGACATCCAGAGAGATCTGTTTGTGATGTTCTTCAATCCACAAACTCAGTGTCTCGGAATGTTGATGGACCGGACCCGAAGACAACGGGGTACCGTCAATAACTTCCACCACTGAAGCACAATTCTTTTCAATCAAGGCAATACCATTCCTGATGGCAAAATCAGCGTTCATATAATTTCCAGAGGCTCCACAATCCAATAATCCCAGTACCTTAATGGGTTCTTTTCCTGACCAAGAGACCTTGAGTGTTAAGACCATAAGCACGACTGGTTGCATGGGTTGTCGGACCTGTGCTGAATCGGGAAGGACTGTAGAAGAAGAGAGGCCCATCGTCGCCTTTCCCCTAAACGATAGGCCATTCAGTTTTCCGACTTCCGAAGTGGTCTTAATGGACAAGTACTGAGATAATGGCCGGAGGCCCCGCAATACAGGCACAACCGTAGGTCTCGTCTACGTTTCTTCTCGGCATCAGATAGGGGACCTCTGACCGCTCCCAGTTGCATAGGTTCAGGAGTTGGTTCAGACGAGGTAGATGCTTTGGCTGGCACTGGAATGAATCTTGGAATTGACCTTTCCAAACGGCGCCTCTCACCCCTTCTCTCAGACAACCTGTGATCGATCCGCATCACTTGTTCTTGCAATGCTTGCAGGGTTTCAGGTTCTGGAATATGGAGAAGTTCATATTCGTCTCTCAACCCCCTACGAAAAAGGGTTTTCTGAGTAATCTCAGACCATTGTGAATCGGTGGCCAGCTGATGAAAACGGCTGATGTAGGTGATTATATCACTGGATCCTTGCTTCAGGTCCATGAGCTGATTTTGCGCAGCAGCTGCGAGGTTGGGAGACTGGAACACCTCCAGAAAAGCCTTCTCAAAGGCTACAAAATCCCCCAGAACTGGACTCTTGGCAGCTACCAAAGGAGTGGCCCAGGCCAATGCGTTTCTGGTTAGATTTCCCAAAATGTACCCAATCTTGGCCTTATCCTGGTTGAAATGCGTAGGGCGGCAAAAAAAATGTATTCTACAATGATTGCAAAATTCTGCCACCCGTCTAGGATCTCTGTCAAATTTTATTGGGCTGGTCTGAGCCATCACAGACTCTGCAGAGGTACTGGGGGTAGCTCCTTGAGCTACCAGCTGACGTAAGGCCAAATTCTCCTGATGCAATACTGTCATCTCGGCGCGTAGGGCCCTAATCTCATTCCTCAATTCCTCAGAATCCTCCATTTCAGAATCGGAACTGGTTGTTAGGCGTCTTAATCTGTTAAGCTGCGCATCTCTGGAGCGCTGCGTACCTGAAGTTTCAGTTGCTGGTCTCGCCGGTGACGCTAGACTGGTAGACCTTCAAATAGAATGCAGAAATTGTAACGCTAGGAAGCGACCCCGACCCAACCCTAATGGAACAGGGATGGATTGGAATCATCTCCCGACGCCACTGGCTCACCTTCCTGCAGATTAAAGTGACGCCGGGACAGTGCAAGCACTGACAGGGAGGTGACGAGGTGTTGAGCTGGTATGGTCCGGTAGAGGTTCACAAACTGAAGGAATGAGAAGGTCTTCAAAGATGTCCAGGCATGATAATCAGGAGGGCTGGCACCCAGAGCCAAACAGGCAAGGAGGATCCAGGCAAACAAGGAGATCAGGAAGAGAGTGGAACCCAGGGAACAGGAAGGCCCAAGGAGAGGGGAGAAAGCCAGGAGGGGGGACCCACAACCTCCTAAGGGCCACAGAGCCAAGGGAAACTATCACAAGAGAAATGAACTCAGGAGGAGAGGGGAAACTGGAAGTCAGGAACCACAAGGAAGGGACCCAACAGGAGCTAAGGCAGCCCGAGAGGCCAGGGAACCGGACAAGGAAGCAGGAGCCAAGGAGCAGGAACCTGATGCAAGGGCACCAAGCGACGGTAAGTGGGGAACAAACCGCGTTAAGACGCGATCTGTAGAGGGCCGGACGCTATTTACAGCGTCCGGCACGAAGGCGAGGCTCGGAACGCTAGCGGGGCTGCGCATGCGTAGCGGCCGAGCGGGCACCAGAACGAGGCTTGGAACACAAGCTTGTCTGCCCGTTCCTGGTTACCCGCGAGGTTCGCGCATGCAAGCGAAGGTGTCGAGCGCCGGCCCGCTGCCTACAGCCACGCTTCCCAAGCCGGCAATATTGGTACAACTGCCACGTCCGGGGACGGATCCGACGAGAAGGCCAGGTAAGTGTCCTAACATCTCCGAAAACAATGACATGTTTTCCTCCAAAGAGTTCTTCATAGTCTGTTTTGAGTACCTCTTGCATTCTGAGGTGAATCAAAGCCAACATTAGGTTGGAGACCATGCTGACCTCATCTATTAGGAGTATTTGAATTGTTTTCAAAACTCTGTGTAGCTCCATAACAGCATATGCTGTAAGTTTATAGTACTTTAATTTGTTTTGCTAGTCCACTGGAAGGAGTAGCAATCATTGTAGAGTGACTCCATCTATGTTTTACGCGGCCAAACCTGTAGGGGAAGTTATAACCACAGAAAGGTTGTTGTTTGTTATTTGTTGGACATATTTACTGATCATTTTTGTTAAGAATGTTTTATATGATCCACCTTCACCACTTACATACAGTAGTATATGTTTGTAGTTCTTACAGGTGCAAGTTGTACTTTCGTGCTGTATACCATGTTCAATGGTTTTACTTATTTCTTCAAAAATGGTACGCTGTTCATTGTTTAGTTGGGATTTCAGTACTGCAATCTCTTCTGCAGAGTGCTCGTTTTGAAGCATAGTAGTGGTTACCTCCGTCATGGCTAATTCTGCGTCATTTGTTATGAGTGGCTCTCCAAGTAGTTTGTGGCTGCGTGTTTGCAAAGGTTCATTGCTTTCATAAGTGTCTACATTTAGTTGTACCTGAAGTTCTTCTTCTTGTTGGCGTTCATTGTCCAATATGGTTTTGCACTGTGTAAAGTTTTCATTAGTAATTGTATTTTCAGTGGCTTTGAAAGCATCTTCATAGCACGTGTAGGTGCATAATAAATCTTCTTCTTTTCTCCATGGTTTAAAAAGTTGAAGTAAAGCCATGTTGTACAGTTCTTTGTGTTGAGGAGTTTTTAAAGACAACTTCAAATGATTAATTAGGCTTTGTTTGGTTAGTGTCACAAGGCTGCATTCACAACTTTCCATTCTCTATATACCTTTTTCCTCATTTGGTGTAATGTAGTTTTTGTATGAGATGTTTTGGGCTACCTGGTACAAGGACAAGGTTTCTAAAGTAGTACTCTTGTTTGAGTAGTATGTATCCAATAAGTTGTTCTTCAAACTGTCCTGGCTGTTGGGATTGCTTTTGGCTATTCTTTGTATGTCTTTGTACGATGTAAGTACTCTATTTCTGGATTCAGCAGGCCCAAGGCATAGCCACACTATGTTGTCAGATTGCCCATATAAGGCTGTGCCGGTTAAGTCGTCAGTGGCTTCGTAGCTCCCACGTTGTCTATGGGAGAGCATTTTAATGCTAAGCTGTAACATTTGTGTGCCAGTGTTTTCTCAGAGGATATGTCATCCGAGAGGTCTTTGAGCTCTGCTTTCTCTGATTTGGTTAGGTAGGCAGTGACATATCATGCTACAGTAGTGGAATTGTCTGCAATGTACTGTACATCAACATTGGCATTCCATAAGAGGGCATTAATTGCATTGTAATCATTGATGTACTTGGATGCTTCTGTCTTTTTTATGTAGCATGTGTTTTTAGGAGATTTTCCTTTGACACTGTGTCGAACTGAAGACATGAAGCTGTTTACTTGGCCTGTTGAAACTCGTCTAGGGAAACCAAAGCAGAATTTGGTATAGTATTTGCTTCTGTTCTTGTATTTTCATCAACAATACTTGCCACACTTGTGTCGTTGGAATTGCAAAATATTTGCGCGTAGGTCACTATGGGTACTTTCCGGAGGGATTTCGCAAGTGACATATTTGTAGATGACCTCTAAAACAGTTTCACCACTCTCCTCACCAAATTTAGGAGCATGTGGATGTGTGGTGCTCCTCTGGCTTGATATTCTTTTCTCCAAAAGAAGTGTTGTACTTTTCAGAGGGGAGGAAGTCTTTTATTGCAAATGAAGTGCAGCATCACAAGGAAGTGATGGTGAAAGTAGCTTGAAACCTTTACTGGATCGAGAGAGCACAGCTCTCCTGGTGTTTTCATGTCTATACCTGTTTTGTTTTTTGTTTGCTATGCATAGGAAAGTGTGCAAGTGTGCAAGTCTTCCCATGCCTACTCAGCACAACTTAAAGTGACAAACCATGTGGGTGGGTCCAGGTTGCGTAGCATACATTGTACAGCTGCGTGCTGTCAGAACCAGTACTCTTTGGTGCCACGCATGTTTGCCAAAACATTTGTAACACTACTTTGTAAAACGTTGTCCTTTTGTTGCACCTTTTAAAGTAGTTGTGTAGCAGACATGTTTTGGACATGGGAACCTGTTTTAATGTGTGGGAAACTCCATAACATAGGGTTGCTAGTTCACTTTCAAAGAGTAGGTGGAATATGTACTCCATGTTCTGTATAAATCTTTGGTCTTCAGCATACATTCGAAAACAGCAGTATTTGGATGCTGTTATTGGTGTGCTTCTTTCATCATATCTTCCACCTTTTCCAGTGGGGAAGAGTAGAGGAAAGGCTTGTGCTTCCACGCTTTTTTCCCATATACCGATTGGGACTCCTTTGGCTTCCTGCATTTGATATCTTTCTAGTTCATTGTCTATGATGTCTCTGCAGTGCAGTGGGTGAATTGTATAATGGTCTAAAATACTGGAGGCTGCACTAGGATCTAGGCGTTCAAATTGGACACTTGTTGAGGAATCCTGCATTATTCCAGTTGTTTCTCTCAGGTTTTCTTCAATGTTTGTTTCTTTGTAGTATTCATTGTTCTCTTTAAGGTACTGCAACGCCTCTCTGACTTTGGTTAAGTCCAATAGAAATTGCCAAATTTGTTTGTCTTTTGTAGGTACACCATTTACCAGGATAATCAAAGATTCGTGTATTGGCCTTTGCACTCGTAGAGTGTCTACATTTTCTTTCAGATCTAACGGTGAGTAAAATACTTTATCATGAATGCCTTTCAGTAATTTGGTGGGAGGAAATTATGCAGTTTTTGGCTGAAGACATATTATTGCTTGAAATGGGTGCACAGTTTGTATTATAATGCTCTCATACAAATTAAGCTGCTGCAGTGCATTTCGCACTGCAAACAGTTCCAAATTATTACTAATTGCACATGAAGGCCTTTGGTTATTGTCAATTTTTGAAGTGCAGTATGTGCACAGTATGGAGGTGATGGTAATGTCGTACTTGTTTTCTGCTAAAAGGTACAGAGCTAATTCAAACCATTGTGATTTCTCATTGCCTTCCATCTTCTGACTTATATCAACAGTTTTGTGCTCTTTTTATAGAACTTTCTACAGCAACACACGCATACTTGATTTGGCATTTCAACAGAAGTGCTTTTGAACTTTTGTATTTCGGTTGTGTATGTCTGATGTAAAAGGTTTATAGCTGCACTGTTGTTAGTATTGTTGGCTGACAATACAGTATTTCCTTAGGATGTGCCAATTTCATCGCACACTTGTTTGGCTGTACTGTGTAGGACAATGGGCCTCATTACGACCCAGGCGGTAAGTTACCGCCTGGGCCGTGACTTTACCACCATGGCGTAAACTACGTTTACGCCATGGTGGTTGGCGGACTTACCGCCCCATTCCGACCTTGGCGGGGCGGTAAGTCCCCAATCCCCATTTACCCTTCCCCATTCCCATTTTTGCCCCATAGGGCATAATGGGAGTGGGGAAGGCGTTAATTACGCCACCGTAAATTACGGTGGCGTAATTAACTCCATGGTCCCTTAGCGCCATGGATTTTAACACCTGCTAAAAGCAGGTGTTAAAAGCACCATGGCGCTAGGGGACCTCGTAATCAGGCGGTAAGGGTCGGCGCTGTTAACGCTGCCGTAAACCCCTTACCGCCTGGGTCGTAATGAGGCCCAATATCATTTAAATGTTGGAGTGCTACAGCTGGAGTTTTTGCATAGTACAGTTTGTAGACTAGATTTCTGATTGTTGAATGGTGGGTTGTTAACATTTTAATATGGTGGAAGATGCTTTTCCAAGCTGCTCCACAAATGCAGGCTAAGGAATGTCCGGGTATTCCAGTGTACTTGCGCACTGGACAGCAGTCCATACTTTGTAGTATTTTCATTTTTCTTTTGTTGGTGCCTTTGACATAATGATTGAGGAATTGCTGCAAATGTTTGATTAGGCATGGGCAAACGTTGCACATTGATGTGCAAGGCCATTTGTAGGTGTGCCGTGCTGGTTTGGTGGGTTGGAGAGTGCCATCTAAGTTTGATGGGGATATTTGTGAAATAAGTGTTTCTTCTTCCATTATGGTATTGGGTTTCTCTTCATATCCTCGTCCACTCTGATGCAAGGCAATTTGGTTAGTTAGTTGTTGTTTGTAAGATTCTTCATTGAAGTATGGCTCTATGTTGGTGGTGTGACTCCACTCACCTGCACATATGTGGCCAAAG
Organism: Ambystoma mexicanum; assembly: GCF_040938575.1. Taxonomy (NCBI): domain Eukaryota; kingdom Metazoa; phylum Chordata; class Amphibia; order Caudata; family Ambystomatidae; genus Ambystoma; species Ambystoma mexicanum. Next base: position 932,497,480 of record NC_090928.1, on the reverse strand, counting down.
GTATCTATGGTGACATTGAGTTTGTTTCAGAGTACTGCTTGTAATTTACCAATTAATCTTGTTAGTGGTTTCATTTTCTTTAAAGTTATTATAAACAATGTCTGCTTCACATTTATAGCAGTGTCTACAAGAGCTGCCAGGATGACTTTTCTGCGGTAGGTTTTGAGGGTTGAGCGTGATTTGTGTCCTCTACTTGTAAGGTTGTGAAGGACTCTGTGGTGGAACATTGTTTGTAAAATTAGTTTTCTTGAATGCTTGCTTGTGATTACACTACTATGTGTACGTGCTCTTTTAGGAGTACTCAGGGTTAGACTATTTTTGTGGTTTCCTGTGCATTCTCACATTTTGCCAGATCACCTATACTGTCTTTACTTGTGGATGGATTACTTTTCCTTACTGCTTTAAATAACTCTTCTCCTGAACCTTTCTGTTTACGTTCAGATTGCAGTGGGTGTGGATAGGTACTTTCTGTGTTTGTAGGTTGCGTGGCTCTCTGTTTGCATTGCTTTCTACAGAATTGCCATTTGGTAGGCATTGTGTAGTAGCTGTTGGCAAAGAAAGGGAAGTGTGGGTGTGCACATTTTCACATGCATATGTGTACAATGTGCGTCAGTGGGTGAATGGAAGGGTAGGTAGCTATTTAAGTGCAAGGGTGTGGGTGCGTAGTGATGTGTAAGGTTAAGTTGGGGACACTAAGCTAATATGTGGTGTATATTGCAATGGTGGTGACATAAGAAACACCTAGCACCTGTAGAGGTGTGATTAGTAACAATGCAGTACATACTGTTGGATAGGCACACATGTATATACTACAGTGGAATATTAGTGCGCTGGTTTAGTAAGACAAACAAGAATATGCTGCTATTGTACTTACTTTGTTGATTGCAGAGAGTAGGTGTCTCCTACACTGTATTTTGAAGTGTACACTCCAGTAGCTTCCCAGAGATTGGTGGGTACTACTCCTGTATAAGAAGAAGGGATAAGAAAATATGTTGGCTCATGATCTACTGCTTACATTTGTACATTACATTTTTGAGAACTGTAGGGGGATGCCTTGGCAGGAAGACGAAGTGTGTTTGTATAAATGGAAGGTCTACAATATGAAGGGCGATTGGGAGTAAAAGTGTGTTTGTTAAGGGAGTTTCCTGTGTGACAGGTTATGGAAAATATGTGTACATTGGTGTTGGCCTATTTACTTGACAAATGCAGTACTGTGCAGTGTGGGAGGATAAGACAAAGGTGCAGAAAGATGTACAGAGTGGAAAGTACAATGTTTTTGGGGGACTATTTGCATGCAGTTATGTGCTTATGTATGTCCAGTACCTGAGTGCAGGGATTGCTTAGGGGTTTTAATTTGAATATGCACATTTATGTATGTTATTGTTTTAACTTTCTTTATTGCTTAACTGCTGTTGTTATGGATGACGTATGGGTGGAAACTGTTGTTATGCTTGAAATGTATGCAGTTTGCATAGTTTGGTCGGAAAGGCTGCCTGATAGTTGTGTTTGTGATTTTTACAAAAGTGCTAGAAGATGGTACAACAGGGGAAACAATTGTAAAAAAAGACGGAACTAAAGAACACAGTAACTTTTTTTTTCTACCAATGCATGTTGCGGCCAAATTGAACCTTTGCCACTGCATACCACTGTAGGAGCAATTTCATGGTATGTGATGGGAGGCACAATAGTAACATTTTTGAGTACATTATGGAGATTTACACCTATGTACTCTGTTGCCACGCATGGTGTATAGTGTATAGTTCTCAACCTTTCATGCCTCTTGGGCGGGTGCGACAACTAATGTCGTAATTGGCGTGTCAAAGCTACAGCCACCAAAAGCTTGTGATTTGAGAGGTATGCAGATGTATAACACAGTTGTACTGATGAGTAGTGATGCTGATGTTTGTGGGTGCAGAACGCATAGATTGTTCACTTGTACTTTCTCGTGGAAGTGTTTTTCATTTAGAAGAGATGTCATCTCTGCGTCAGTAATGGCTGTTCCTCACTGATCATTAGATGTGATACAATTAAATGCACACTTCTTGGTTGTAATTGATTTATGCGTACGTAATACTTTAACAGTAGCTAATGAGGGAATGCTGATTGAAGACTACTTGAAAGGGAAGAAGGACTGGCCCTGCTCTACTGGGATGCAGCCCTCGTGGTAGAAGGGGAAACCGCACGTGTTTAACACTGTTCTTCGTAATGTGGTTGGTATGTAAATGGGACTACGGTTGAGCGATTCACGTGTATCTATGCTTTTTTGTTCCATGGTAGGATCTTGTTTTGTGGCCATGATAACGTTAGTGTTTGTAGTGTGACGTTTGTTAGTGGCAGTGATTTTTTTTTGCTGTATTGCAATTAGTAATCTTTTTCAGTACATACTATGTATGCTGCATACACACATGTAGTACTATACGGGGGACAAGCCGAGAGCAACCCATAACAGGGAGCACAGAAGAAGGTGTTTCTTGACACGTCCCTTTAGCAAAATTAGAAATAAACACTTTGCATAACTTTTACGAAGAAGCTGCTTTTTTATTATGCTTCAAATGTGTTTGTGTACCCCTGTACACAGGGCAAAATGTTGGCAAAAGCCATGCCTTTTGGGGGAACACACATGCTACAACTGGGTATTGTGAGGGTGGCTGCAATGGAAATGGGACTATGCAGGAGTTGGGATTGGTCAATATGAATTTGTGGGTGTGTTGTCTAGGAACAGATTGAGGCATAACCTTTCTTTGCCTATTGGAGTGGACATGGCTACAGGACAGGTGTGCCATTAAGTAGGCAGACTATATGGCTGTTGGGTGACTCGTGGATAGATTTTGTACAACTTTACGCAGTGCGTTGTGCATTAGCAGTACACCTTGGTTTTGTTAATGTTGCTGTGCACTGGTACGGAATACGTGGAATGCAGTGGGTCCAGTGGGTCCTTTTGAGCTAGTTTGGTGACGCTTCCTCATCCAGACATTATTATTGTTCATTGTGGAGGGAAAAGTTTAGGGCATGTTACCGGCATTTCACTGCAGTTCGCAATGAAGGAGACATTTTGCCAACTAATGGAAATGTTTCCACATTCACACATAATCTTTTCTCGCATTGCCCAGAGGCAGACGTGGCTGCGTTATTCAATCTGTGGTTCACAAATGGAGAAAGCACAGTGCAATGTGTGCACTTTTCTCCGCGACGTTGCCATGTTCTCTTTCCACAATGAAAAATAACCTTTCGTTGTAGGAACATTTGTTGCCATCTCTGTATGCAGCGCTTATAGCCTGCGTCACCACCTGCATACTTCATTTGAATTTCTATTCATAAACACTGGAAGGTGGCTTTGAAATGCACCTTTTTGTTTTCCCTGCTTTCTGGCTTTGTAGAATGTTTCCTGTTGTTAAATGAGACACCAGAAAAGGCAGCAGTGGAAGGGAGATTTCACAAAGCGTACCAACCACAGGAATAAGAAATGTTAAGTGGAGAGTAGAAGATGTAAGGTGCACCTTACTTGGGTAGGGGGCAGTGTCTGTCATGGTCCCGGATCGCTGACTCAAAAGCACTTTGACAAGGTTCTCCCCTACACAGTACCACGTCACAGTATATGCACAGTACAGTGACCTTTGAAAGGTAGGGGTCTTTTATTGTATATGTTCTCCAAGGTCCCCTCTCTTCTTTCCGTGACTACCTAGTCTCCCCCTTCTGCCTCCTACTCGGCTACCTTGCTGTCTCCTTCCCTCTCTGCCCCCTCTCGGGCTCCTTCTACACCTCCGAAGGGCATACCTCTGATTTGTACCCCTCCACGGAAGTCCTTCAAGGATGGCAACCTTCTCCATATTGCCACTCTAAACTCTTGCTACGCTGTCAAACACTCCTCTGAAATCTGCTGACGAACTTGACCTTGATGTCCTCGGTCTCACTGAGACATGGTTCACGGCTAGCTCTATCACTAGCTTTGACATGCACCTACCTGATGGCTACAAGATCCTCTCCGCACCCAGGTCCAACCGCTCTGGTGGGGGTGAAGCCCTGATCTTCCCTGAGTGGATTCCTGCCTCTGTCACTCCTAAGCAGGCCTACTCCTCTTTTGAATACCTCGTCTGCAGGCTCTCTCTCTCCCCTAGCCATTCCCTTACTGGGGCTACTATCTATCGGCCACCTGGTCAGATATTCTCCTTCCTCTCTGAGTGGGCGGACCTCTCCTCATCACTCCTGGCCTCAACCACTCAACTCCTCCTTCTTGGGGACTTCAACATCCACCTGGATACCTCCTGTCCTTCCTCTGTACTCTTGTGTGACCTCTGCGACTCTCTCTCACTCACTATTCTTCCCTCTGGCCTGACTCACTCTGCAAGGCACACTTTGGATGTTCTGATCTCCTCAGCCCTCTCTGTTCCTCTCTCCACTCCTCTCTCCTGGAGTGGTCACTCTCTCCTCTCCTCCTACCTCACCCTCAATACCCCTCAGGCCAAGCCACTTCCATCACTTCCACCCACCTTCTCGGTCATCCGACCCATGAAGCGTGTGTCAGCTGAGGCTTTCGCCACCACCTTCTCACCCCCACCGCCCCCTTTGGCTGACTCTCACCTTGACACAGCCCTCTCCATGCTCCACTCTGCTATATCTGATATTCTTGATATCCTTGCCCCTGTCATGAGAATCCGCCAGAAGCCCAAAGCCAAGTGAAACTCCTTGTATGATTCAGACCTCGTCACCCTAAAAAGCAAGTGCAGGGTGGCCAAGTGGAAATGGCATTCTTCAAGTAGATCCTCTGACAACCTGGCCTGCCGCCTGCTACAAAGGCAATACCGTCTCTCTGTCCTAACCAAGTAGCGAGCTCATATCCAAGCCTGCGTCTCTGCCGCATCTAACAACTCAGTTGAACTCTTTAAAATCTGCATGGAACTGGCCAATTCTTCCGCAGTCTCTACCTCTCCTGTCCCTTCCCAGGCCCTCTGCACGGCACTGGCTTCTAACTTCATCTCTAAAACTCAGGACATCCTGTCCTCTGTCTCCGCCTATCCCCTCCCTCCACCTACTCCCAGCTCTTCCTCTGGCCCTTCTGCAGCCACCTCTCCTCCCTCCTTCTTTGCCTTTCCGCTGTTCTCCGCTGATGAGGCTTCTAGACAAGTCTGATCTATGAAAGTCTTGTCAAAACAGGTTCACCCCTGTTCCTCCAAAACCATTAAGGACCACATCGACTCCCTGGCTCCTGCCCTGAATGATTTCTGCAATCACTCCTTCTCCACTGGAGTCTTCCCATCCCCCCTGAAGCACTTCCTTGTGCACCCTCTTCTTACGAAACCCTCTGCCGACCCCTCCTGCTCGGCTAACTATCACCCAATCTCCATCACTCCCTTCCTGGGCAAGCTCCTGGAGAAACTGGCCATCTCCCAGCTTAATCGGCGGCACTCATCTACTGTTTTTTTTAAATGATCACAGACTTTCCTCAGGTCTCTGTACATAGTCCTTTATTTGCATTTCGGTGGACAAGGGAGAACAGAGATCGCGACAGTATATATATTATCATATCAGTCTGGTCCCACTCACAATCACTGTTCAGGAGCGAAACACCAGGCAATTCTCCTTTGAACCAGATCACCAACAGCAACTTCAGATATCTTAAACATGACTGTAGATCTTCATGAAGGGATACGATCCCGTAGCAAACCTTATTTGGCCTTCTTTGGTCTAACTTCTCAGTAGAGGAGCTCACACTCTTTTGTCAAATGTTGAAAGGCTCAGGAGTCACCCTAAATTGGTATGAGTAATCCAGATAAGACAGAAACATGTGTCTGGGATTGCTTTTGCTACTCTTGCTCAGGGGAGAATGGCCTTACATTTCTTTTCTGGGTTGTGTTTGTGGGCAGGACCAGACTGATGTACAAATGGTTATTTGGTATCTGGTATAGCACAGGAAGCTAAACTGTGATTGCAGATTCCGCTGAGTGGACACAACCTCATCAAACGTTATGGCCTGTTAAATGGTCATTTCCTATAGTGGGGCCGTCATCCATTTGACAGGAGAAGATACAGTGGTGCAAATATGTATAGTTTTTGTAGACAGAAGTATACGCCCCAATTCAACTGCCAGTGCAACATCTGACCACCCAGTGTAAACAGGTGTGTTTTAAAAAACAGTCTCAAACAGTGGTTATTTGGCCAGAGACAGTGGCAGGATGGTGAGGTATTACATAGATGGTTGCTTAAACTTTTCATATAAGTTATGCTTTGTGGGGATTTAGGGTAGCTATTTTGGACAGGGTTTCCAAACGTAGATCATGAAAGTCATAAAGGAAAGCACAACAATGTCAAATTTTTCATGTGAATGTTGAATCAGATGGCAATTTTCCTTCTTCCTCCATTTCTTCATTGGGGGAGCGGGGTCGTTTTCTAACTCCTCTGGAAGGTAAATGAAGGTAACATGTATGATAGGGTTTTGCAACCCTTGGCCCTCCTGATGATTTGGACAACAGTTCTCTTTAGGCCTAGCAGGTATAGCCAATGGTGAGGTATCTTGGACATCATAGTCCAAAATATCTGGAGAGCCAAAGTTGCAGAACCCTGGTGTATGGCCTACTGGTCCACCCATTGGACGTGATTTCTTTTTCATAGTCAGTTGTTGTTGACACTGTTGTTGTCACTTAGCTATAAATGATACAAAAAAAGCAAATCACCTCATAATTCCTGAAAGAGTTCCTCTGCCTGATTGGTGTGATAGCTAATTTGTCAGCATTGAATCACTGTGATTGACTTTTAGAATCAGCGATACTAAATAGCAATACGATCTGCTTCTGACAGATATTGTGGAAGCAGATTCCTTTAACCACTGTAAATCCATCAGTGATTGCAAAGTATGTCTGATTAGTTGAACCATGTAGGAACAATTTGCATTTAGCAGAACATGTCACTATGGACTTTGAATGGGAATAAATGGCACTGCCTGACTGCTTAGCTGCTTAGACAACCTCATGAATGGGCTCAAGTTTAAATAAGTGCTTTTTTATTGTAATCGCTTGTCCGCAATACTTTACTTTTTCATCTACCTCCTTTTTTATTTTACCTTTGTGGTTGCATCCCATCACACGCACCGATGAGGATCTCTATTCTACATATTCTTCTGCACAGACAACGATTCTGTCCTTGTTTTAGAATCAGTGACATCCTTGAATGCTTCACATGTCTTGATGTAAGAACATGAAGCGGAGGAAGATGTTAACTGTGCATCTAGGACATCCACACTTCTGCACAGTTGTTCAACGGCACATGTGAATGACTATCAGGGGCAGAAGATTTTGCGGAAAAAGAGGATGAAGATAATGATGGTAGCAATGGTGACAGAGATAGAGATGTCACCGAAGGTTACAGTACTGGAGCCGTGGGCAGTTGCGGCAATAGCAGCAGCATGGCTGGTGATGGTGGCAGACTATAGAAAACGGCCTAGCAATGGAAATAGAAGGAAGTTACGGATGTATTATGCAATACTGAGGAATGGAAGTTAAATTATGTATTGTGCATTCATCAATCTAAAATGTTATGGCTATTCTTCATTTGAAGCTATGAAGATGAGCAATAGATTGAATAGAATTGTTTGCCAAAAGGTGTTGGATTTTGATTTCAGAAGGGTATACCATCTACATTAAAATTATGCAACTGATAAATCAAATTGGCAAACATTGTGTGATGGTTTTTGGTATATTAGTACCAGACACCTTTTGTTGTTATTAAATGTGTGATTAACTCATACTATACACTCCAATATTATAACATGGCAACCGATTCATTGGCAGGACACAGAAGATTCCTATTAAACATCTTATGCTCTTTATTTTCTGATAGTAGCAAAAATCTAGTGTTAATAACTACCTTCTGAACCACTCAGGAATGTTGGATCAGGCAAGATGTTTATTAATTTTTATTCCAGGTACTGAATCAGAGCAGTGAGGAGGGGTCTTGCTGAAATTACAAGTGTTGTGACTCCTTAATTTTGACTCTGTTACCAAAAGATAGAAGAACAGGTTTAATGAGAGCAGCTGCCAGGTTTCATGCTATCAGCGCTTACAATTCTTTCTTAGCTAGACCGGGATTTGTTGCTGAGCAAACAGGAGAAGGCATGCGAAGTGCCTCGCATAGTCAGTTTTAGAGGTCAGCCTGCAGGAGTTGGAAGAAGGGGTTGAATGCGAACTTTCGTGTTGAAATATAAGTACAAAGCCTTCTGGCAGTTACCTGCCGGTTTTAATGTATCACTGCACAGGTGTTCCGAGAGCAGTATTCATGCCATAGCCCATAGATATGAAAAGAAACCTTACGAGGCAATGGGCAGGGATTGTTTACGAGGGGGCGTGGGGGATATGGTGCTTTCAAATTCTTCTATGGCTGTGCAGGTTAAAGAGTTATGGAAGCACCTTATTTTTCAAGAAAAGAATGTGGCGGTTCGTCCCGCGAGATCTCGTAGCCACGAGATCTCACAGGATTATGTGCGGCAACTGCGCACAAAGCCAGGAAAGCAGCAGACGTGGAGCGGACTGCCAGGGCAACAGGTCCTGCCCCAGCGTCCCTCCTGATGTGGGGCCCTACACCCCCACTTAGCAGCCTGACACCCTGGTGCTGCATACTTCATCTGCAGAGCGTAATTCCATGGCCATATGATGAGGACTCGTGTGAGCTCTTGTATATAGGTTAAGACGTGTAGCTGGAATGATTTATGGAAAATTCTTGACTGAGGGGTGCAGATTCTGTCAGTTAAAAGAAGACAGTGAGTCATTAAAACTCATCACATTGCTTTGCCATGGGATGACTGATTTAAGAACTAGACACATGAAGTGTATTGAAGACCGTAACACGCGTGACGTTGAAGGAAATTTGGTCTCTGCTCCTTCGAGGAGAGAACTTTGCAAGATTGATCCCCTTGTTGAGCTTTTTAAAGGAGGTCTTTGAACGTATCAACTGATTCTCTTTTCTAAAGATATTTTTTTATCTTTCTCCTTTATGGGAATGTTTGGATACATGATAAATGTTTAAATAAACCATACGTCATTACATTAAAAATAAAAATAAAGGTTTTGTATATATGGATTTTTTTTCTTGATGGAGTCGGATATGTTAAGAGGGAATTCAAAAATTGGGAGAAAACTATTTAAAAAAATGTAACTAGGAATGGTAAGGTTTTTTTTATTTTAATGAACCTGTGTTTTTAACGTCATATGTCCTGAATTGCAAAGGGAGGAGTTTAGCGTTAAATATAAGAGGATACCAGAAGATAGGTTGTTGCAACTGGTCCACGCCATGGGTCTGGGAGGATGATTGGACGCCGCATGCAAGTTGTGACTATTCTGGAGGCCCTAATCCATATGGAGCCGCCTGTGATGTATTACCAGGCATAGGGCCTGATTTACAAAGCGTTTTTCTATGGGAAAACTCAATTCAAACACGATTTGTAAATCAGTCGCATTGTGTGTTTAGAAGAAAGTGGAAATGGAGTTTGAAGAAATAAAGGATCTATACTCTTGGTTTTCCTGGTAAGTTTTTTCATGTGTGTCAGTCATCATCCAGACCTTTTTACTTTCTTTAAATCCGTTATATGCTGATGTTTCTACACATAAGGGTATAATTCCAATTAAACTAAACCATACAGCAAAGCGTACATCAATTTCTTGGAACTGACATTTTACTTTTTTTTTTTTAAAGCACTCACAATCACACAGCCCGCGGGCATCGAGGCACTGTTACAGAATTTGTTTGTTTAGTTGCGTAATTGCTTTCTTTTGTGTGTCTTAGTTGCGTATTTATAACGCGCTTAAACACCCAGAGGTTTCTAAGCACGGACCCGGGGATAGAACCTGTGTTGCTTCATGTCGTCTTGCTTCCAAGGCGCACACTTTGCCGCTGAGCTATCCTCCCGGGAGCTATACTCCCTGACGGACATTTTCCTGGCCCTTGGGGTAGTCAATCCTCCATTCAGCAACAGGAACATCTTGGCGCTGACAAATATTATCTCTGATATGTTTTAGAATAAGAAAAAGAGAACTACAGTTGCTGGTGGGTTCAGAGATTGTCCTCTTGTGGGGATCCTGCCAAGTAAACCTGGTTGCAGCACAGCTGAATGCACAGTGTGTGTTATGCACCTTGCAGACAGGGAGAGCCGTATTTTTGGGACAGGAGGAGAGTCTGTGCTTTTCCCGTGCCTATGATCAACAAGGTGAATTTCAGGACCAGCAAGAATTCTTCCTTGATCCTGATAACCTCTCACAGAATACAAACGTTCTAGACTTCAGACATCATCAAGATGTCTTATTTTCCCCAGTTCAGGATTCAGTGTCAGGTTGATATGCTGCGCCAACAGGGAGGGATGGGGTGGGGGATTCTCCAGACCTTCCGTTAATCGTTGATTGATCATTGAACTTGGCAGCAAAGTTACTGAGACAATGCAGGCATTTTCAAAGAATATAGGAAAGCTTCCACATGCATTTGATACCTCAGTAAGTAGCCTAGGCCTTGCCCTTAGTGCACAGACAAGCAGATTCACCTATTCTATGCTTCACTAGATTCTGTTATTTCATTTTGATCAGACTTTGATAGAAATTGAATCCAAGAAGATTCCTGCCAATGTTATTGGGCAGATATATGGGCCTACCTCAATGGGGGATCCTACGTTTCCAATGTAGGCTTTGTGAAACTGCTGTAAGGTAGCAGGTGAAAATCTGAGATGCTCATATGCACCTCCTGCGATACTTCAGTGCACATAGCTGAGAATGAGGCCATATGTCTATATCGCTACTTGCAGAATTATTGGCCAAACAATTATTTTCCTACTCCGATTCTATCAAATATGACCATCCCTTACTTTCTTAGGATTATTTGGCACAAAACCTTCCAGGCATGCAGCCTTATTGAGCTAAATGAGCATAAATGGTGACAGATCCAGAGTTAACAAGACAGGTGTAGGCATAACAGATAGGTTTTTAAGGCATTGCAAAATGTACACAGGTGGGGTTCGGATTCCGTAGAAAATTAAGTTTTTTCAAGATTCTACCACATCAAACCAAACAACTTTGGCCAAAAGTTGAATTGAGCTTGAATCTGGGACAGATCAATAACTTAAATGTTGGTGCATGGCGGGGATGGTTGGTAGTATAGCAAATCAGTCTATGTGTAAGATAAATAAGAGCCTTTCCTTAAATGTACCTATGCACCAAAGTGGCTAGTTTAAAAGAAACTCTAGCTGTCACTGGCAGCCAGTGAAGATGATGTAAAGCCAGAGAGATATGAGTTTGGTGAGGAAGATTCAGAACATCCTGTCAGTGTTGTTCTGAGGAATCGGTAACTTATGATAGAGGAAATTAGACAAACCAGCATAGAGAGAATTAAAATAATCCAGCTTTCAAACGTTATTGGCTTGAGCAATGATTGCCAAAGGGCCAGGTTACAGCTAGGGATGCATTTGTGTGAAGAATCACAGATAATAGTTAGTACTAGCCACCGCTTGATTGATTTGAGCTGAAAATCTTATAGTGAGTACAATTAAATGGCAAGCGATTTGACCCTATTAAGTGCTGTGAAAAAAAAAATTGAGGTGGGGGTGCAGACTGGAAGTGGTTACGAGGATTGAACATCACAAATTTCATCTTAGATGTATTGAGACTGAGTTTTTGCATCCATGTCTTGACCTGGATTAAGATGCCTGATAGGATTTGGTTGTCTAATGAGGGACAATCCCTAGTTAAAGGAATGGTTGCGTGTCACGTGCTTATCAATAAAATTCAGCATCCATACTAGAAAGTAGGTTCTGAAAAGGCTTGACATAAATATTAAACCAAAGCAGGGGAAGGGCAGATCCCTGGCGAACACTGAATTTAGGGTTTTCACAATCCATAGCGACACTGTCCATGTTTAGACAAAAACAGCGCTCCATAAGGAATGACGAGAAATCACAGAAGAGCAGAGTGCGACATGCTGCTAACCAAAGCTAGTCTTCGAAGAACCTGTTGTACCATGGTATAAAGCTCTTTGGAGAAGGTGGCCATAATTAACAAAGAAGTAAGATTGATGTCTAAATTCCAAAGTAAAGCCTCCCTAACAACCAGTAGGGACATTTTAGTAGCATTTAGGGGACAAAAACAAGACTGGCATGCTCCCGACTGTTCGACAGAATTCTCATAAATATGCTAATTCCTCTCTACCTTAGAGACCCTCAGTTCTTTTGCTGAACTTTGGGACTTTGAACTTTTAATTCTAATTGTTTTCTGTGTTTGTTTCTTTTGGTTATGGAGTTTTAGACAACTCCATAGGCATCATCTTTTCATTTGTGTCACCCACCACCCTCAGTGCAATGGCACAGGGAAACCTCCTTTTCAGGCTTTTCCAAGGTTTAAATACCTTCTCTGGGATAAATTACTGTTTCCCAGAGTAAGAAAAGTGAAATTGACTTTACTCATTATTTAAAATTTCTAGACCCAGCACACCCTATCTTACAATAGAGTGCTGGAGGGATTACTTAGTGTCCCCTGTGTCTAGATACTCATGCAGCAGTAAAATGCTACCCTTTCCTCTCGAAATGGCTGGTGACAATTGTTTTACAACAAACTACCATGATTTTCGCGACCCCGAACACCGGTAGTGTTAAATCGCGGAAGCCATGTTTTTCAGGATGGCATCTGAGCCCCCTCTGTAAAAACAGGTCCCAGTCTTCTTTTTTCACCATTTCTTTGTGGAAAGGCCCTTCTAGAGTTTTGCTCTGCACGTCAAACCAGGTTTTGTTCCTTTTATTCATTTGCCTTTGGCAGGCTTCAGGAGTGAAGACCTTCTCTGGTGCCCGAGTGTCTGGAGTGGGCAGGAAGTGAGGGAGGTGCCCGAAACTCCCTGTGCTTAGTCCCCAGGAGACCCAAATGCACTCTATGGTGATTGGCTGGCTGACTGTCCAGGAAGGACAGCCACCCTGCTGGGTGTGTGACAGCTAGGCTGGAATGAATGGGAGAGAACTGAATAAAAGGTGAGCCTCTTGGTTTGGTAGGCAGAGTCAACCACTGGAACAGAAGAACCAAACACCAGCTTGAAGAGAACGGCTGCTGCAACTCCTGAACCATAGGTTTGCCCGGTGAAACCCTGCTGCAGGTCCGAATCGCTAAGTTCATCTCGACAGAGAAGCCCTGTAACGACGACTTCTCCCTTTGAGTTGGTGGGACCAATCAACTCGACACTAAGCCACCTGGATACCATTCTCTGAGCTGGTTGTATTTTCCTCAGAGTGCTGTAGGAAACCGAATAACCAGGGAGAGGGACACCAGCTTGTGTGCTTGACTACAGCTACCGGAATTGAAGATTTGAGGGTTGCCAGCTTTTTGACCAGTCCCAGTGCAGTGCAGGATTACCCCAACATTCTCCCTCTTGTCCCCACGACTGAGAGCCAGAAACAGCGAGATCTGCAGGAACTGCCAGGAACAGAGGTCACCAGCTGCTTCTTTTTATTCATTTGTAAAGGTACTGTAAAACCAGACTGAGAGTACTTACCTCTCGCGGTGAAAGTCCTTGAAACTTTCCCAATGCGCAGGCCTAATCAGCTTGTGACCCAACATATGATTCTTCTTGCTATAAACTATCCCTAAGAACTTTTGCAGAGACTTTTCCGTTTATCTACCAGAACTGCTTTATCGTATCCAAGACTTTAGCCCATTGACTTTGGCCTAGTGTATTGAATTGAATTGACTCTTCTGGTGAACTCTAAATATCTGCACTGCCTAAGAAATAACTGTATTCTTTCGATGTTCTGATAACCTATGCCTTTTTGCCCCTCCTTCAACGTATTCTAAATGCATCAGAAACTTAGAGCGTACAGTACTGAAGTATATTTGTGTGCGATTATATTGCCTCCTTCTTATGAACAGTTAAATTAATTAATAAGTATTTAACAAATAAACCATGAGTGTAAGAGTTTATTTGAACACCTGTGATTGTAAACCTCTGTGTAATATTGAGGACTGGCCAAATTCCTGAGAGGTGGAGAAAAGCTATATTGGTGCCAATATTTAAAAAAATGGGTCAGATTGATAACATCTAACTACAGACTGCTGGCAATGATGGATGCCAGCCAGAAAATCTTTGCGGGAGTTCTTTTGGAAACTTTGAACATATGGGTAGAAAACAAGAACATATTTAGCCTATTTCAAACAGGTTTGAGGAAGGAATATGGAACAACAACTAACATCGCAGCTCTGCAATTCTTGAGAGCAATACGTCCAAAAGGTGAAAATGCATTATACTGCTGTTATGTGGACTTTTCTAACGCTTTTGACCTAGTGTCAAGAAGTAGAATGTGGATTAAACTGAAAGCTTGGGGCATTGATCCGGTGCTACTATACTTTATACAGGAGCTATACAAAAACACCACAGTGGCTGTCCATCTAAGTTAAGAGGGCGTATTGACAACATTTATTGAAACCCTGGAGGGGCTGAAACAAGGTTGTGTACTGGGTCCTACCCTGTATAATTTATGTACGGTGAATATGGACAAAGCTTTACTGGACACAAGACATTTTCCACCTACCACAAATGGTATAAAAGTGGTTATGACGGCTTATCCAGACGACATAATCATTTCTAACCAGACACAAATTGGCTTGCAGTGCTCCCTGAATGCCCTGAAAAAATATGTCTAAGAGAATTACATGATTATAAATAAGAACAAGACAAGGACAATGGGCCTCATTAGGACTTTTGCGTAATGGGTTAACGGGCTCCGCTAATGGAGGCGGACCCGTTAATCCCATTACGCAAAATTACAAGGTCCCCTCGCGGGAGCCGGTAAGGACGCCTGGTTTTACCAGGCGTCTTTACCAGGTCCCGCGAGGAGACCAGGGAGCTAACAACGGGCCGGTCGCAATCGGCCTGTTGTTAGCTCCCTCTCCCATTCCCATTGAGCCCTATGGTGGCTCAGATGGGAATGGGGAAGGTCCGGGCCCGGTTTCCCAGAGGGAGGAATTACCGGGCCCTCCAAACTCAGAATAGTCCGGTAATTCCCCATTCTGGAAACCCGGACCCGGTTTTGGTGGCAGCCATTCCGCCAATAGCGGCATGGCTAACGCCAAAGCCGTAATGAGGCCCAATGTGTCTAAAAGACTCTCATAGAAAGTAAAAAAAGAAATCATGATTCTTGGAAGGTACGAAATTGGAAAGGGCAACTGAAGTGCTATATCTGGGTTTTCCCATCTGGGCGATACCATCTGTAATGCATCACAAAGAATAAATCGTACCCAAAATATTGCGAAGGTGGTTGGCCATAAAAAGCTATGTGGAGCACAAAGGAGGCGGAAACATTGAAGGTTTTCTACAAATATACAAATCTAGTGTGTGCCCGGCGATATTGTACGCACTTGAGACATTGCCAGAAAAGGAAATCAGGTGGTTACCGAAAATGAAAGGGAAAATCCTTCGATCTATAATAAATATGCCTAAGGGAGTACCAGTGGAGGCACTGAGACTAGAGTACAGATTAGAATCCTTACTGGCAGGTTGATCCATTAAAAAAAACACTTCTCCATTTAAAAATCAGTAAAGGGATAGCAGGTACGAATCCTCTCCTTCAGTTAATGGGAAAAACAACAAAAGGCAATTTTTCCAACTATTTCAGCAAAGAGCAGAGCCATTTTGCGGACTCCTATCTCTGTTCTTTGGGTTTAAAAGTAGAAACAATATGTGAATGACCAGACTACGAGACAGTCATCAAAAAGAAATCCAGGGAGCTGGACAAAATAAAAGGCATAGATAGTCTGTGTAAGTTGAGTAGATACAGAGAGTATTCTCACCAAGGTTCTGATAGGAGCAAACCTAGAACCTATTTAACAAACTGGTCTAACCCATCCCTCAGGAGATTTACACTGCAATTAAGGCTTAATATATTGGGGACCAAAGAATATACGAACAAGTGGAACAGGACTGATCACCAAGTCGAAGACAAAATGTGCAGGCAGAGTGACATAGAAGTGGAAACAACTCAGCACTTACTGACTGCTTGTACAGTTTTGAAACCCCTCTACATCAAGAGCTAGGGGGGGTGAGTCAGGCACATGGAGTACATAAGCAGGGATCAGTTCTGGTCGGACTTGATTGGGGCTGAATCTATAGTTCATAAAGCTGCAGCCTATGACATATGGAAAAAAGCTACAAAGTAGATACAATTTGAAAACTTTGGTCAACAACTTTGACTCTATGATGCACATGCCACCATAACTGCACAAATAGATGGAGGTTTTTTTTTCCCTTACCTGTAACCACTGATAATGATGAATTTCTTTAATCTTTCTTTTAGTGAAAGTGATTTTAATTGTTTTTATTTAGGAAATGTGATTTTTACTTTGTGAATTTAAATGCAAACATTTGTTCTTGCTTGAATATAAACTAAAAGCATAAAAAATAAATAAAAAGACCTCTGTGTAACCTCATTACAGCTCACATTCCCCTTGACATAAGCCTGGCTGCTCAGCTCCGCTACCAGAAACTGTGTAGTACAGAGTTATTCCAAAGGTTGGTTTTGCTTACACCTGTAGTCATAGTTGTGTGTAGTGGTCCCAAAGGGTACGGCATACAAACTTTGCCTAACACTGGCATATGATGGAATTCCACCAAGTCTTGTAGCTGGGTAGCCACTGTTTTCTTAAGTATGTCCTTAATGAATGGACAATTGACTATCGGATAATCATTACACACAGTATCCGGGGATCAGGGTCAAGGTGCATTGAAACAGCTCTCATTTCATGTCAGCACGTGGCATGTCCTTATCCAGCTCTAGTCCCTAGCCAGTCAGTTTATCTGCCTGCACAGCAGGGACAGTGCACAGTTGTGGTCAAAGGCAGGCAGGATATTTACATTAAAGACCATTGTTCAATCAGACAACAACGCACTGTAAAACTGCACATTTAAAGGCCATTCGGCATGTGTGTTTTGGCACCGGTGCTGGGCCCAGGCAGTCAATGACAGTGAGTTCACTGCGTAGAGTCATCTAAAGGCCTGTTGCAGACTGCACGGCCACCAAAATCAGAGGCCAACTGCAACATAAGTAGCACGTCCCAAAATAAGAACAATTCAAGACACTTAATCCAACTTCTATAAACTGACATACAAATAGTAATAATAAAAATCTGCTTCGTATGCAGCGCTTTTGCTACAACAAAAAATGTCTACAGCACAGTTCAGATTTAAATGTACCTTTTGAAAGATCAATCAACTGCGAAAGTAGATTCATTCCAACAATACTAAACAGATAGGAAAGTACGAAGTTACCAAACAAATGAAATCACTTCAAAAGTATGTTCAGTTTATACATTTTAAATTAATGAAAAAGAAAAACATTCAAGAACCTGAAACACTTAGCTAGAAAAAACAGAACAAAAACTAAGAACGCACACTGAATACTCCATCCTAGCAGTTGCCGAGGCTGCCAGTATCTGAATTATTCTCAAGAGAAGAACGATAGCAAACTCAGTAAAGCACAAGACAATTAATAGCATTATTTTATGAGGTGAAGTATATTTTGATTCTCTTTTAATATCAAAAACAACAAATGTTAAAGAATGATGAATCAGGAAGCCAACGACAACTGACAAATCATACATTACTGCTAGCGAATCAAGAACAGAAACAGAGAAGACAAGTCGCAAATTAAATGTCAGCAAAAGGGGGCAAAATACCAGCGAAACAGCAGCGAACGGGGGAAGGATTAGTTATCAGAGCAGAGAGGAATAAGGGCCAAAATACCATGTATACTTTTGGGCTGAAACAATTCACCCAACCCTAACTAGCCTTGATATTCACAGCATGTAATCGGCTGTGCATGTGATAAGCAGAATGCAAATATACAGGCTGTCAAATCCAACCTTGTCCTGGTGCCAACATGCATTGCAAGAATACGTGTTTGCACTGAGTGATTCTTGCACTAGTGTCAATACCATGTGCAATTGCACTTTCTCTGGTGCCTGTATTGAGGCTCCTGCTGTACTGGCGTGCCATTACTGTCAATTATTGTTGACTTCGTATGTGTACAATGGCGGCCAGTTATGGCGTGCCACTGTGACACTAGGGTATAACTAAACCCGAAAGATAACTGCTAACTAACATGGAGCAAGTTCTAAGTATAGATGGGCTTTTTTCCGTCGCTGAGCATTACTTCCATTGAGTAAGCAAAGGCACATTCTAAGAGTGAAACCTAGTAAAAATGCATGCATTGTGTCTGTGGTTAAACTTTAAGTGCACACAGCTCCAGGAAGCGTAGACACGTAAATGCAACAATTAACATTCCTCGTGGAACGAATGCAATGTTCAGCCACATTTCACTCTGGTGGCGGATCAGTCCGCGTGCTTCACGCTTTCCCGCTTGAAACCTGCCAACGCACAGCAGGTCGCCCAGCATGAAGGCAGGAGATGCGTCACTGCTCGGAGCGAAGGCGTCTTCACCACGAAGCTGAATCATCCGCACTCGAACCGTTCTCTGGTTTTCATTTGCAAGATGGCTGAGAGAAAAAAGGGAAACACTGTTTAGAAGTACGCTCTTCCTTCCTCGCTTAAATATTATTTACAAGGGTGTTTCGTGAGGCATTCCTGCGGTTTGCCAACATAATTTCCAGCTGTCATAAGCAAAAGGAAAAATATGAGGTGCCGAAGGTGAGCACGTTAACCACTGTGACTCCACGGGAGCTGTTACTGGACGGGGAGACAGAGCCAAGGGGAGTGGAATTATGCCTGTGTCGCTTGCAGAAGACGTGTTTTAATAAAATGTTTCTTTCACCTCAGGTTTACATTTTTTCGAAAAGAAACATACGCCCTTGTTATAGGCCAAGGTGTGCAGAGTGCGGCTGAACATCCTCTATGTGATAATGATATGATATGATATTTATAACGCGCTTAATACCCAGAGGTTTCTAAGCGCGGACCCGAGATCGAACCTGTGTTGCTCCTTGTTGTCTTGCTTCCAAGGCGAGCACGTTGATGCTGAGCTATCCTCGCAAGACAAAAGGTACATTCACTTATCAGTACAGTGTGGCCATTTCTAGGAATTACCAAATGTCCTTTCATCGGACGGCAAAGATTCTCAGGGTTCAGATAGGGGCAAATGGTTGCTTTGTTCCCTTCAAGGAATCCTACAATGGACTCAACCAATTAATTACTTTCAAGGGTATGTGGCAAACCACATACCATCTGGTGAAGACATTTAAAAAGGAAAAGCTTGGTGGTACATCCCATGGTGTAAAGGGTTCGACATTTTGGAAAAGTTTAAACCCGCCGGAGACATCCTCGAATTTTTCTATACATCAAAAGAGCCATGTGACTATTAAGTGGCTTACCTTGCGGTGAATGAGTGAGCCAACCAAGTCAACTGTTGAATTTGATCTAATTGGCTGGCTTCTTTTGTACCTGGCCTACCTTTTTCATCGTCCACCCTCTCACCTTCATCTTTGTCTCGCCCATGTAGCCTTTCGTCCATAGCCCTATACTTGTTCACTTGTATTTTATTTAACCCTTCTCTTCACTTTAATCTCAAGAGACAACCCATTCTCATTGCATTGCCTTTTCAATCTCTAACCCATGTTTATTGTATTTTTTTGTAAACACACGCTCAGAAACACAAAGGGCAACAACTGTAACTCTACATACAACATCCCGAGCCAACAGATATTTATTAAAACAAAACATGCTCATGGGAATATTCTGGTTTCTTCTACATGTCTTCCCCAATTGCTTTATTTTTATTTTTTATTATTGTTTTTGGTTTTAAAAGCAAAAACTTCACAAAAGAAGAAAAATTGTTACAGGTAGCCACAAAAAAAGGAAAAAGCTAGGTTAAGACGAGCAGGAAGGAAAAAAAAGAAGAAAGGCTGTGAGGCTACAAGGGGCACCAATCATCTCAAAACAGCAGTCTTTCATGTTGCAAATAACTACCTTTGACAATAGAATAGAGCTTATTTTCAAAACTTGTACTATTGTAGCAGTTAGCGGCTATCAATCTGTCTCTTTTTGGCCACAAATCTCCTGAACAACAACAGTCCAGCTTCCCAAGTGCCTTCGCACTCCATTAATAAGTGTCTTAGGGATTGTTTAATAGGAGATTCGTATTGTCCACAGAGTTTTTTAGCCTGGTTCCCCTGGTTTCTTTTTGCCAAGATTTCCTTGGTGTGGGCTATGTTCAGCCTGAGTCTCAAGAAGTTATTTCTCACTGTTTTATCTGGGAATTGTTGTAGATAACGAGGGAGGAACCCCGACTTTCTTTCTACCTTTAGTAATAAGTTAGGCAATTGTGTCAATCCAGTCGCTTCTTTCTAGTGAGCTTTTCACTTTCAAAGGATTTGACACTTGAGTTTCCAAGTTCAGATTGAGCCTGATCAGGATTCCTCTTATTTTCTTCTCCAGGCTGAGGAGTATCTGGGATCTCGAGTTTTTAAGATGCTCGTTCACATCGAAATAGAGGGAGGGCTTCCATGCAGTGATTATTTTGCGATATAATGTGATGAGTTTCCAGTCTGCTCGACACCCGAGAGAAACTAAAGCCAGTTCAAAGTGAAGACTCGAAATTGGGGTGCACATCGGGAGGGCCAGAGTTGTTTTCCAAATAAGATCCTCCACTTTGTTGCAGTTTGTATGCCATAGTATGGGTTTTGCTTCCAGGCCATAGAGTAGGACTGAGACTGCTTTGGCCATATAAAATTTGATCAGCGGTAGAATGGAAGATTTGCAAAACTTTTATTCCATTTTTTCATTTGCAGTATTATTTGTACGCTTTTCTCCATAATTGCAGTGTTGACTTTGGTGTTAGCAGGGGAGGCAAATATCTCATAGCCAAGATATATGAGTTCTTCCTCACGGGCAATGACTTTCCCGTCCAGAACCCAGTTTCCATATCCAATTTTCTTTTTTGGGTGTTTGAATATTAGGATTTTGGATTTCTGGGAGTTGATTGAAAGCCCATTTAAGCTGGCATATTTCCCAAGTTTATTTAAGAGACGTTGAAGTCCAACTGCAGATCTGCCCAATAGAACTATATCGTCAGCATAGGCCAGCCAGTGAATCCACCTCCCATTAATCACTGTACTGGCCAACGCTCATCAAAACAGAAAATCTCCCAGGTCTGATAAGAAGAGGTTGAAGAACAATGGTGCTCCCTGGCAACCTTGCCTAACCCCTCTGAAAACGTGTATTAAATATGACAGTTGTCCCTGTTCATCCAGCCGCAGCCTTATGGTGGTGTTCTTCTGTAACTCAATTAGCATTGCTAACAAGCAGTCTGGGATCCCCCAGCTGTATAATTTTCACCAGAGTAAAGATCTATCCACATGATCAAACGCTTTGGATAGATCTACCCAAGCCCCAAAGAGGGGGGTGTACATTTTCTCCTTTGTTTTTTCGCTGACCAAATTTAAGATTAGACCATTGAGGCTTGTGGACAGCCCCTTTCTAAAGCCTGTTTGATGGTGTGATAGGATCTGCCTTGAGTCCACCCAGTGTGATAGCTCTTTTAGAAGTAGCTGCATAAAGAGATTTGTGTCTTCCTCAATTCACCCCTCTTCTTGTTCACAGACATTATTTCTGTGTATGAGGATAAGACCATATTCAGAACACAGGCATTCACACTTGCTTTAAGGCAGGGTCAATTAGTCCAGACCTTTTTCAACAAAAAGCTTTTTTATGTTAAGTATGAAGCTTCGTTATGTGTGTTGGGTATCGTTTTGTAAGTTTGTGTGAGGAGAAAACTTGTGGAGTAATTTCACTCCCAAGACAAAAGGAAACAGAGTCTGGGTGACTGAGGCCTAAAAATGCAGAAATACTTTCCTATGATTTGAAAGCACACTGTGACTAGTTTTTGACTAGTTCAAAAAAGGTAGCAGGCACTCTCCTCTCCAGAAAGAACATGGCATGATAACCTGTTCTGAGATGAGAGTTGCAGCACACGATTTTTGCTCACTGTGCCTTTCACAGATGGGAAATATCCATTTGCACATTAGTCTTTGTCCCGCCCACATGGGCAGTCCAGCACCGAAATGCTATGGCAATTCCTCTCTGAACAAGAGTACCAACAGCAACCCCATACACATGTTTCAGCCTTTTTGGGCCTCATCAGTGAGGTGAAGCTGTGCCTCTCTGAGCACAGTGAGCAGGGAGTCCACGTCTGGTTGCCCCCAGGTAACTCAGGGGGATCAAACCCAAGTTCCTTGCAAATATTTCAAAAAGGTAGCAGGCACTCTCCTCTCCAGAAAGAACATGGCATGGTAACCTGTTCTGAAATGAGAGTTGCAGCACACGCTTTTTGCTCACTGTACCTTTCACAGATGGGAAATATCCATTTGCACATTAGTCTTTGTCCCGCCCACATGGGCAGTCCAGCACCGAAATGCTATGGCAATTCCTCTCGGAACAAGAGTACCAACAGCAACCCCATACACATGTTTCAGCCTTTTTGGGCCTCATCAGTGAGGTGAAGCTGTGCCTCTCTGAGCACTGTGAGCAGGGAGTCCACGTCTGGTTGCCCCCAAGTAACTCAGGGTGATCAACCCCAAATTCTTTTCAAATATTTCAAAAAAGGTAGCAGGCGCTCCTCTCCAGAAAGAACATGGCATGATAACATGTTCTGAGATGAGAGTTTGCAGCACATGCTTTTTGCTCACTGTACCTTTCACAGACGGGAAATATCAATTTGCACATCAGTCTTTGTCCCGCCCACATGGGCACTCCAGCACCGAAATGTTGTGGCAATTCCTCTCTGAACAAGAGTCCAACAGCAACCCCATACACATGTTTCAGCCTTGTTGGGCCTCATCAGTGAGGTGAAGCTGTGCCTCTCTGAGCAAAGTGAGCAGGGAGTCCACGTCTGGTTGCCACCAGGTAACTCAGGGTGATCAACCCCAAATTCCTTTCAAATATTTCAAAAAAGGTAGCAGGCGCTCCTCTCCAGAAAGAACATGGCATGATAACCTGTTCTGAGATGAGAGTTTGCAGCACATACTTTTTGCTCACTGTACCTTTCACAGATGGGAAATATCCATTTGCACATTAGTCTTTGTCCCGCCCACATGGGCAGTCCAGCACCGAAATGCTATGGCAATTCCTCTCTGAACAAGAGTACCAACAGCAACCCCATACACATGTTTCAGCCTTTTTGGGCCTCATCAGTGAGGTGAAGTTGTGCCTCTCTGAGCACCGTGAGCAGGGAGTCCACGTCTGTTTGCCCCCAAGTAACTCAGGGTGATGAACCCCAAATTCCTTTCAAATATTTCAAAAAAGGCAGCAGGCGCTCCTCTCCAGAAAGAACATGGCATAATAACCTGTTCTGAGATGAGAGTTTGCAGCACACTCTTTTTGCTCACTGTGCCTTTACAGATGGGAAATATCCATTTGCACATCAATCTTCGTCCCGCCCACATGGGCAGTCCAGCACTGACATGCTATGGCAATTCCTCTCTGAACAAGAGTACCAACAGTAACCCCAGACACATGTTTCAGCCTTGTTGGGCCTCATCATTGAGGTGAAGCTGTGCCTCTCTGAGCACAGTGAGCAGGTAGTCCACGTCTGGTTGCCCCTAGGTAACTCAGGTGATCAAACCCAAGTTCCTTGCAAATATTTCAAAAAAGGTAGCAGGCACTCCTCTCCAGAAAGAACATGCAATGATAACCTGTTCTGAGATGAGAGTTTGCAGCACACGATTTTTGCTCACTGTACCTTTCACAGATGGGAAATATCCATTTGCACATCAGTCTTTGTCCCGCCCACATGGGCAGTCCAGCACCGAAATGCTATGGCAATTCCCCTCTGAACAAGAGTACCAACAGCAACCCCATACACATGTTTCAGCCTTGTTGGGCCTTATCAGTGAGGTGAAGCTGTGCCTCTCTGAGCACAGTGAGCAGGGAGTCCAGGTCTGGTTGCCCCCAGGTAACTCAGGGGGATCAAACCCAAGTTCCTTGCAAATATTTCAAAAAGGTAGCAGGCGCTCCTCTACAGAAAGAACATGGCATGATAACCTGTTCTGAGATGAGAGTTGCAGGTGATTTGAAGGACCATAACTGCTCGCCTTCCCCCATCAGATGCAAAGTTCAAGCTCTGCTCTTCTCTAAAGAATCTCTTTGAAGCTGAACGAGCCAAGACACGGGCAGAGTTTGTACCAGACTAAAGTTTTATGAGGTGAAAAGATGACCACTGTCAAAACATGAGACCCAGTTAATAGGGGTCAACTCTTAAAAATACAAATAATCAAAATTTGATTCAGGGTGGGGTCCAGGGTCTGACAACTGACATGTTACAAAGGATGCCACATGAATAAGGTGGCAGAGTTGTACACTTTGCTCAAGGAGGATGTGGACCCAAATGGGCATTAGCCCTGGAAAAATAATGTAAATTACTTTAGGGCCGGCAGAATAAACAAAGAAGCAGATGGCCCAGACCCAGTGTCTAAGTTTGAATAAAAGAAATCGAATATGCCAGGAAAATGAAGAAAAAAATATGCATGTCATTATTTTAGCAAAGGATTTTATGGAGGATCATGCTTTGGCCATTATCTTGGGAACTGTACCCCTCACCAAAATCCTTCAAGCATCTATGAAAATATCATGGAAAGCGCCATCCAATGATCCATCCTTTAGAACTGAAGTTATATGCTGAAATGTGATGGTAGTTTCCCAGAAAATGTCCCACAAAATGGAGATTCGGGGAGATGACAGCTTATTGAAATAGATATCTGTATAGAAAGTCTCAGGTCAGTTGTTCAAAACAGCTTTTATTTGGTTTCAAACCTTTAACCAACACACAATTTAAATACATCCGGGCTTCACATAAAAAAATCTAAAAACAGACACCATAAAATACAGTTAAAAAAACTGTTGAAAAGTAAAACTGTATAAAACAGATCCTAATTATAATTGTTAATTTCAGAAGTTAGATGTTCCCAATTAATCGCTAAAATCATACAGCAACTAACATGTATTATCAACTGTTGGAAGACCACACCCCTATATTCAAAAGGTTCGAGGGTTACACTTATTAGGAGAGCCAGGCTCACAGCCTCACAGTTTTACACAAATTACCCCCTTGCTCCTCAGTGTGACTAACATGATTTCAGAATAAAGGTAACAAGTGTGGCTGTAAAATTGCAAAAATGCTATTTAGGTTCCCATGATGACATGTTTCAAAGTCTTTGATAGTTGGAGCCACACTCTATGCAGGTACCTTGCTGTTTCAAATATAACATGCAGTCATGTTGACTGTTTTAGGTACATCATAGCTTCATCTACATTATGAATCCCACCTTCCTTCAAAATAGATTTCAGGTAGGAGCACCTCAATTTTGTTGATTTGGGGCAAATCAATATATAATGAATACATGTTTATTCAGCCGACCTGCACATGGGGCACATACACAAACCATTATTCGTTCAAGTTTTAATAAAGCATGCTGTGTGCAAAATCCCCTATCTCAAACGGATATAAAACAATCGCTCAAATGGAGGGTTTATTAAGTCTAAATTGTTGTGATTACCAACCATCGTCTGGAGGGATAAATATTCCGAGCCTAGCTTCATAGATGCAGGTCTGCTTTTTAACCTTTCTCTTGCAATTATTTTGGCGGCTTCTTTCAGGATAACTACATTTACACCAGATTGAGTTGATGGGTATTCCCATAGTCTCGGGATGATAGCTCAGGGGCAACAAGCTCACCTTGGAAGCAAGATGACACAGAGCACCACGGGTTTGATCCCCAGCTCCAAGCTTAGAAACCTCTGAGTATTAAGCGCATTATAAATAACCTATCATATCACATCTATCATATCATAGCCCAACAGCTCCTAATTCACTGAGGACAGACTTTATATGTACTGACCACTTAGTGATTTCACCTCCATCCAGTGACAAAAAGTGTTTTATAGCATCCCAGTAGATCTCTAGATCCATAGCCATTCCCGATATATGGCAGGCTTGACTGTGACCTCATCACCAAGTGGTATTATATTACGTTCTAGTTGTACTAGTGAGGAAAGAGCCATATTTGGAAGGAGGAATTGTGTTTTCAATAATGTGTTCTCGGTAATAGCTATATTGGTGTAGCCCCATATTTCAGAGCTGTAGGTGACTGCTGGTATGGCCTGTTTCTTATATAAATCGAAAGCTGGGGATATTGCCCCGCTACCATGCCTGAAAAAATAGGGTTGTATAGCCCCACTATGTTTCTCAAAGTTGTTTCTCACTTTGAGTACTTGCTGGCTCCAACCTCCTGATTCCTGAAATCTTACACCCAGGTAGTCAAAATGTCCAACCTGCTTCAACTTAATTTAATTTACTTTCATGGACAAGGGGCAGTGTTTATAATGAATTGCAGCTTGAATACCATAACCTTGGCTTTGTCTACATTTAGTTCAAGTTGTAATTCCTTACATTTTGACATAAAGATAATGCCTTCTTCAGGCATATAGGGTTAGTTGCCAAGATAACCACAATAGTGCTGGATATTTCCTTGATGCAATTTTTGGGCAATCTAAGAAATCCCTTTCAAGGCTGTCTATTATCTCCTTGATGTAGATACTAAAGAGCAGGGGTGCCAGTACACATGCCTGTATCACCCCCTTGGTAACAGAGAATGGGTGAGTTTGGTCGCCTCCAAGACCATGCTAGTTCACAGAGTATAACAGCATTACAGAGAGAATGTTATGCTCTGATAAGATTTGCCATAGCTTATTTCTAGAGACTGAATCAAATGATGTTTTTAAATCCAGGAGAATTGTATATAATTTTGTTTTATATAACACTTTATACTTCTGGATTATCAAAAAAAGCAAGAAGTCATAATCCACAGTCCGTCTATTGCTGCAGAAGCCTTCCTGGAGGGTGCTGATCACGTGATTGCTTTCAACCCATTCTTTCAAATAAAACAGGATCACTTTCCCAAGGTTTTTACCCATGCAATCAAGTAGAGAGATTGGGCAATAATTCCCAAGTAGGTTCCTCCCTGCCTTTTTGTATATTGGCACTATAATCACGCTCAGCGAGGAAACTGGGATGGATCCCCTTTTAATTGTTGCATTAACAATTTTCCATAAGGACAGTGCCTAGATCTCCACCTCATCTTTGTAAAGATCCAGTGGAATTAGTTCAGACCCTGCAGATTTCCCACTTTCTTGGCAAATGAATGCCCGCTCCACCTACCCGAACGTTATGAAAAAAACCCTGGGTACAGTGATTGTGTCAACAGGAAGTTTTGAGAATGGGGAGCCACCTGCATATCACTGATCAGGCCCTGGCCTGGCTGACCTCCTTCCTCTCCTATCGACCCTCCCAGGTCCAACTTGGATCCTTCCTCTCCTCTATCTCTATCTCTACCTTTGGTGTTCCCCAGGGGTCTAACCTCTCTCCCTGGCTATTCAACCAATACCTGGCACTTCTTGCCCACTGGATTGATGCTCTCTGCCCCAACTTTCAGTGCTATGCGGGTGACACTCAACTCATGTTCAGGCTCCCTTCTGCCACCTCTTCTCCTTCTCTCATCTCTGACTGTCTGTCTGCCATCCATGAGTGGTGCACCGCCAATGATCTCTGTCTTAATGCCAGTAAGGCTGAGATTATCCTCATCTGCACATCTGCTCCCTCCTTTCCTGTTACTCTCTGGCCGGCCTCTCTTGGCCCTCTTCCTGCTCCCACCTGTGAGGCTAAAAACTTCAGGGCCATCTTCGACTCCACACTTTCCTTCTCTCCTCACATCTCTGACGTCTCTAGGAAGTCATACTACCAGCTGCACCTCTTCAGAGGTATTCTACATATCCTCTCCTTCCCCCGAGAAGCTCAGAGTTCTGGTTCTCTCTAGGCTGGACAACTTCATCGACTCTCCACCCTCTGCAACTCATCCAAAACAGGACTGCGAGACTTGTCCTTGGCCTGAAGCCCAGGGATCGCATCTCTCCAGAACTGAAATCTCTGCACTGGCTCCCAGTTTTGGCGAGGATTAAGTTCAAAACCCTCTGCATTGTCCACAAGGCCTTCTGGGGCCTCGGACCTCAATACCTTCATCTCTTTCTTCCTAAATATCTTCCCTCTCGAGCTCTTCGCTCACCCAGCTTCAACTCCCTCAGGGTCAGTCACTTCTCCAAACAGCGAGTTGGTGGTAGATCTCTTTCTTCTGCTGGGGTCTCCCTCTGGAACAGCCTGCCGGCCTCTGCCAAACTTGAGGAGAACCATCTCCGGTTCTGGAAGCACCTCAACACCTTCCTCTTTGCTTCTGCTTTCTCTCCTACTCTCCCCTGCTGATCTCCTGGCTGAATCTGAAACTGCACTGGTTACCTGGCTGCCCTCTGATCTCTGGCCCAGGCCCCTCCCTGTCAGTTGCACACCTGCACTGCCCCCCCGGCAACCCTTGCACTCAAGGACTGTTCTGTATCCCTACAGTCCCTACTAGCACTTGACACCTGATGTCTGCACTTACCCGTGCACTTGCCACCAGCTGGCTGCAATTTTATTTATTTACTGTTATCCTACGTACTGCCCTGTCCCCTCCCCTTTCACCCTGCACTTTTCCCCTTCCCCCCTCCCCTTTCCCCCTGCACTTGCTTGATCTCAATGTCACCTGGCCTAGTAGGATCGATGTCTCTGTCCCCTGTTTCCCCTCCCTTGCCTCGTCGCGCCTTGAAACACTTGTGTATAGGTTCGTTATAAATGCCATATCATATCATAACACATCCTCAGAGCTTTAATATAATGTGGAAAAATTAGAGCATCAAAGTTTGGCCAGAATAAAACATTGTTGGGTTTGGTCGTCATTTCGATCTTTTGCTGCAACCAATTTCCAAAAAAGGATGTAATCTTGTTATTTTAGTGCTCTTTTAAGAGCACTCTGCTGGCCCAAAATGAACTCTCTTTTTTCCCTCATAACTAGATTCTTATATTAAGATCTTAATGTACGCAGCTTGGTTTCATCTGCCCCTGATTCCGTTCTTACACATCTTACCAGTCTTTTCTTTGCCTTTGCTCAGTCTTCATAGTTTTTCTTTTTACAATGGCTGTGGGTTGGGAGACATGTGGAATCAGGTTGGCACCAAGCCGGTCGTCCTCCTTCAATATTTCGCTATCTGTTGACTCACTACTGCAAATGATAACTAGGTTTTCGAGTATAAACCATACAATGCTAGTTTAACTGCGCACTCTACTATTTTATTTATGTATTTATTTGTTCCATTTATAAAGTGCACAGACAGCTCAGAGGCATCGAGGCGCAACCAAACAAACAAACAAACTATGCTGTCCCACTTGACCGATTTTCGAGCATGACCTACTATGGCGATTAGTTATTTCCCCATAAGGGGACAAACATGTTCCTTAACCAAGTTGCCACTCCTAATGCCCATACTTAATGGGAAATGGTTGCAATCTCGTCTTCCCTTGAACCTCAAAATCATAGATCCTGTCCCACCTATTACCAGAAATCAGAATGTAATCAATGCATGATCAACTGCTACTGCCTTTGAATGTTTGACTGGCCAGATGATCTTTAGAAAAGCGACCATTACAAGTCCGCAGATTTAAATTATGTAAAAGACAGAGTGATTCAACTGCAAGTTGGTGGGTTCTTTTGGGAGAGGCAGCAATCCGATCCGGTATAGCCCAAGAAATATCTTGGTCATTGAAGAGCCTTGTTGTTTATTTTAGTGGTTCGATCTGCAAATTCATATCTCCTGCCATCATTATATAATCACTTGCCACAGTCAATTGGCTCTTGAATTTATAAGGTTTTGTGGTCCATGGAGTGTTGACATTCCATGGAATCTTGATGGCCTTTTATATAGATTAAAAGGCGACATACCTTCTCCGTCACCTGTCTTTATTGACAGAAATTGGAGATCAGAGGAATTTGAGCATTGATCAATTACCGTCTAATTCTGGTTAATGTCAATCTAAATATGAAATCTGCATAGAAAGTCTTGCGTTGATAACTGTTAAATATGTTGAATAAATTACACAAAACTGCCACTCGAACCTGCAACATTGTGCCGACGCCATACACATTTAATTAAGTCTGGCATGGTTAGACCAAACCATATGTCATGATGCTTAATTGTAAATTGAAAGAAATCACCATGTTGTACTTTGTAATTTCAAAACTGAAGTGCCCAGAAGTGCAATTCAAGGGGGTGGGGTATTAACTCTCAATGATTGAGGCTTAGTAACTTAGTAACTAAAGGAACCAATCCAAAGAGAAGATGCTAGACGTTGTTTTAGGGGAGCCGGGTAAAAAAATGCGTGCCCTGGCTATCTTCCTCTTCCTGCGGTGTCCCACGATCACTGCTCCGAAAAATGGGACATTCATCGTAGCTGTATACGCTCTCTCCTAATTTGGATATTTTAGGGGAGTGGTTAAAGGTTTGTAAGACGATGTACAGTGGGAAAAGAGGAGAGCTGTCTGAAATCATCTGAGTGGGAACTGCTGAAAGAATTTGCTGGAGAGCCAACATTGCCTCAGAGGTGGATTAGACCAGAAGGATGACTAAAATCTCAAGGGAATCTGTAGAGGCAAATAAAGGGATGGAGTCTGGAGGTCTCCATGACTGAACCTTGAGAGGCCATCTAACCAAGTCCCTAGGTTTCCCCTCAATATCCAGAAGCCTTGATGTCTTTTCCTGTGCTCAAAACCCTGAGATATTCTATGTCCAACCAAAGCAAGTCTTGTAGGGACCTGTTTGATTTAATTCCTTCCCCTTATTTATTGGTTGGACAGACCAAATAGATCCTTAGCAATTAATAATTTAATTAACTCCCATATAGTGAAAGAACATGGGGTGAGCTCGGACGAGTTCAAAACCTCTGATATCTCTCCTAGCGCTGATTAAAGGTACAGTCATTTAAAATAAGATGGTATCACTTACCTTATTGTGGCCAACTCCAAAATCGCGTAAAGGGAAGTGGTGTACTTATAAACACGAAATTCCTAACTGTTCACCATTCCCCAGACCCTGCCTTAAAGCAGAGGGGTGTTAAATGTAAACTGGGTTTGTGCTAGGGCAGAAAAGAGTCTTGCGAACTTAAATAGAGTGACATCCATTATTTCAAGCCATACGCTCTACAGAGGGTGAGAAAGTGATCCTGATAGAAGAAAGGTTCTTCATTGCATAGTTGTGGGGGGAAAAAGGGTTCCATCGATCTAAAAGGGTTTTGTTCTTAAAGGTCTGTTGTGCTCCAAAACTGCAAGTGTTGCCCTGGGCACAGGGAGATTAAAAATAAAGAGCGCTTTGTGTGTGCGAAATTGCTTTTGCCAATAGAAAAGGGCTGCATGTTTTTCAAATTAAACTTAATTTTAAGTATATTTCCAAGCGTCTGATCCTGTCATGTTTCAAGGTGCTAGATGTTATTTAAAGTAAACCCCATGCAAAGCATTTTGGGAAGTTAAATTGTTGAGTCATGTCCAGGGTGCTGCACAAATCTGTACATTAAGAGACTTTTGTGTGTGTCCCAGGTATCTGAAGTATTCTTTAGACCTGTTTTTCTATGGAACCAGGGTGGAAATAAAATAAGCCTAGAAGGAAAACTGTACATGTTGTTGGGTTAAAGAGTTTGGGATCTGTATTATCCTAAACCACTCATGTTTTCAATTTGTGTGAAAAGTGAAATGTCAGGAAAGAAAAACGTTTGGGCCACGGAGTGAGGTGGCGTGTCTTGCGATTTCTGCAAATATTAATAGCACATATTAATTAATAAATACATAGGGCCCGATTCTAGTGCCCGTTTGTTGATTCATGGAACACATTGCGCGTGGCTTACCTGAATGCGCTCGGGTCCAACATATCAGTGCGACACCACGAACGCCTTGCGCGAGACACCCAGCGAAGGCACATACCATCTAGCACAGTCTCCTAAAAAGGGGGCGGAATATGTGGAATGATTAACAACAAGCGTAAATGTGGACTTTACTTGAGAAGTACCACAGTAAAATACTTGAAACGCCCAAACGCGTTCTAACAACACGTATTCATGGAATTGAACAGGGCTTTCTGGCGCGCGGATAAAGACGCGCTAATACGGAAACACGTCCGCCAAGCGAAAGCAGGCATAAGCATCACTGCACACTAAAAACAATGCATAAAAAGGGTGCACGAAAAACCAATGCGCGTATACAGCTAGGATGAATGTCCCATTTTTCGGAGCAGTGATCGTGGGACACCGCAGGAAGAGGAAGATAGCCAGGGCACGCATTTTTTTACCCATGACCAGCCTTTTCAGGATGCCTGAGGACCAGTTCTATGGCAGGTACAGGTTTCCACCTCATATCATATTAGACCTGGTCATGGAGTGGGAAGATGGCCTCACATCACCCACCCGTGCTCCCAAGCACTGAGCCCCTTGGAAAAGGTGCTCAATGTACTGCATTTTTTGGCCACTCAGTCATTTCAGCAGACAACTGCCATAGTCAGGGGTGTTTCACAGGCCATGCAGTCACACCAGGTGTTGGCAATCATGACTGCATGCCCCTCAGTACGCGGGCATATATTCATGACCAGAACAGTCGCAGAAAGGCAGGCCGTGGTCCAGGACTGTTACGGGGCGGCGCACTACGCTAAAGTGTTTGGTGCCATCAATTGCACCCTTCTGGCCCTATGTCCACCTAGGAGAAAGAAAAACAGCATGTCCTTTTCCCTTCGATGAACGGATATAATCTGCACTTGCATCTCCATGGCTGGGTGACCCCGAGGCTGGGTGGTGGTTGCTACAGCTGCCCCTGCAGCTACCTGACCCTGGCGAGTGCGTACAGCAGGTGACACTGCTGCATCTGGACCCTGGGTGCCGGTGCCATGATGCTGCACAGCATGTCCCTTCGCCTTCGATGCACAGATAGCATCTGCCCCAGCGTCTCTGTGAACCGGGGTGGGGAGCACCACAGGCCTGGCTGGGTGACCCGGATGCTGGGTGGTGGTTTCTACAGCTGCCCCTGAAGCTTCCTGACCCTGTTGGGTGGGGGGCATAGCTCTCCCTGCACGGGCACAGACACCTCCACCACCTCGGCCACATCTGTCACCTTATTTAATTATTTATTTATTTATTTCCAGGACCCTCAGGCATCGTGGCACTGTTACAAGACGATTTGCTTAGGTGCTGGTTACAAATGTTGGCACCTAGGAGAAAGTCTTGGTGTTAGGTTACAGTGTAGTTGTTAGATACATGCAGTTTACGTGTTGGGTACATTGTTGGTTGGCATACATGATATACAGTAAGGTGGTAGTTATACAGTACATACTAAGGTAAGTAAATATACAGTAAGGTGGGTTTATAAGGCATAGCAGCAGAGAGTATGGTCTACTTAAAAAGAATGGTCTTCAATGCCTTTTTGAAGGCCATGAGAGAAGTTTTTTTCTTAAGTCTGAGTGGGAGTGCATTCCATGATTTTGGTGAGAGCACTTCAAAACTAGAGCCTCCTGCTTCGGCTCTGTTAAAGGCGGGGATTATGAGTTGGTGTGAGTATAGGTCACGTTTGGGTCTGGTGGAAGGTGCTTGGTGTATTCGTTTGGTTAGATAAGGGGGTGCAGCTTGTGATAGGCATTTGTGGGTGATTGCGAGAGCCTTGAATAGAATGCGCTCTTTGATAGGGGGCCAGTGGGCATCTTGTCTAGCCTAAGAGATATACTCTCTCTTAGGGATGCTGAGCGCAGCTCTGAGGGCATCGTTTTGGGATATTTGTAGTCTATTAATGTTTTTGTTTAAAAATTGGTGACAAGGCAGGCACTCTGTTGCCAGTCAAGTTTTCCTGCATTAGCTTCTCCTCCAAACGAATGTTTTCATGACTCCATCAATCTTCAGGGAGGCTGTGTTTCTTTGCTTTTTCAGGCGTGTCTTTATGTCCTTTTCAGGTGTGGCAAGTTAATTTCCTCTGAGGATACTGGTACTTGTATTTTTCGCACTTAATTTTTCTCGCAGGTGGCTGGAAACAACTCCCTCCATAGCACAAATCTTCCCCTTGATGGGGGGAGGGGGAAAGGCATGGTTGTGGCTCTCCATTGTAAGGCATGATGGCCCTGCTGCTGCTACCTTTTGAGCCCGGGACTCCTGGAACAATGTTTAAAAATTGGTGACAAGGCAGGCGCTCTGTTGCCAGTCAAGGTTTCCTGCATTAGCTTCTCCTCCAAAAGCATGTTTTCATGACTCCATCAATCTTCAGGAGGCTGTGTTTCTTTGCTTTTTCAGGCGTGACTTTATTTCCTTTTCAGGTGTGGCAAGTTAATTTCCTCTAAGGATTCTGGTAGTTCATTTTTCTTGCAGGTGGCTGGAAACAACTCCCTTCATAGCACAAATCTTCCACTTGATGTGGGGGGGGGATGCCATGGTTGTGGCTCTCCATTGTAAGGCATGATGGCCCTGCTGCTGCTGCCTTTTGAGCCCGGGACTCCTGGAACAATGTTTAAAAATTGGTGACAAGGCAGGTGCTCTGTTGCCAGTCAAGTTTTCCTGCATTAGCTTCTCCTCCAAACGCACATTTTCATGACTCCATCAATCTTCAGGGAGGCTGAAGGCACCTCTGCCAAACCCGGTCACCTTTGCCTCCCTTCCCACTAGTTGCCCTCCCAGTTATGGCACAGATGGATAGGTGCATTGGAAGGTGCAGCTATCGATTGACCTAGTTACTTTGAGTGAGGGGGAAGTGTATGTGATGTGGAACATACCAGTGTGCCCCAGCAAGGCTCAATGTAATCCCTGGGAAAAAAATAAACAGTCTGCATAATGCACAGGCACCCCAAAATGAAAAATATGTGTATGCAACCCCTCGGCAGTACACTGTGACACCAAGCAACACAGAAAATAAGTACACAAAGGACACGTAAGCTACAGTGATTTAAAATAAGAGGTTACGAGACACACAGGGGCACCCACAGATTGTAAAATCCGTATGCAACTCACTGTCAGCCTCAAAAGTACATGCACGTGTGCACTGAGGCCATCCCCCACCAAAAGAAGAGGCTTGCATGCAGTGAAGAGATCGCATGGAAACGAAGTCCACACGTCTGTCCGCTATGAATAGTGCAAGCGTGGGATGGTGTCCTACGCACTACTTTATCCTGATCCTGAAAGCCACTCCCAACGTTCAGCATGTGTCACGTGACTTATGCGCTTAGGGCCTTTCCTCTGATTTGCCGCTAACACGCTGTTTCCGCACATGCAGAGTCGCTCTGTTTCCAGCTAGCCACGCGAGTAACACTGAAGACCCACGCTCCTGCCTCCCAGCCAATTTACCTGCGTCCAAGTGCCTCAAGCTGGCTCCTACGAGCCATCTGCTACTGCCTGCCAACTGTGTGTGCCTGCTGCCCATGTGCCCTGCAATTCTGGTGCAGACTCCCGACGTGCCAGACCAAAGCAACACAGCCCAGCACCAGGACCACCTTTTCCACCCACACCTGCATCGGGGGTTGCCATGTCTGAAGTAACAGGGAAGTTCACATCCTAGTGGAGCAAGTCCTGGTGCATTATGATGCCCTCTTCCCTGGACCATCGCAAGTTGGCAAGGAAGGACGGATGAAGATCTGGGTGGACATTGTGGGTGCCATCAACCCGTAGGGGGTGGCACCCCGTGACTACATCCATGTCCACAAGTGCTGGGAGGACTTCAAAGACAGGACCCGTAACAAGGGCCGGTGCCTCGTCAAGGCTGGCATAGACCAAGAAGGGCGCCGGGGCCGGTTGACCACCGACAACAAGCGGGTACTGGAGCCGTTCTATCCGGCGCTGTACACCCAGGTCAGGGAATTGGAACTCCGTCTGATGTCGACTGGTAAGTACTGGCGCACTTGTCCACCATAGTGCATGTGCATATTGATGTATGGTTGAAGTGTGCACCTCGGCCTTATGTCTGGTATGTCTATTGGACAGATGTCTGTGTGCTTGTCCCATACAGTGCTGCATGTGTGTCCATTCCAGCATGTGTGACATCAACAGTGTTTCTGTTGCAATGTGTGATATGTGGCAGCATGTAACAACGTGTGTCTGGTTGCATACATGTGTCTGGGCGTGGCCATGTGAGAGGTGAGACACATGTGTGCTTTTGGCAGCATCATGGGCATGCATGGTGTACATGTGAATGTGTCTGGGAAGTGAGTGTGTGACTGGCCAACACTCCAGGATGGATGTTGCTTGAGCATTAGATTGTGTGCTTGAGTCATGCTGCTAAATTGACCTTTTGTGCACCCTTATGTGCTAGCTCCATGGTCAGCTGATGTATGTGAGTGAGATATGTATGTGCCATGAGGCATGTGAGGTGAATGCACAATTTTGAAGTACAGACAGTGGCTTGTGGAAGGATGTGATAGTCTGTTATGAATGACAGACAAGATTGTGCATGTGCGTTGATTGCACTGACCTGTGTGTCATGGAGGGTGGTGATGGTTGTGACCTTTAACGGTGCCACTCATGTACATTTGCTTTGTGACAAACAGACATTTGTTCAGGCACTGTGGAGCAAGGCAGCAGGGGTGCCTCCACCAGGCACTGACGCAAGGCCCAGTCACGCTCCCTGGAAATGTCTTCTTCAGGGAGTGAGGGGACTGGTGCCGCGTCCAATGTAGCAGCTGTAGCTGATGAGGGGAGGCCCAAGAGGGTGAAGTTGGTCGTGGGATCCTTGGCAGTGGGAGGGACAGGTGAGGTAGCACAGGGGCAATCCGATGCGGAGGATGGTAGGGAGGTATCCAGGTTGGCGGAGGGGGAGGTGGAGGCCACTTCAGCCCAGCCCATGGGGCCCGGCGGGGATGATGACTTGGGTGTGACTGGTCCAGTCCAGACTCAGGGCAGGAGCCAGTACAGGTCTCCGTGGAGGGGCCTGTGACTGATCCTGCCCCTGGGACTGCGACTGCATTAGTATGCACCTGCTGGCATGCCTCAGGCCGGAACCATCCGCAGGTTGCTATTAGGATTTGCCAAGAAATTCACATATTGCAGTGTACATATTCAAGTCAACATTTGTGGAAAACACATAGAACAATGGTAGGTACACAAAATTATTTTTCTTGCGTAAACAGCATTAATGTGCTGTAGTTTTGGGGGGAGTAGTGCGTCTACACCAGGTGTTTCAGCCGTTTCTAGGTGGGCTAGGTGTGCCTCATCTTTAACACGGCCTTCATCTGGACGGAGTTCTGTGTAGATTGACGTCTGTGCTGCAGGGGTTTGTTACACACACACAATTTGGAGATTGTCCCAAAAAATGTTTTTTTGGCACTGTGCGTTATAAATATATTTTTTTGTCTGATTGTTCTGTTTTAGCAAACCATTTTGATGTCTTAATTTCTCTAAATGTTGGATTTATGTCTTTTTGCACACAACTTTAATATAAAAAAATGAGATTTATCTCTACAACATACTATTGAAGAGTGATTCCTTCCTTAGCAATGCAGAGTTTGATAATACATGTGGAGGTGTTGTTCTGAGCCTAGCATCCTTGGACCTATTCATTTTATTAAACTAGACAATTTAGTGTTTGAAACTGGGGTTTCTTTATATACTTGGATGCAATTTCCAAGGAATGTAAAAACAATCACCAGTTATTTGGCTCTCACACATTTTGCTCCACACTGTTTTTAGGGAATGATGTTTTATATTGTGTATTGGAAGTTTTGGTGTACATTTCACTGGCTCCAAATTTGTTGTTTGTAGAGTTGTGTAAAATATGTTAGGTTTTAGTGCAGTATAGCACTGCACATTTTGTTCATGGTTGGAGAAAATGAACACCATATATAGAGAGCAGCAAGACACAATTTCCAATTTAGCGACTTGATTCCACCTGTCTCTATCTTCCATTAGCTTTCCCCTACAGTGCTGCAATTCTAATTTCAAGAATGGGATATGAGGTTTGTAATATAAATAGCATGCACAGAAGAATTCATCAATATTAAGGATCCATTGAACAGGGGCTTCACCTGCTTCTACTCTATATATGAGGTTGTACAATACCATCAGGTTGTTGCTATTTTTAGATCCTGTGGTAGGCTTTGATTAGAAATCTGTATGCCAATCTCTTAGGATCAAAGGAGAATACCTGGTATTTCTATAATTACTTCAAGGTTTCTATTCCAATACTAACAGGCACATATGAAGTTGTCCGAAAGGGGAATTGATATGAGAGGTTATTGTCTCACATACTGTCTGCAGGATTGCATATTAGCTCCAATGTTATTTATAATAGGCCTTCTAGATGGCATAGAGTGGTTTTAGAATGTGGGAGGCAATGCCCCCAGAAAGAATACAGTAAATATCTTCTTCCTTTTTCTACATATGACACTGTCTGCTTCCATGGGCTAAATGGGTTTATTAAATTAATGTTAGGCATTCAGCAATATTATTCTCATAAAGCTCTAATTATAAATATTGCTAAAACCAAATGTATGGCTATGTCTTCTTGGCAACCCCCAAAGCCTTCAATTATTTCTGGGGATGAACACTTAGATGTAGTTCCTGAGTAGACTACCTGTGCATTCAATGTGCAATATCTGAATGGTGGAAAAGGCAATAGAAACGGGTGTGCTTTCTTAAAAGAAGGCAGCTGGACGGGTTTTCTACCTCCATCATAGAATAGGGTCAACTTTGCTCATGCTCAGGTGAAAGAAAACATGGCTAAAGCAGTTAGTGGTTTCAAGCAGTGTCTGAATGTGATGTCTTGTGGCGAGATGTGTAAGAGGAGTCATTTCAACACTACAGCTAAGTCAATGCCTAGTCTGGGATACTGAATGGAAACCCTTATTGATATATCTTTATGTCCAGTTCATGAGTTCTGGATGACTACCCCTATATAACACCCCTCTCTTAGAATCCCCCTGAACCCACTGAGCCAAGAAGTAGCTCTGTTTTGCAAGTTTAAAAGGTTTATTTGAGAAATAAAACAAAATATAGATACCACGCTTTTATAATAAATTAATAATCGATATCGCCCTTATACATATATTGTTAATCAACAATGGGTAATCTGACACTAGCACACTTCTTTATAATCAATGAGGAGTTGGTGTAGGATGGATAAGGCAGCGAACATACTTTTATGGTTTCAAATGGATGCAATGTTGAATGAAAGATATCATATGTTCACTTTTCCTCTGGTGGCAATTCACCCCCCCCACCCTATATGCAATGCAAGGAGATGGAAGTAACACACACAGTTCTCAGGAATGCAATCAAATACAATACGAAATTCAATTCCCACCCCAGCAAGCTTAGAGAAAACAGGTATGAGTTTTAAAACACAGGCCCAAGTGCTTTGAATGTGGTGGCAATGAAGTGAGAAATATGCTGAAAATGCTTTTAATTCCCTTTAGGAGGTTCAGGGTGAGTGAGAGATACTTGGGATGAGCTCAGGCTCACTTTAGCAATGATTCAGGGATGGTTATTAAGAGGCAAACAAATCTTTAGCAAAGGAAAGCAAAAAGCTGCTATCTTTTTACAGGTAAAGAAATCAGGCCAAATCGCAAATCGCGGCAAAATTTGCGAGTGCGTGAATCGTGAGTACGGCAAAAGTATAAGTAGCAAGTCGGATCTAGGTTCGTTGGAAAGCTGAGATTCTAAGCTTTCAGAGGAAAGTTAAACCAAGTTCCTAGGACAAACGGTTCCAGAGAGCTTATTTCTGTCACAATCTGACCTAAGTACTCACTCCTAGCTTTGAAAGGACTGGACCTCGCCACGGATCGGGTCAGGATTGGCTGCGGTTCCCTCACCACGGACGGTCTCTGCACACAGCGCCTGGGTCAGCTCCGCTCTGCTGGGTCTGTCAGGCACCGGTTCTGCTCACAGCGTCTGGGTCAGCTCCCCGGATACAGCGGCCTGTGGTTCTCTGGATCTCTGGTCTGCTTTCTGGGTGTCTCTGCTTTCTCTGGGTACAGCACTGCTTCTGGATCTTTCTGGCGCAGGGTTTCAGGCCAGAATCAACAGCTCTGAAGAGAACTCAGCTTGTGGGTTATGCCTGTTCTTTACAAATTCTGAAGTAAAGTCTTGGTCTCTGAAGATTGATGGATTGAAGTCTGAAGTCTTCCGGCAGAGCGTCCCGCGGAAAGTCAAAAAGGGATCCCCACTTGTCCTGCACTGTCTGCTTTTATGTGTTTAGAAAGTGGGTGTGTGAGCAGCATCACTAAGCCAGCCCCTCTCTCAATTTATCATTGGCCAAGCTTTCCTTTCTCCCTTGATTGGGGGAACTGAGTTGTGAGTCAGAGTGATTAGGTAGATTTTATGGCCAGAGGGCCCTCCCCTGTCAACTTTACACACAAATCTATATTTGATCCAAATACATATTTTCCCAAATACACAGTTGTTTTTACATCACCTACACACATAATATATCACATGAGGAAGTCACTGTTCCGACTCTGGCATTTCTAGGAGCTTGGGTAAAGAAATGGCAACTTATTTTCGATTTTAGTGGGTTATGCAACATTGGTTTTTCATTAAAAATTAGACACATATACACGGCCTGTCCATACATACTCCAGTAAATTCCCATGTCTCTACCTTAAACACAGAGTCTGTAGTATCAACAAATAGCGGGGTTTTGCCCCAGAACATCACACAAATTGGAGTTTGGGCTTGAATTGTGGGCAAAGTTTTCATTTTAAGGATCCCCAAATTTCACATTTCTGTCATCTGGTTACCAAGAGTTATCAGTATTTCTGTAAAATATATATTTGCTTTCAATTCAAAGTACTGCAGTGTTTGAGTCCGCCCCCCAAAGTTTGGGGATGACAGTGATCACATTTCTCTCCTGGCTGGCAGATCTTTGTTGACAGGAAACAGT
Organism: Ambystoma mexicanum; assembly: GCF_040938575.1. Lineage (NCBI taxonomy): Eukaryota > Metazoa > Chordata > Amphibia > Caudata > Ambystomatidae > Ambystoma > Ambystoma mexicanum. The sequence goes on along the minus strand of NC_090928.1, from coordinate 932,456,744 downwards.
CAAAATCACCATATCCCATTCAAGGGAAAAGGTCTTTTGTGTGGGCTCCAGCAAGCTGAGGTCAACAGACCAGGGGGCCACTTTGCATTTGGTTAGCATGACCATGTGATATCCTGGACTTTCTGAGGTGCGAAGGTTTCCCAGCCTTTTGGCCTGTTAATCAAATCAGATTGTCTGTGGGAACAGCAGGTGGTTAGATTTCTAATTAACCCACAGTCTTTTGAAGTCCCAATTGTCACAGAAGGCTGATTAGCTTCTGAAGTAGCAGTTCTCCTGTCAGAGTTTAAACCGCTAGCACCACCTTGAGTCCAAAGTGGGTACTGCATGCATATTTTTTTTGGATCAGTCTTGAATGAATGCATTTCAAACAAGAGATTTTACATGGAAGTATATTATCCAGGTTCAGCACATGGCACTGGTGTGGTTCTGCAGTAAAATAATTTTATGCCCATTGAAGAAATGAATTCCCAATAGTTGTGGGTTGCTTTTGGCAATCACCATTGCCCCTTTTGCAATGGTTTCAGGCGACTGTGTGTACCCCAATGGTGGTTTTAGGCAGTGCCCTTCTGTGCCCACAACATCGTCAAAAATGGGTGGCAGCCTATTCTTCATGCATTTCCCTGTGCATTTCCTGGGAAGTTCTGGCCATCATGATGTTTTCAATGCCAGTAAGGCACAGTTTTTGTGATAGGGCTCCGATGCATGGGTAAAAACATCCCACAAGCCCCCCCTTCTTGCGATGGCCATTCTGATCCTTCACAGATGGAACTCGCAAGATCTGGGATGTTCTCCTCATCTTCTTCTGGTATATGGCACAGTTCAGCATCTTTTCCCTCATCCGGTTAGATCGATCGGTTCTCCTCGCCGGTCCAGATGGGAATATTGGGCGGTACCCCGGACCTCTTGCGTCTCTGCTCCCGGTCCCCGGTCGTCCTCCTTGGTCAGTCTCCAGGCTTTCTTTCTCCTAGGACGACAAAGGAAAAGCGGCAATACCTATTCGTAGACATTTTTCCATCACTAATAATGGTGTGGCAGACATATACATTTTATACTTTAATATACCTAACATTTTACTTTTGAGATACAAGTTATCATTCAAAGACAGTGGCTTACAAGAGTATAATATTTTAGAGACTATATGTGGGATATTTTAGGGTTGGAACTGAATTAATCTGGAGTGGTCCCCTCTGGTATTGCAGAGGACTCCTCCAGTTGCTGCAAAGTGTGCCTGGGATGGCAACACTTTAGCTGGTTAATATGGACCCACTTGTCTTCCCCTTCCGCCAGACTGCCTTTGGGGATGCAGATCTTATAGGCAACAGGGGAGATCTTGTCTATAATTTCAAACAGTCCCTTCCATGTAGGCAAGAATTTTCGCTGTTTGGCCTGGTTCCTTTGGAAATTGTATAGATAGACACCATCACCCACCTTATATTCCTTTCGGGTAGTTTTTAAATCATAGTGGCTCTTCATGCTCTCAGCTGATCTTTCTAGATTCCGCTGAGCATAGGCAAAAGCATGCTGAAGGTGTTTCCTTAAATTCTCCACATACTCATGAGTTGTGGAGGCATTTATCAGTGTCTGCTCTTGGGTCCTGTAGAGCAAATGCTGGGGAAGCATCATCTTGCGCCCTGTCATCAACTCAAATGGTGACATTTTAGTTGCAGATGAAGGGGTAGATCTGATGGCCATTAGGACCAGAGGTAATCGGATATCCCAACTTGGCCCAGAATCTGCCACAAACTTTTTTAAGATGCTCACAATGGTTTGGTTGTATCTCTCTACTGCTCCAGAAGAAGCTGGCCTGTAAGCAATGTGTAGCTTCCTTTTAACCCCCAGTATCTCCCACATCTTTGTCATTACTTCACTGGTGAAGTGGCTACCCCTGTCTGACTCAATCCTTTGAGGTAGACCAAAACGGGAAAAGATGTGGTTAATCATCAGGGCAGCTGTTGTTTCCGCCTTGCAATTTGGGGCCGGGAGACATTCCACCCACTTGGTAAACAAGCATGTAACGGTCAACATGTACTTGTTTCCTCTAGACGAGCGGATTACAGGGCCTACAAAGTTGATTTGTAAATCTGACCATGGCAGTGTCATCCCCCTCTTTTGGAGAGGCGCACGATGTGTGAGGGATGATGGCTGAAATTGTGCACACACAAGACACCCCTTCAAGTATTGGTCGAGGTCCTGCCCCATGTGTGGCCAGTATGCAACCTCTCTTAAGCTTTCCAGTGTTGTGTGAAACCCCCTATGACTGGCATTGGCCGCATCATGGGCGTGACTTAACATCAGGCTTCGGAATGAGGTAGGGACCACCCACTGATCATGGCCAGCTTGGGATTTCCTTAGCAACAAACCATCTTGGATTCGGAACATTTTTGGACATTTTATCAACACTCTTAGGTCCTCTTTCCCAATGTAATCTGTGTCCGTCAGGGGAAAGTTCTCAGGGTCCTCAAAGTGTTGGTAAAACTTACCAATGATTGGATCCCCCTTCTGAGCTGTAATCAAATCAGCATCAGGGGTCTCCTTGCTCCATTGGGCAGTTGAAAAATCATTGTGAGCATTTGTCTGGGACCTAGTGATAGCAGTGACCTAGATTTCCCCCAACAGGGACTCTATTTCGATTTGATCCCCTTGGATGGCCCGGTTTTGGCCAGCTGATCAGCTAAGTCATTTCCAGTTTTGTCTGGTCCCTCTACTTTGGAATGACCCTTGATCTTTTTCCAGTAGATGGTCATCCCATTCGATGTGACCAGATCATCAATGTTTTGGATTAACTTCCCATGTTTCAAGGGTTTGTTATTAGCACATGACATGCCTCTGGTTTTCCAATTAACCAGGTCCTCCACGAACCCGTTCCGTACATAATCCGAATCTGTGATTATGACCAGTTCATGGAGTTGATGTTGGACAGCAGTGAGGATGGCCTGATGCACAGCCATCAATTCTGCCACCTGACTACTTCGGGGACCAATTTTGTATCCAGCGGAGGGTTCTGGGAACTCCTTCACCCATGCATTCCCTACGCCAGCCACCAGTTCTTTCTCCCCATCGTTGTCAACATGGTAAGAGCATCCATCCACATAGACAGTGGGCATTCCCTCACACTTGTCTTCTTCAAAGACTTTGTGTGGGGGGTTAAGGTATGCCTCCATGTTGTCCTTGATTTTTAGACTTTCGTCCTCGAGACAGTTTTCTCTGGCACAATCATGCAAGTCAACCACACCTTGCGCGAGGGGACTCTTCTTGTTTTGGCCATATCTGACCTCCACAGGAAAGCCTTGCATTGACAGAATCCAGGAAGTAATTCGGGAATTACTCATATTTCTGGCCCGGATTCTGTCACTTTGGAGATATTGCAGAGGCTGGTCTGGAGTCTCCACTATGATATGTTCCCCCTGGATAAACGGGCGGTAATTCTTCAATGCCCACACCGTTGCCAGGAGTGCCTTCTCACAATCATTGAATTTTTCCTCCACAGAGGATAAAGTTTTGCTCGCATAGGAGATTACTTTATTGACCTTGTCATGCTTTTGGTATAATACTGCCGTCAAGCACGTATTAGAGAACCCCGTCTCCAGGAAGAACTCCTTGTTTCTGACAGGGTAAGCTAGGCAAGGCGGTTGTGAGAGGCTTCTTTTGAGTTGTCTTACCACCTTGGATTGTTCTGGACCCCATTCCCACTCGACCCCCCCTTCAAGAGATGAATCAGGGGTCTAGTGATCTCTGCGTAGCCTTCAATGAACTTTCTGCTGTAATTAGTCAGTCCAAGTAGGCTCCTTAGTTCCCGCAGAGTTGTGGGGTCTTTCCGTTTCTGGAGTGCTTCCACTTTCTTTTCTTGGGGACAGAGACCCTGAGGAGTAATCTCATGCCCCAAGAAATTAACACGGGTTCTACACCACTGTGCTTTCTGAAAGTAAAGTTTTGCTCCGGCGGCCCTCAACTGTGTCAGAACATAACGGATCTCCGCTATGTGTTCCTCCACAGATGAACTTTTGATGAGGACATCATCTACATAAGCCAGGTTACCCCTCGCAACCAGGTCGGGCATGGCCTTATGTAGGAAAATGTTGAATTCATTGCCGGAGTTGAGGTATCCGAAGGGAGTCCGGGTCCATGTTGTAACGCTCACCTGACTCCCACGGAGGCGCTGGCCTGGTTCGTGCTGCTGTGATCTCTTCTAAGGTGATGCACAGGGTTCGGAAGACGGACTGGACCGGGCCCCCAAATCTGGCTTGTCTGGCTCGCAGAAGTATCCTTCTGTAGGCGAAAATAGGGGATTAACTGTCTGCGGGGTAATGCAATCGGCCTCCCACTTTCCCCTCTCACCCTCCTCGAAACCCTTCTGTGATTCCCTATGGCGTCTCACCTTAGGGTCTGGAAGGATGAGCTCTCCATCCTGCTTCTGATGCAGGGGCGCGTTGGTATCCAGTTACTTCACTGGATTTTCAGATTGGTGAGAACCAAACTTGCTTGGCTTCCAGGTAAGTTTTTTTGATAAGAGGTTCCCCTTGTGTCCATGCATTAATGTACTAATGCTAGTGTCTTTTTCCCCATAGGGGCCAGGGTACGGAATGCCGCGGAACAGGCACCGACCCGAGACGAGAGGTGAAATCCTTGTAGAAATCAGGTAAGTCTTTAATGAGCCTTTTTTGGTAATGTCTTTTCATTCGCTCATTAACGCTGATGTCCTTTTTTCCCCTTAGGGGCCGGGGTCCGGAAATGCCAGGATGCGGCGCGGACCCGAAATGAAGAGGGAATGAATCAACAGGTAAGTCTTAACATGGAGATTTAGCTTTCCTTATTCCCTTCTCTCTCTCACCTTTTGTTCTTGCCTTTTTCTCCCTAGGCGCTGGGGCGTGACTGCGAATCCGGATGATCGCTGCTGAACATGGAGGCGCCCTGTAAAGGTGAGTGGAATGCGGCGCTGCAGCGATCGACGAGATGAGCTTTTAAATAAAAGTCTTCCTTTTCAGGATTGTCGGCGAGATGTCTCCGGGATGCGGATTTAGCAGGTAAGGACTTTTCCTTCTTCTGTTCTCTTCTTCTATTCCTTTGCAGGTGATCCAGGATGCTGGCAGGCGTGGCAGAAGTCAGGATGCAGGAGCAGACACGGTGAGCATCCAGCTGATAGATGCAGAACAACGCGAAGCACGTGTGGCTGTTCGGGTGGGGTTTAAATAGCCTTGGAAGAAGTTCCAGGTATGTATCCTTCCTCCAATCAGGTATGTATCCTTCCTCGACCACGCCCAGATGGTAAATTAGTCCCACAGGTAAAGTAGTTCCTTTCAGGCCTCAAGGAGGGCGGATTCTGCAGCATGGTCTGCATCAGGTAAGTGCACCCAAGCACTCCCATAATGAGCCTGGCGCCTATGGCGCCAGGACTGATGTCTTTTATGAGCCTGGCGCCATAGGCGCCAGGACACTGTCCAAAGGGCCCCTCTATGGGGTTGCTGGGTCTTTCCTTGGGGACTGGATGTCCGCTTTCGGGGACGCAGGGCTTGAACCGGCTCCCCGGGAGCGGGCATCATGACAGCACTCCCCCCCAAGGGCCCTCCCAAGGTTGTTCCCTCCGGGGGTTTTGGTTTGTCTGGGAAGAGTCGGTGGAATTTCCTGACTAATCGAGGTGCATGCACATGGTCGCTGGGTTCCCACGACCTCTCCTGAGGTTCGTACCCCTTCCAATCAATTAGGTAGAACAGTTTTGACCTAAACATTTTTGAGTCTAAAATGTTCTTCACTTCGAATTCGGGCTCCCCATCTATTAGAATAGGTTCTGGAGGTTTGAGTAGTCGGGTTCCGGGTACCACTGGTTTCAGAAGTGACACATGAAAAACAGGGTGAATTTGCATACTAGCTGGTAAATCAAGTTTAACAGCCACTGGGTTAATTATTGCCGTAATAGAATAAGGTCCCAGATATTTTGGATTAAAAGTTCGAGGCCCTTTGAGTGGTAAATGTCTGGTAGCTAACCACACTTGATCCCCAATCTGATACTGAGGTGCTTCACTCCGATGTAGATCAGCATTCTCCTTGTATTTTCTCTTGGCTTGTTGTAAATGAGTAGTTGCCTCTTTGAAGGCTTGGGTAATTGTAGAATGCAGATGTTCTACTGCAGGCATTCCGAGGTTCTGAGGTGAGTCAAGGTTTGAGGTTTGAGGGTGATGCCCAAACAAAGTATAAAAAGGACTGTGGCTAGTTCCAGAGTGAACCGAATTATTATATGCGTATTCGGCTATCCAAAGAATGTCTTTCCAGTTGCTTTCAGATTGCTGTAACATACACCGTAAGTACTACTCAAGGGTCTTATTTGTCCTCTCGGTCTGACCATCGGTCTGAGGGTGGTGACTGGTCGATAATCTTACGTCGATCTGCGCCATTTGACAACATTTGCACCAGAAGTGGGAAATGAATTGGCTTCCCCGGTCAGAGATTAGTATAGATGGGAATCTGTGTAGCCGAACAATATTTTCGAGGGATTCTTTGGCTAGGACAGAAGCTGAAGGTAAACCTTTCAAAGGAATAAAGTGGGCCATTTTGGAAAACAAATCCACAATTACCAGAATAGTATTGTACCCCAAACAAGGAGGCAGGTCCGTAATAAAATCCATTGATAGGGTGTGCCAGGGTGCTGGCGGTATGTCTAGAGGTTGAAGGAGACCGGCTGGTCTTTTCTTTTGACTTTTATTTTGGGCGCAAACACCACAGGACATCACAAAAGATTTAACATCTTTTCGCCAAGAGGGCCACCAAAATTGTCATTTCACCTTTTCCTCTGTCTTGGCAATACCGGGGTGTCCCTCTATTAATGTATCATGATAACCGGAAATAACTAGTTTGTGTAATTCCTTATGTGGCAGGAATAAGCGTCCTCGGAAATAAGGTAAACCATTATCTATGGTAAAGTCTGATCCCTTTCGTATCCAATCCTGTAAGGTTGTAGGGTCCAGGAGTTGTTTCACTCTGGCTTGAATGTCTTCTAGCGTCTGTAACGAAGTCATGCCTAGAATCCTCTGTTCGGGAATTATTGGTACTGGTTCTGAGTTTGTATCAGATTCTCCCATTCCAATTCGGGATAAGGCGTCTGCTTTGCCATTCTTGCAGTCAGGTCGATAGGTAATCACGAAATCAAATTCAGCAAAAAACAAAGCCCATCGGAGCTGCCGTGATGACTGAGCCTTGGCGGTTTTCAAATACTGTGAATTCCGGTGATCAGTGATCACTGTGATGGTATGTCGAGCGCCAAGCAGATAATGCCGGCAGGCTTTAAAAGCGGACTTAATGGCTAACAGTTCTTTGTCAGTGATTGCATAATTAACCTCGGGTGCCGAGAATTTTCTGGACCAAAATGCTACGGGATGCAGTTGGTTGGTTTCGGGATCTCTTTGGGACAGGACAGCTCCCATGGCTAGGCTGGATGCGTCAGTCTCGACGACATAAGGGAGATCTGGACGCGGGTGTTTCAATATAGGTGCGGAGGTAAACTTAGCTTTTAAATCCTGAAAGGCCTGCTCGGCTTCTTCAGACCATTCAAAACGTTTATTTTTCCTCAAGAGTGCAGTAATGGGTTGTACCACGCGTGAAAATTCCGGGATAAACCTGCGATAGAAATTGGCAAAGCCGAGAATACTATGAACCCCTTTTACAGAGCTAGGTGATGGCCATTTGCGGATGGCATCCACTTTTCTTGAGTCCATTCGGACTCCTTTGGGTGTCAGGATGAAACCTAGAAACTCGACGTCTGTAGTATGGTAAACACATTTCTCCAATGTAGCAAATAGTTTGTGTTGGCGCAGTTTTTCAAGTACTGCCCTGACGTGTTTTCTGTGATCAGATTCCGAAGAGGAGTACACCAGAATGTCATCGATATATAAGACAACACAAACACCGATGAGTTCCCGAAGGACATCATTCATGAAGTATTGGAAGGCAGCCGGCGCGTTACACAATCCGAAAGGCATCACCTGGTACTCGAATAATCCGTATTTAGTACGGAAGGCAGTTTTCCATTCATCGCCTTCTTTAACTCGTACCAGATGATAAGCCCCCCGGAGATCTAACTTGGTATATATGCAAGCGTCCTTCACCTGGTCAAGGAGTTCAGGGATCAGAGGCAGAGGATAACGGTTTTTAACCGTTATCTGGTTCAATGCGCGGTAATCGATACAAGTTCTAAGGCCGCCTTCTTTTATTGGGGCACGAAGAACAAAGCCGAGGATGCCGGGGACTTTGACGGGCGAATAAAACCATTAGCTAGGTATTGATCCAAATATTGTCTCAAATGCAGGTTCTCAGGTTCGGTAAGGGCATAAATCCTGCTACAAGGGGGTTGTGCACTGGGCACCAGGTCGATTTGGCAATCGTACGATCTGTGAGGAGGTAACGTGTTGGCCTGTTCCTTTTGGAAGATGTCCTGAAAGTCTTGGTATCCCGGACGTAGTTGCATGGAGGCAGAGGTTACAGATGCTAGATTAATCTTCAGGTTTTCTGGGTAGCAGGTTTGTGTACAATCCGGGAAGGTTATTCTCTTAGCTCGCCAATCAATTTGAGGATTATGTGTCTCTAACCAAGGGATTCCAAGAATAACCTGAAACTGTGGAGCCTTGATTACATCAAACACAACACCCTCCCGATGGCCGTCGGGACCAATAAGAGTCACCTCAGTAGTGGAATGTGTTACCGGTCCAGAGGCAATTTCAGTTCCATCGACTGTGGTGATGACATCTTTGCTGGTTTTAGGACGGAGAGGGAGGTTAATCGTAGAGACCAATTCACGATCCACATAGTTTCCAATAGCCCCACTATCGATGTATGCCTTTATTGCATTCAACCGCTTAGGCTGTTCTGGATCTACGAGAACCATTGGCACAATGAAATGCGAGGTCTGAGAGTTAGTTTTCAAGCTCGGCAAGCGGACCCCTATGCTTGTCGGGCGAAGTCGTTTCCCGAAACAGAGTCTTCATGGTTTTTATCAGCGGCTCCTACCGCCTTTCAGGACGGTTTTTCCGGGCAATCTCATAGAAAGTGTCCAGAATTCCCACAATAAAGGCATAATTTTAACTGCCGCCTCCATTCACGTTCCTTTTGAGTTAAGGGTCCTTTAACCCCTCCAATTTGCATAGGCTCAGAGACATCAACTCCCTTGGGATTAGCATGGGTCTTGACCAACACCCGGGTCTCAAACCTGGACCGATCTGCTTTTCTGTTTTGAAGTCTGTGATCCAATTGGACCACTAAGTCTATATACTCTGTGCATTCTTGGGGCGGATTTACAACTTGGGCCAAGAAATCTTTAAGTTCTCCGCGTAGGCCTCGATAAAACAACGTGACTCTTTTATCCTCTGGCCATCCCGTTTCCACAATTAGTCTATTAAAGGTTGCAATATAGGATAGGGGGTCCTGATTGCCCTGTCGCAGGGATAAAAGTTCGTCATCCAGAGCCTGCCCCTGAGAGTGTCGAGCAAATAACCTTTACATGCTTGCTTGAAACCCTTGAAAATCACGGAGAATCGGATCATCTTGAGTAACCAGTGGAACTGACCAATCGCCAGCGCAGCCGCAGAGATATGACAATACAAAGGCTACCTTGGTCTGATCATTAGGGAAGGCCCCAGGTCTGCATAGTAAGTGCAAACGACACTGATTCATGAATACGGCGAATCGTTTGGGGTCCCCAGCAAAGCGTTCGGGTGGGGCCAGCTGCATTTTTTCCGGGTAGATTAATCTGCACAGGGTTACTGGAAACCACAGGAGCGGGGTTCCCTACGGAACCGGGTAGAGGAGTTTGCCCAGCTTGACCTTGCAAAAACCGTCTGGCCAGGTCATCAGTTCTTTCCTATGATATTATTAATTCCCTCCTGAGGGCATTAGTCTCTTTACGAGCGGCATGTACTTCGGCCCGTAATTCCCCCAGTAATTGGGCCAACTGATCAGTCTCAGAACTTTCCATCGCGCCTGGGTGGGAATTTGTAGGAAGGCTTTGCGTTCTGTAACGCTCACCTGACTCCCATGGAGGCTCTGGCCTGGTTCGCGCTGCTGTGACCTCTTCTAAGGTGATGCGCAGGGTTCGGAAGACGGACTGGACCGGGCCCCCAAATCTGGCTTGTCTGGCTCGCAGAAGTATCCTTCTGTAGGCGAAAATAGGGGATTAACTGTCTGCGGGGTAATGCAATCGGCCTCCCACTTTCCCCTCTCACCCTCCTCGAAACCCTTCTGTGATTCCCTGTAGCGTCTCACCTTAGGGTCTGGAAGGACGAGCTCTCCATCCTGCTTCTGATGCAAGGGCGTGTTGGTATCCAGTTACTTCACTGGATTTTCGGATTGGTGAGAACCAAACTTGCTTGGCTTCCAGGTAAGTTTTTTTGATAAGAGGTTCCCCTTGTGTCCATGCATTAATGTACTAATGCTAGTGTCTTTTTCCTCATAGGGGCCGGGGTACGGAATGCCGGGGAACAGGCACCGACCGGAGATGAGAGGTGAAATCCTTGTAGAAATCAGGTAAGTCTTTAATGAGCGTTTTTTGGTAATGTCTTTTCATTCGCTCATTAACGCTGATGTCCTTTTTTCCCCTTAGGGGCCGGGGTCCGGAAATGCCAGGATGCGGCGCGGACCCGAAATGAAGAGGGAATGAATCAACAGGTAAGTCTTAACATGGAGTTTAGCTTTCCTTATTCCCTTCTCTCTCTCACCTTTTGTTCTTGCCTTTTTCTCCCTAGGCGCTGGGGCGTGACTGCGAATCCGGATGATCGCTGCTGAACATGGAGGCGCCCTGTAAAGGTGAGTGGAATGCGGCGCTGCAGCGATCGACGCGATGAGCTTTTAAATAAAAGTCTTCCTTTTCAGGATTGTCGGCGAGATGTCTCCGGGATGCGGGTTTAGCAGGTAAGGACTTTTCCTTCTTCTGTTCTCTTCTTCTCTTCCTTTGCAGGTGATCCAGGATGCTGGCAGGCGTGGCAGAAGTCAGGATGCAGGAGCAGACACGGTGAGCGTCCAGCTGCTAGATGCAGAGCAACGCGAAGCACGTGTGGCTGTGCGGGTGGGGTTTAAATAGCCTTGGAAGAAGTTCCAGGTATGTATCCTTCCTCCAATCAGGTATGTATCCTTCCTCGACCATGCCCGGATGGTAAATTAGTCCCACAGGTAAAGTAGTTCCTTTCAGGCCTCAAGGAGGCCGGGATCCTGCAGCATGGTCTGCATCAGGTAAGTGCACCCAAGCACTCCCATAATGGCTGATGTCTTTTATAAGCCTGGCGCCATAGGCGCCAGGACACTGTCCAAAGGGCCCCTATATGGGGTTGCTGGGTCTTTCCTTGGGGACTGGATGTCCGCTTTCGGGGACGCAGGGCTTGAACCGGCTCCCCGGGAGCGGGCATCATGACACATGTGTACTGCTGGCCCCCAAAGGTAAAAGCCAGTTTGTATTGGTCCTCCCTACTGACAGGCACGGTCCAGTATCCATTGGTCAGGTCTATTGCTGTGAATACCTGTGACCCCTGAATCTGGGCCAGCCCTTGGTCAATGTAGGGCAGAGGCCATCGGGAAAGTATGGACCCGTTATTTGAGCTCCCTAAGGTCGGCGCAGAGTCTCCACTGGCCGTTTGGCTTCAATAATCCCAGCACTGGATTATTGAAAGTGCTGTGGACTGGACGGATTATTCCCCGGGACTCAAGGTACTTGATTATTTCAGTAAGGGACTCCATGGATGCGAGAGGCAAGCGATATAGCTTCACAAACATTGGAGTCATTCCAGGGTCCGTGGGAATTGTTGTGGTGTGGATGTCGGTGCAACCACAGTCATATGAGTCTACCGCAAAGAGATCTTGGAAATCCAAGAAAACTTGTTTCAACTTTTGCTTCTGTTCCAGAGTCACACAGGCATCAGCTAGGTTGACTCTCTCTTCCACCATCTGCCTGAAGCCTGGAAAGACTTCCGGTTTGGCTATCTCAGCGGCCTCCTCCAGCTGGGTGGAGAAGTCCCTGGTCAGAGTGCTGATTTGGACTGGAGGCTTCAGGTGGGAAAGGCAGCCCTCATTGACCTGGAAAATCACCTCATCCCTCCTGAAGTCACAAGTCACATCTTCCTTACCATAAGGGCAAGAAGTGTACACCAGGAAGTTCCCACCATGCCGGGTGAAAATCCTGTCTGGTGTTGTATTGTCATCACTGTCACTGTCAAAACATTCCTTGGGGAATGGTCCTAACAGTTCATTTCGTAAATCGATGGAAAAATGTCGGTCATCAACCGCCATTCCAATAATGGTGCCTGCGGCTGGAGTAATACTCTTTAAGTCGCTGTTATCCACCTCTATTAGAATGGTGTCATGTTCTATGTTGACTAATGGAGTTGGGTTTACCCCCAACACTTGCTGTTGGAGAGAAGCGTTTAGATGTATGTAAGCATCAGGGTTTTTCAAAGGTTGTCCTCTTTTAGCTTTCACTTCCAGGGAGAATTGTCGGGTCCTTTCTGGGATGGTGACTTCCTTTTTGATCTGAATTTCAACTGCATAAGGTAGCAATTGAGCTGACCTAAATGCTTTTTCTGGATCATCAAAGCCCATGGGAATATCTGCTAATCGGGACCAAGCTTTGAAGTTTATTAGGTCCAAACTAATGGCAAAGCGATTGAGAATGTCACTGCCTAAGTAAAAGGCGGCAGTGACGTCTCGCACGACCCAACAATTATGGACTATGCTCTTGTTGCCAATGGAGATTTTGAGCATACACCTGCTTGACAGGAGATGTTTGGAATTAGGTGCTTCCAGGTGCATTTCCCATTTGTCTATCAGTTTGATTGTGGGAATGGCTGGATCTTTTGGGAGTTGGAGGAACATGGCTTCGCTGATGAAGCTCTTACCGTTGTTCACACACACTCGAGCGAGAACAGAGTCCTTCCCATCATTTAACTGAACAGGGATGAACAACTGCTCTCCAATTTGTTGAATATCAGCTAGGCTCTGAGCTGATTTCACATATTTCTGGACTATAGGAGTGGGAGTGTCTGATTGTGGATTGGTGAAGAATTTCAGTGTTTCCTTCCAGTGTGGAATACCACCTTAAACTGGAAGGAAGGTTGATTTTCAGAAATAGAGAGGACCCCCCATCACCAGTCTGTTGCCCTACTGCTATTACTGTCACATCTGGAGTTTGGTTGTTCTGGAAGTGAAATTCTACTTGGTCAGATTTTTGTTCAACCATGTGGCGGTGCCGTTTAAACTAACATGGTTGACACTCTGTTTTAATTTTCGTGGTCGGCTAGTCTGGGTCCAGAGGACCTTGTTTACGCAATCTATTAGGGGTGACAACCTTCTCAGGAGGTCATTCCCTGGTAAACAAGGGGTGCCCTCTGGAGTCACTACTATGACCGGGTGTTTCACCTTGTGTCGCCCAATTTTAATGTCCAAGTCTGCAGTCCCCTCAACGGGAATTTCCTTCCCGTCAAAGTTCTGCAGTTGCCCAGGAAGAGAGGTGAGAGAAATATGGTAATTCTCCCCCCTTCCTGCATTTAGTTCATCAAAGGCCTTTTTGGACAGAAGGGTAGCTTGGGATCCAGTGTCCACCAGTGCCAAAATTGTACCCTGCCCCTGCACTTGTACCGGGGCATAGTATCTTCCCTCCTTCTCCTCAAGGGGGCACAGATAATGCACATTTTTGGACAACTGGTGGGCTAACTTTCTGGTTTTGGACATTGCTAGCGAAGATATTTGGGCAGAATTCTGTGGAGAGCCTTGGGAATCTGAAAGAAAAAGTTGGCAACTGGAGATCAGAGCCATTGTGGGTTCCCCTGGTTCCGGTTCTGTGCCACCCCCCCCTTTTTGGAGGCAATCACCAGGATGGGTTTGAACCAGGGGATTTCGGTATTGTGGGTTCTGGGATGAGATGATGGGCGGCGGTAGCCCAGTCTCCACATCTCCCCAGTCTGAATTGGCGTCCCTTGGGGCCCATTTTTCCTTGGGAGGAGTTCCCCCATCTCTGAAGGAGAAGATCCTTTTCCCAGGATCTTCTGAGGATCCCTCTCCCTCAAATTGGAAGACCTGTACCTCCTCCACAAAGTGGGTCTGTTTGGGTCCTTTGTTTCTCCTACCTCCTCTCTGCTCCTTGGGTGGCAGACTTTCAGGGGTAGGAGATTTTGTTTCCGGTTCCTGGTTTTCCAGGGGCTGTTTACAAGTTGGGAAGGAAGCTTCCTCCAAGGATTTACACACCCCTTCCCCTTGTGCCTCCTCCCTGGGAACCGGTGGGTTATCAGGGTGCAGCCCCTGTCATTGTTCTGGAGCACCAGGTCCAGAGTTTGGGGCATTCTGCGGTGGCATGCTCATCTGAGGGTTCTGTTGAGCCCTCAGTATGTGACCCAGATCCCGTGCCATATTTTGGACCTGGCACTCAAGTTGTGAAACCCGCTCAGGCTGATACGGGGCGCTATTTTCTCCCCTGGGCTGATCCCGGGAAGGGTAGCTATCCCTTCTCTGGTAATACCCCGGATTGGGAAGATTTGGGTACCCCTCCACCCTTGGCCTCCCCTCTCCCAAATTAGGTTGTCTGGGCTCAGGGAATTGGGGAAAGAAGGATGGATGGTTTTGGGGTTGGAAATTGGGTGGATACCTTGGAAAAAAGTTCTGGCCAGGATTTGGTGAATTTCTGCCCTCCTGGGGGAAGTTAGGAGGGAAGTTCCCCGGGTTAGGCGCTTGGCTAGATCCCCCCTTGGGCTGGAGGAGTCCACACATAACCCAGGATGGGTCGGTTTCCCTTGTAGCGGGGACTTACATAGTCAGGGGAGCGTGGGACTACCCCCTCGGCTCCCTGTCTGTGACTGTTCCGAGGGACTTCTGGGCTGTGAATTATTTGGTGCAGGCAGGTTTTTAGGCCCCCCATCTCCAAATCTAAAATGGGGGCAACCTTTACCTCTGCCACCTTGGCAGCAGCAGGGGTACTGTTGGTTTTGGGGTTTTTCGGCACATTATTTTTATTTTCGATGGGCTTCTGCACCTCATAGATCCGGGTAGCCTGTTCAATGACCCAGTCTAAAGATCTTTTCTCATGAAAATCTCTCACAAGCTGGGTCATTATGTATTTGGGTAAGGCATGGAAAAACGTACTGATTAATTCTCTGCTCTCCATGCGCACCCTTCTGATGGTCTGCGCAAAAGCACGCTTTAATTCTTGCACAAACTCTTGTGGGGCCTGATCCTCCCCACTTTGCAAATTGTAGGCTGCCTTGCGAGCCTCTTGAGGATTTCTGTGCACAGAAAAATATTTCAAGATGGCCGCCCTGTATGTGGACCACCTTGAATGGTTTTGATCCTCCAGCCCTGCAAAGAAACTGGAGTATTCTGGTGAGAAGGTCCACTTTACATATTGAATACAGCTTTGGCTGTCCTTAAAATGGAAAGTCTCCATCATTTGCTCATAGAGCTCCAAGTGTTCCCAAACAGAATACTTGGCGTTCTTATGATAAGGCGTGATGACGCTCCTTATTGCCTTTATTTGTTTCAATGGGTCCTTAAGCAAAGCCCTTTTTGCCTTATTGGCCTTCTTGGTTCGGGTAACCCTGGTCCATTCATCCTCTGACTCAGAAGCGCTACTCCCAGAGGTGCCCGTCTGATCTTCCAGGTTTTCCCGGATTCTGCGAGCCTGGGAATTGCTGGCAGAATGTGGGGACCTGGTCTCCTGTGTCCTGTGACGCTCAGAGGAGTTTTCAGATCCCTAATTGCTACCAGGATTTGCTGGGTATCCTCCCCACTGACCTAACTGGGCAGAGGTTTTCAGGATGCCCTTAGTGGGCCTACTGTCCTGGGGTTCCCCACTAAATTGCACTGTGCTTGGGTGCCCATACCCGGATGCCCGCCCATCCATTCCTGGGAGGTACTGGCCCATGAGCCCCATACTAGCTGGATAGTAATCTGCCATCCCCGTGGCCCTGGGCTCATGTGCGCGAGGGGACATGGGGGTGGCAGAGACCAGGGACTGGGAGAGATGAAGGCCTCTCGTATTAGGGCTCCTGAGGTTATGCTCAGGAGTTTCTCTTTCCCAGTGAACCTCATCTCTATCCGCCCCTGCTTCCAATGCAAGAGCCTGCGCTTTCAGTTCCTCAGTTAAGGCCTTACTAGACTCTATCAATCTCTCCTGCATGGCTACCTGTTGCTGGAGCCTATCATTGTGCTGACAGAGAGCCTCATTTTCTATCTGTGCCTCCTGATTGGTCCTGGAGTACTGTGACAGTCTCTGCTGCAGGAGGGTTACCTCCTGAGCTGTGTCCCCATTGGCCTGCTCCTTTTTTTGCCAGAGCATCCTCCACCCTCCTGGTGTGCTCTAACAAGTTCTGTTGTTCTTTTTGGAGGTCACCCAGTCCCTGGAGGGCCAGGTGATTTTCTTCCATTTTCCTTTTTAAGTGGCAGACTTCCTGGCCTAAGGTATGCCTTTCCTGACTAAGAGCCTGCATCTGTGCCGCCAGGTCGTCCCTTTGCCTTTGGAAGGCACCAGCTTTCTGGCGCTCCTGATCAAACTCTGCCTGGGTATCCAGGTCTTTCAGAATCAATTTCTTTCTTTCCTCGTTCTCTCTGTCTAATCGAATTTGCAGGGTGGTTACCTGCTCTGTGCATGCCCTGTTGAAGTCCAGTTGTTGCTCCAGCTTTTTCTGGCTCTGCAGAAGGGAGTCCAAACCTTCTTGGTACTCCTTCTGCAAGGCCAGAAATCTGGTATCCTGGTCAGCCTTTTCCTGTTGCAGTCTATCCATGTCCTCTTTTATTTTAATAATATACTGCCTGCTATCATTTTCGGACTCCTGGCTCCTCTGCAGCCTCTGCTCAGAAGAGACCAGGTCAGATTGGGCCTTTTCTAACGCCAGCTGTTGCATATTTGCCAGATCTTGGCCTTCAGCACATTTGTCCTGCATGGCTCCCATATATAGATACAAATATGCTGCTATCCTGGCAATCTTATTATGTTCATCTTTGGCTTTAGGGGCCATATATAGTTCACTAAGGGCCACATGTAGGGGACCCTGATCTCCTCATGTATCTGACCCTGTTTCAGTGACCTGTTGCGCGATTGCCTGCAACCGGACCGTTTGGTCCTGATGAGTCCACTCACCTCTCACAAATAGCTTATGTAAGAAGTGCTCACTGGCTATTTTGATGTCTACCAGTGTCGTCATTCTGGAATTTGAGTTCCTTCCTGACTTACAGAAGTTTGTATTTTATTTTTGCAAAACAGACCGTTTCCTTAGAGCGTTCCTTTGAGGAGTGCTTTACAGCGTAACACAGCGTGGTGATCCGACCGGATATGTGTATCTGGTCAGCTGGCACACTGTATTAATCTGCACCAATGGTAAATCTAACCCAGAATATCCCGGCTCGAGCCCCCACTTTGTAAGAGGATTCAATTCAACACTACAGCTAAGTCAATGCCTAGTCTGGGATACTGAATGGAAACCCTTATTGATATATCTTTATGTCCAGTTCATGAGTTCTGGATGACTACCCCTGTATAACACCCCTCTCTTAGAATCCCCCTGACCCCACTGAGCCAAGAAGTAGTTCTGTTTTGCAAGTTTAAAAGGTTTATTTGAGAAATAAAACAAAATATAGATACCACGCTTTTATAATAAATTAATAATCGATATCGCCCTTATAAATATAATGTTAATCAACAATGGGTAATCTGACACTAGCACACTTCTTTATAATCAATGAGGAGTTGGTGTAGGATGGATAAAGCAGCGAAAATACTTTTATGGTTTCAAATGGATGCAATGTTGAATGAAAATGCAGTACAGAAACTAACTAATATGGTTTCACAAGATATCATATGTTCACTTTTCCCCTGGTGGCAATTCACCATCCTCCCCTATATGCAATGCAAGGAGTTGGAAGTAACACACACAGTTCTCAGGAATGCAATCAAATACAATAAGAAATTCAATTCCCACCCCAGCAAGCTTAGAGAAAACAGGTATGAGTTTTAAAACACAGGCCCAAGTGCTTTGAATGTGGTGGCAATGAAGTGAGAAATATGCTGAAAATGCTTTTAATTCCCTTTAGGAGGTTCAGGGTGAGTGAGAGATACTTGGGATGAGCTCAGGCTCACTTTAGCAACGATTCAGGGATGGTTATTAAGAGGCAAACAAATTTTTAGCAAAGGAAAGCAAAAAGCTGCTATCTTTTTACAGGTAAAGAAATCAGGCCAAATCGCAAATCGCGGCAAAATTTGCGAGTGCGTGAATCGTGATTATGTATAAGGAGTTAAACCAAGTTCCTAGGACAAACGGTTCCAGAGATATGAACGATTTTGTAAAGGTCGTTTTTCGGATTTAAAGTAACTCAAATTGACAGGTGACAGCTTTGAAAATGACAGGTGACACGATTTCTAGGAGACAGTTCTCATCAGATTAAAATAGTTGGATTGAATTATTTTAACTAAGAGCTTATTTCTGTCACAATCTGACCTAAGTACTCACTCCTAGCTTTGAAAGGACTGGACCTCGCCACGGATCGGGTCAGGATTGGCTGCGGTTCCCTCGCCACGGACGGTCTCTGCACGCAGCGCCTGGGTCAGCTCCGCTCTGCTGGGTCTGTCAGGCACCGGTTCTGCTCACAGCGTCTGGGTCAGCTCCCCGGATACAGCGGCCTGTGGTTCTCTGGATCTCTGGTCTGCTTTCTGGGTGTCTCTGCTTTCTCTGGGTACAGCACTGCTTCTGGATCTTTCTGGCGCAGGGTTTCAGGCCAGAATCAACAGCTCAGCCGGGCTGTGAATAGTCTGCAAATGATTTTGAGGCCTGCTAAAGAGAACACAGCTTGTGGGTTAGGCCTGTTCTTTACAAATTCTGAAGTAAATTCTTGGTCTCTGAAGATTGATGGATTGAAGTCTGAAGTCTCCCGGAAGAGTGTCCCGCGGAAAGTGAAAAAGGGATCCTCACTTGTCCTGCACTGTCTGCTTTTATGTGTTTAGAAAGTGGGTGTGTGCGCAGCATCACTAAACCAGCCCCTCTCTCAATTTATCATTGGCCAAGCTTTCCTTTCTCCCTTGATTGGGGGAACTGAGTTGTGAGTCAGAGTGATGAGGTAGATTTTATGGCCAGAGAGCCCTCCCCTGTCATCTTTACACACAAATCTATATTTGATCCAAATACATATTTTCCCAAATACACAGTTGTTTTTACATCACCTACACACATCATATATCACATAAGGTAGGCACTGTTCCGACTCTGGCGTTTCTAGGAGCTTGGGTAAAGAAATGGCAACTTATTTTCGATTTTAGTGGGTTATGCAACATTGGTTTTTCATTACAAATTATACACATATACACGGCCTGTCCATACATACTCCAGTAAATTCCCATGTCTCTAGCTTAAACACAGAGTCTGTAGTATCAATAAATAGCAGGGTTTTTCCCCAGAACATCACACAAATTGGAGTTTGGGCTTGAATTGTGGGCAAAGATTTCATTTTAAGGATTCCCAAATTTCACATTTCTGTCATCTGGTTACCAAGAGTTATCAGTATTTCTGTAAAATATATATTTGCTTTCAATTCAAAGTACTGCAGTGTTTGAGTCCGCCCCCAAAGTTTGGGGATGACAGTGATCACATGTCTCTCCTGGCTGGCAGATCTTTGTTGACAGGAAACAGTCAAAATCACCATATCCTATTCAAGGGAAAAGGTCTTTTGTGTGGGCTCCAGCAAGCTGAGGTCAACAGACCAGGGGGCCACTTTGCATTTGGTTAGCATGACCATGTGATATCCTGGGCTTTCTGAGGTGAGAAGGTTTCCCAGCCTTTTGGCCTGTTAATCAAATCAGATTGTCTCTGGGAACAGCAGGTGGTTAGATTTCTAATTAACCCACAGTCTTTTGAAGTCCCAATTGTCACAGAAGGCTGATTAGCTTCTGAAGTAGCAGTTCTCCTGTCAGAGTTTAAACCGCTAGCGCCGCCTTGAGTCCAAAGTAGGTACTGCATGCATTTTTTTTTGGGTCAGTCTTGAATTAATGCATTTCAAACACGAGATTTTACATGGAAGTATATTATCCAGGTTCAGCACATGGCACTGGTGTGGGTCTGCAGTAAAATAATTTTGTGCCCATTGAAGAAATGAATTCCCAATAGTTGTGGGTTGCTTTTGGCAATCAGCATTGCCCCTTTTGCAATGGTTTCAGGCTACTGTGTGTAGCCCAATGGTGGTTTTAGGCAGTGCCCTTCTGTGCCCACAACATCGGCAAATATGGGTGGCATGCATTTCCCTGTGCATTTTCTGGGTAGTTCTGGCCATCATGATGTTTTCAATGCCAGTAAGGCACAGTTTTTGTGGTAGGGCTCGGATGCATGGGTAAAAACATCCCACAGATGCATGTTGTTATTCTAGGATGGGCCTTCTTACTCTTCCAAACCTTGTTGAGAGATGTAAAGTCCAGGGGCTACAGGAATGTATAGATCCTCATAACGCATGATCCAAGAAATATTAGTTCACTTTCAAATGTTATGCCCAACTAATATTGTCTCACGGTTAAAAGGAGTTTAAGGCTTCTCTGACAGCAACAGGTGGGAGCCACATTCATGATGCCTTAAATTATGCTCACTGTACAGTCTGCTGTAACAGGTTTTCTCCTGTTACTCTATTTCAAGGTCCTCCAAGCTAAGGCAGAGAGTCCACAACACACATGTCATCCCCCTCATTTTTCATTTCCACAGTCCACAGATGTCCACAGTCCCTAGACTTAAGAGGGCCCGAGCCAGGGGTGGGAGGGGCTAGCTTCCATTACTTATCAGCTCTGCAATGGAACACACTACCACCACCCTTACGAGGAGAAGTCTCCCATCTAGCATTCCGTACAGCCATGAAAACGTTGCTCTTCACTTAAATCCTGCCCGAAACTCACTGCCCGGAAAGTAAACTGCACTTATCCCCATTTATATGAAGGATATTAGAATGTATGTACCCTGCTGTTTTATTCTCTGTTCTAGTATCCTATGCCAATGTACTGCATTCCCTGTAATTATGTAACTAAGCCTGCCACAAGTAACAGCGCTGAGGTGCCCCTGGGCTGTATGTGCGCTGTAAAAATGCAAAAATAAATAAACAAATAAATACATTTGCAAGGGATGGTGAGACTCTCTCTGATAGATATTGGGTTGAGCCATGCAGATTACTGCATCCCACGGGTGCATTTAGTACATATTGTACCTGCGTTCCTTTGAGAGGTGTAATGGCACTAATGTTACTTTTATATGTACATTGCATATAGTTTATGTGTATGGATTTTAAGAAGCATGATCCATATGAATTTGCTTTTAAAATATGATTTTAGCCTTAATGGTCTTCTACTATTTGTCTTGCAAATATCTGAGATTTACTAGCTGATATTTTGTAAAGTATAACTTGTAAAGTGTCCACTGTTACACCAACAAAATGTAATGATTGCTATATCCGTAAAGATGTATTACGTTTCATCCGGGGAACAGAGTTTCACTCACATTTTTGAGGAAGCAGGGTCACAATAAAACATTTCTAATTCAAATACGTATAAGGACATTTTGAAGTGTGGCAGAAAAAATGCTGCATGTATTGACATCAAACAGGTGATAGGTTGACAGACAGGTGCACTGCTGCCAGGCCAGGACTGATGGTAATCGCACCATCCATGTGCATATTTGTACGGAATGTATCGGGAATGGGAGAAATTAATTTCCAATATTTTACAACTAGGAAAATAGCACAAATACAAATCATCAGCAACAACACAATGAGAGGCATTCATTTTAGAAAACTACCATTTCAATGTGAGTCAATTGCTTTACTTATAAAAGTTGAAATAAACAAACAGCAATGCATGTTGCATCGGCTAGCACATTTGAGAATTAATATCATGTGTAGTGAATCACTGTACAATTATCACGTGCAATCTATTGTAATATAAGAATGTACAACATGTGACATGACATCCTATTTACATATATAACTACTGCAATATACGTCCTGTGGGATGTATTTACCCATGCATCCGAGCACTACCTCAAAACTGTGCAGTACTGACATGGAAAACATCATGATGGCCAGAGCTTCCCAGAAAATGCACAGGGAAGTGCATGAAGAATAGGCTGCCACCCATTTTTGCCGATGTTATGGGCACAGAAGGACACTGCCTAAAACCACCATTGGACTACCCACACAGTAGTCTGAAACCATTGGGAATGGCAATGCTGATTGCCAAAAGCAAACCCATAACTGTGGAGAATTCATTTTCTTAAATCCCAAAAAGGGGTGCAGTACCAGTACTCACCACTATCCAAAAGCCGGCATTTTAAAACAACACCAGATTTTACTTTTTGCAAAACTGAATAAATGAACCCAAAACAGGCCAAAGAAAGACTTACTGAGAGGTGGATCCAATGTAAAGTTATATTCTGAAGTGACTTGAAGGTTTATAACAAGACTGGCTTAGCTGTGGATTTCAGCAGTTTAAGTAAATTTGGACTGAAAGACATTAAAAATCTCAAGGTTTAAGAGAAATGAGTGACCTACTTTGAGTGTCACATAGGTTGAAATTGTTTAAATGTCATAGTTTTAAACTTAGAATCAGCATTCTAGCTGCATATGTAAAAAAATTGTCTTGACTTAAACTGGGGAACAAAAAGTGACATTTTATCTGAAACTTGGCTTAAGGAACTGAATTCTGCCTGGCAACTACCCCCATCAGGAGTGAAACTTGAGTCACAGCTGTGTTCCCAGGCCTAGCTGCCCTTTTGCTGCTCACACCAAAAGGGATATGACACTTCCCTGATTGAATTACCTGGGCTCTGCAGGAAATTGAACAAAGCCCTGACTCAGGCAAATTTTTTATTGGCGGGATTAGTAAATGGAGCTTCCTCTTGGCAGAAGCTGGGAGGGCCAGGGTCTCTGAGCTTGGCAGAAACTGGAAAGACTGGTTTCTGTACCATGTGACATGAAAAGACACACCTCTATAGCCAGAATATGGTTTTAGAAAAAGATGAATAACTCATAGAGCGGACATGTGAAAATTGTATAAATGACACCATAATTCTTGTGATTTTTCTGCCCACATTTTAAGAGGTTTTTCGAACCGGTAGCATGTTCAGGGGGGTTTTAGCGGAAAAGAGGATATTACTCAAAATGTGTGCATGTGAAAAATCTGACACTTCATCAACTAATGTCCATACTCCTTGCGCACATGTGTGTAAATTTGGGTCAATGTCCGGAATTACAAAATCACTTAAAAAGTGAAATATGTGCCATTTCTGAATGAAAGCCCCCAGGAAGAGCAAAGTTTGGACAGGGTATATCTCCTGTGATATGTGATGTGTGCATGTAATTTTAAACCAATGTTTACCTGTGCAAATATGTCTTTTGTTATCAAATATAGAATGTGTGCAATTTGACTGGGGAGTGTCCTCTCTGCAAGGCTGTAAAATGACATCACTCTGACACAACTTAGCTCCCCCAATCAAATGAGAAATGGAAGTTTGACCAATTAGAAGCTGAGAGAGAGGTAGGGTCAGTGATGCTAGAACACACCCACATTCTAAACACATAAAAGCAGACAGACAGGACAGATAGGGACCTTTTCAAATCCATTTGCAGCTGGAAGCTCTGCCGGGAAAATCCATACTTTACCTCCATCAATCTCCAGAGAAAGCTGTGCAGAAAGATCCAGACTTTAAATCCCTCAATCTTCAGAATCCAGAGAGAGAGCTGACCCAGATCACTGTGAAGTGCAGAGTCCAGTCTAAAACCTGACCAGATCCATGGCGAGGCCCATTTCACTCAAGAATATAGTGTGAGTACATAGCAAAACTGTGCAGAACCAATCTCTTAGTTAAAATAATATAATTCAATCCTATTTTAATCTAAGTAGAACTGTCTCCTAACTGTCAACTGTCATTTGTAAAGCTGTCACTTGTCATTTTCTAGTTGCAAGCTGCACTTGTCTTTTTGAGCTTTTAAAATTTCAAATCTGAAAAACGACCTTTATTTAATCGCTCATATCTCCGCGACCGTTTGTGCTAGAGACTTGTAGTAACTTTCATCTGAAAGCTGAGAATGTTAGCTTTTAATCGCACCAAGAACCACATTCCTACCCCTTATAGTTTTACCGCAATCGCGGAACACGCACTCGCGAATTTTGCTGCGATTTGCAAATTTCTCCACGTGTGAAAACAGAAGCTTCTTGATTTCAGTTGCTAAAAATTCGTTTAACCTGCTAGTTACACCCTAGATCCTTGCTAAAGTGAGCCTGGACTAATATTAACTAGATACCACTCACCCTGAACTTCTAGAGGGAATTAAAAGCAAATTTAGCATATTTTTCACTCCATTGCCAGCACATATAAAAGCATTTTGCCTGTGTTTTCAAAACTCCTATCTGTTTTCTTTAAGCGTGCTTGGGGGGGATTGAACTGAATTACATTGATTGCATTTCTGAGAACTCTGTGCTTTCCTCCCATTTCCTTGCATTGCATAAAGAGGGGGGGAGTGAATAGCCAGAGAAAAGTGATTACATTGTTTGGTTGAAATCATATTGAGTATTTTCTGTACTGCATTCATTGAATATTGCATCCACCTGAGCTTACATAAAGCATTCTTTACCACCTTCTTCTTTTGGTTCCTATTCACCTGTGTGCTACCTTATCCATTTCATGTCAACTCCTTAGTGATTATAAAGAAGTGTGCTAGTGCCAGATTCTCCGTTGTTAACCTTTATCATACCAGATTAAGTGTGATATCTAATTATTAATTTATTATAAAGCATGATATAATATATATTGTTTGAGTTATCAAATAAACCTTTAAACTTGCAAAACAGAACTACTTCTTGGCTCAGTGGGGTCAGGGGGATTCCAAGGGAGGGGTGTTATATAGGGGTAGTCATCCAGAACGCATGAACTGGACATAAAGATATATCAATAAGGGTTTTCATTCAGTATTCTAGACTAGGCGTTGACTTGGCTGTAGTGCTGAATTGAATCCTCTTACAAATTGGGGGCTCGTGCCGGACGTCTGGGTTAGAATACCACTTGTGCAGCTTAATACAGCGTGCCAGCTGACCAGATACACATATCCAGTCGGATCACCACGCTGCATTACGCTGTGAAGCATTCCTCAAAAGGGACACTCCAAGAAAAGTTCTGTTCTGCAAAAATAAAATACAAACTTCTGTAAGTCAGGACAGAGACCAATCTCTAGAATGACGACCTTGGTAGATATGAAAATAGCCAGAGAGCACTTCTTACATAAACTATTTGTGAGAGGTGAATGGGCTGAGCAGGGCCAGGATGCCTGGTTGCAGGCCATCACGCGACAGGTCACTGAAACAGGGTCAGACTCATGGAGAGATCAGGGTCCATTACATGTGGCCCTGAGTGAACTATATATGGCTCCTAAGGCCAAAGATGAACACGACAAGATTGTTAGGATAGCGGCATATTTATATTTATATATGGGAGCCATACAGAATAAATGTGCTGAAGGCCATGATCTGGCAAAAAGACAACAGATGGCGTTAGAGAAGGCCCAATCTGATCTGGACTCTTCTGAGCAAAGGCTGCACAGGAGCCAGGAGTCAGAAAATGAGACCAGGCAGTACATCACTAAAATAAAGGAGGATATGGATGTGCTGCAAAAGGAAAAGTCAGAACAGGATACCAGATTTCTGGCCTTGCAGAAGGAACACCAAGAAGGTTTGGACTCCCTACTGCAAAGCCAGAAAAAGCTGGAGCAACAACTGGACTTCAACAGGGTATGTGCTGAGCAGGTAGTCACCCTGCAAGGCCACCTAGATAGAGTGAAGGCAGAGAGCAACAAACTAATTCTGAAAGACCTGGATACCCAGGCAGAGTTTGATCAGGAGCGCCAGAAAGCTGGTGCCTTCCAAAGGCAAAGGGACGACCTGGCAGCACAGATGCAGGCTCTCAGTCAGGAAAGAGACACCATAGGCCAGGAAGTCTGCCATTTAAAAAGGAAAATGGAAGAAAATCACCTGGCCCTCCAGGGGCTGGGTGACCTCCAAAAAGAAAACCAGAACTTGTTAGAGCACACCAGGAGGGTGGAAGAGGCTCTGGCAAGAAAGGAGCAGGCCAATAGGGACACAGCTCAGGAGGTAAACCTCCTGCAGCAAAGACTGGCCCAGTTCTCCAGGACCAACCAGGAAGCACAGAGGGAAAATGAGGCCCTCTGTCAACACAATGATAGGCTCCAACAACAGGTAGCGATGCAGGAGAGACTGATAGAGTCTAGTAAGGCCTTAACTGAGGAGCTGAAGGCACAAATGCAGGCTCTTGCATTGCAACAGGGAGCAGGGGCGGATAGAGATGAGGTTCGCTGGGAAATGGAAACTCCGGAGCATAACCTCAGGAGCCCTAGTACCAGAGGCCCTCATACCTCTCAGTCCCTGGACTCTGCCACCCCCATGTCCCCTGGCGCACATGAGCACAGGGCCACAGGGATGGCAGATTACTATCCAGCCAGAAGCATGGGGCTCATAGGCCAGTACCTCCCAGGAATGGATGGGCGGGCATCTGGGCATGGGCACCCAAGCATGGTGCAATTCAGTGGGGAACCCCGGGAGAATAGGCCCATTAAGGGCATCCTGAAAACCTCTGCCCAGTTAGGTCAGTGGAGGGGGTACCCATCAAATCCTGGCAGCAAGGAGGAATCTGAAGACTCCTCTGAACTGCGCAGGACACAGGAGACCAGGTCCCCACATTCTGCCAGCCATTCCCAGGCTCGCAGAATCCGGGAAAACCTGGAAGAACAGACGGGAACCTCTGGGAGCAGTGCCTCTGAGTCCGAGGACGAATGGACAAGGGTTACCCGAACCAAAAAGGCCAATAAGGCAAAAAGGGCCTTGCTTAAGGACCCCTTAAAGCAGATTAAGGCGATCAGGAGTGTCATCACGCCTTACCATAAGAACGCTAAGTATTCTGTTTGGGAGCACTTAGAGTTGTTTGAACAAATGATGGAGACTTTCCATTTGAAGGACAGCCAAAGCTGTATTCAATATGTAAAGTGGACCTTCTCCCCGGAATACTCCAGTTTCTTTGCGGTGCTGGAGGACCAAAATCATTTAAGATGGTCCACCTATAAGGCGGCCATCTTGAAACATTTTTCTGTTCACAGAAATCCTCAAGAGGCTTGCAAGGCAGCCTACAATTTGCAATGTGGGGAGGATCAGGCCCCACAAGAATGTGTGCAGGAGTTAAAGCGTGCTTTTGCACAGACCACAAGAAGGGTGCGCACGGATAGCAGAGAATTTATAAATACGTTTTTCCATGCCTTGCCCAAATATATCATGACCCAGCTCGTGAGGGATTTTCACGAGAAAAGATCTTTAGACTGGGTCATTGAACAGGCTACCCGGATCTATGAGGTGCAGAAACCGATAGATAGCAAAAGTAATGCCCAGAAAAACCCCAAAGCCAACAGCACCCCTGCTGCTGCCAAGGTGGCAGAGGTAAAGGTCACCCCCGTTTTGGATTTGGAGATGGGGGGGGCCTAAAAACCTACCTGCACCTAATAATGCTAGGCCCAGGAGGTCCTCGGGTCAGTCACAGACAGGGAGCCAAGGAGGCAGCCCCACAAATGGGGTCCCTCGCTCTCCTGATTATGTAAGTCCCCGTTACAAGGGAAATCGACCCATCCTGGGTTATGTGTGGACTCCTCCAGCCCAAGGGGGGGGATCCAGCCAAGCACCTAACCCAGGGAACTTCCCTCCAAACTTCCCACAGGAGGGCAGAAATTTACCAAACCCTGGGCAGAACTTTTTCCCCAGATATCCACCCGACTTTCAGCCCCAAAACCATCCATCCTTCTTTCCCCAATTCCCTGAGCCCAGACCACTGAATCCGGGAGAGGGGAGGCCAAGGGTGGAGGGGTACCCAAATCTTCCCAACCCGGGGTATTACCAGAGGAGGGACAGCTACCCTTCCCGGGTGCAGCCCAGGGGAGGAAACAGGGCCCCGTATCAGCCTGAGCGGGTTTCCCAGTTAGAGCGCCAGGTTCAAAACATGGCGCGGGATCTGGGTCACATACTGAGGGCTCAGCAGAACCCTCAGATGGGCGTGCCGGCGCAGAACGCACCCAACTCTGGACCTGGTGCTCCAGAACAATGACGGGGGCAGCACCCCGATAACTCACTGGTTCCCAGGGAGGAGGCACAAAGGGAAGGGGGGTGTAAAGCCTTGGAGGAAGCTTCCTTCCTCACTTGTAAACAGCCCCTGGAAACCCAGGAACCGGAAACAAAATTTCTTACCCCTGAAAGTCTGCCTCCTAAGGAGCAGAGGGGGGTAGGAGAAACAAAAGACCCAAACAGACTCAGTTTGAGGAGGAGGTACAGATCTTCCAATTTGAGGGAGAGGGATCCTCAGAGGATCCTGGGAAAAGGATCTTCTCCTTCAGAGAGGGGGGAACTCCTCCCAAAGAAAAATGGGTCCTTAGGGATGCAAATCCAGACTGGGGAGATGTGGAGACTGAGCTACCGCCGCCCACCATCTCATCCCAGAACCAACAGCAAGAAAATCCCCTGGTTCAAACCCATCCTGGTGACTGCCTCCAAAAAGGGGGGGGCGGCCCAGAACCGGAGCCAGGAGAACCCACAATGGCTCTGATCTCCAGTTGCCAAATTTTTCTTTCAGATTCCCAAGGCTCTCCACAGAATTCTGCCCAAATCTCTTCGCTAGCGATGTCCAAAACCAGAAAATTGGCTCACCAGTTGTCCAAAAATGTACATTTTCTGTGCCCCCTTGAGGAGAAGGAGGGAAGATACTATGCCCCGGTACAAGTACAGGGGCAGGGTAAAATCTTGGCACTGGTGGACACTGGATCTCAAGCTACCCTTCTGTCCAGAAGGGCCTTTGACGAACTGAATGCAGGAAGGGGAGAGAATTACCAAATTCCTCTCACCTCTCTTCCTGGACAACTCCAGAACTTCGACGGGAAGGAAATTCCCGTTGAGGGGACGGCAGACTTGGACATTAAAATTGGGCGACACAAGTTGAAACACCCGGTCATAGTTGTGACCCCAGAGGGCACCCCTTGTTTACTAGGGAATGACCTCCTGAGAAGGTTGTCACCCATAATAGATTGTGTAAACAAGGTCCTCTGGACCCAGACTAGCCGACCAATAAAATTAAAACAGAGTGTCAACCATGTTAGTTTAAACGGCACCTGCCACATGGTTGAACAAAAATCTGACCAAGTAGAATTTCACTTCCAGAATAGCCAAATTCCAGACGTGACAGTAATAGCAGTAGGACAACAGACTGGTGATGGGGGGTCCTCTCTATTTCTGAAAATCAACCTTCCTTCCAGTCTAAAGTGGTACTCCACGCTGGAAGGAAACACTCTGAGATTCTATACTAATCCACAATCAGAAACTCCCACTCCTATAGTCCAGAAAGATGTGAAATCAGCTCAGAGCCTGGCTGATATTCAGCAAATTGGAGAGCAGTTGTTCATCCCTGTCCAGTTAAATGATGGGAAGGACTCTGTTCTCGCTCGAGTGTGTGTGAACAACGGTAAGAGCTTCATCAGCGAAGCCATGTTCTGCCAACTCCCAAAAGATCCAGCCATTCCCACCTTCAAACTGATAGACAAATGGGAAATGGACCTGGAAGCACCTAATTCCAAACATCTCCTGCCAAGCAGGTGTATGCTCAAAATCTCCATTGGCAACAAGAGCATTGTCCATAATTGTTGGGTCGTGCGAGACGTCCCTGCCGCCTTTTACTTAGGCAGTGACATTCTCAATCGCTTTGCCATTAGTTTGGACCTAATAAACTTCAAAGCTTGGTCCCGATTAGCGGATAATCCCATGGGCTTTGATGATCCAGAAAAAGCATTTAGGTCAGCTCAATTGCTACCTTATGCAGTTGAAATTCAGATTAAAGAGGAAGTCACCATCCCAGAAAGGACCCGACAATTCTCCCTGGAAGTGAAAGTTAAAAGAGGACAACATTTGAAAAACCCTGATGCTTACATACATGTAAATGCTTCTCTCCAACAGCAAGGGTTAGGGGTAAACCCAACACCATTAGTCAACATAGATCATGACACCATTCCAATAGAGGTGGATAACAGCGACTTAAAGAGTATTACTCTAGCCGCAGGCACCATTATTGGAATGGCGGTTGATGACCGACATTTCTCCATTGATCTTGGAAATGAACTGTTAGGGCCAATCCCCAAGGACTGCTTTGACAGTGACAGTGATGACAACACAACACCAGACAGGATTTTTACCCGGCATGGGGGGAACTTCCTGGTGTACACTTCCTGCCCCTATGGTAAGGAAGATGTGACTTGTGACTTCAGGAGGGATGAGGTGATTTTCCAGGTCCATGAGGGCTGCCTTTCCCACCTGAAGCCTCCAGTCCAAATCAGCACTCTGACCAGGGACTTCTCCACCCAGCTGGAGGAGGCCGCTGAAATCGCCAAACCAGAAGTCTTTCCAGGCTTCAGGCAGATGGTGGAAGAGAGAGTCAACCTAGCCGATGCCTGTGTGACTCTGGAACAAAAGCAAAAGTTGAAACAAGTTTTCTTGGATTTCCAAGATCTCTTTGCGGTAGACTCATATGACTGTGGTCGCACCGACATCCACACAACCACAATCCCCACGGACCCTGGCATGACTCCTGTGTTTGTGAAGCAATATCGCTTGCCTCTCGCATCAATGGAGTCCCTCACTGAAATAATCAAGAACCTTGAGTCCCGGGGAATAATCCGTCCAGTCCACAGCACCTTCAATAATCCAGTGCTGGGAATATTGAAGCCAAGCGGCCAGTGGAGACTCTGCGCCGACCTCAGGGAGCTCAACAAACGGGTCCATACGGAGGCATACCTTAATTCCCCACACAAAGTCTTTGAAGAGGACAAGTGTGAGGGAATGCCCACTGTCTATGTGGATGGATGCTCTTACCATGTTGACAACAACGGGGAGAAAGAACTGGTGGCCGGCGTAGGGAATGCATGGGTGAATGAGTCCCCAGAACCCTCCGCTGGATACAAAATTGGTCCCCGAAGTAGTCAGGTGGCAGAATTGATGGCTGTGCATCAGGCCATCCTCACTGCTGTCCAGCATCAACTCCACGAACTGGTCATAATCACAGATTCGGATTATGTACGGAACGGGTTCGTGGAGCACCTGGTTTTTTGGAAAACCAGAGGCATGTTATGTGCTAACAACAAACCCTTGAAACATGGGAAGTTGATCCAAAACATTGATGATCTGGTCACATCGAATGGGATGACCATCTACTGGAAAAAGATCAAGGGTCATTCCAAAGTAGAGGGACCAGACAAAACTGGAAATGACTTAGCTGATCAGCTGGCCAAAACCGGGGCCATCCAAGGGGATCTAATTGAGATTGAGTCCCTGTTGGGGGAAATCCAGGTCACTGCTATCACTAGGACCCAGACAAATGCTCACAACGACCTTTCAATTGCACAATGGAGTAAGGAGACCCCTGATGCTGATTTGATTACAGCTCAGAAGGGGGATCCAATAATTGGTAAATTTTACCAACACCTTGAGGACCCTGAGAACTTTCCCCTGACGGATACCGATTACACTGGGAAAGAGGATCTAAGAGTGTTGATGAAATGTCCAAAAAATGTTCCGAATCCAAGACGGTTTGCTGGTAAGGAAATCCAAAGCTGGCCACGATCAGTGGGTGGTTCCTACCTCATTCCGAAGCCTGATGTTAAGTCACGCCCATGATGCGGCCACCGCCGGTCATAGGGGGTTTCACACAACATTGGAAATCTTAAGAGAGGTTGCATACTGGCCACACATGGGGCAGGACCTTGACAAATACTTGAAGGGGTGTCTTGTGTGTGCACAATTTCAGCCATCATCCCTCACGCACCGTGCGCCTCTCCAAAAGAGGGGGATGACACTGCCATGGTCAGATTTACAAATCGACTTTGTAGGCCCTGTGATTCGCTCTGCTAGGGGGAATAAGTACATGTTGACTGTGACATGCTTGTTTACCAAGTGGGTGGAATGTCTCCCAGCCCCAAATTGCAAGGCAGAAACCGCAGCTGCCCTGATGATTAACCACATCTTTTCCCGTTTCGGCCTACCTCAAAGGATTGAGTCAGACAGAGGTAGCCACTTCACCAGTGAAGTAATGACAAAGATGTGGGAGATATTGGGGGTCAAGAGAAAGCTGCATATTGCTTATAGACCAGCTTCTTCTGGGGCAGTAGAGAGATATAACCGAACCATTGTGAGCATGTTAAGGAAGTTTGTGGCAGATTCTGGGCCAAGTTGGGATATCCGATTACCTCTGGTCCTAATGGCCATCAGATCTACCCCTTCATCTGCAACCAAAATGTCACCATTTGAGTTGATGACTGGGCGCAAGATGGTGCTTCTGCAGCATTTGCTCTACAAGACCCAAGAGCAGACACTGATAAATGCCTCCACAACTCATGAGTATGCGGAGAATTTAAGGAAACACCTCCAACATGCTTTTGCTTACGCTCAGCGGAATCTAGAAAGATCGGCTGATAGCATGAAGACCCACTATGACCTGAAGACTTCAAGGAAGGAATATCAGGTGGGAGACCGGGTCTATCTATACAACTTCCAAAGGAACCAGGCCAAGCAGCGCAAATTTTTGCCTACATGGAAGGGACCCTTTGAGATCATCGACAAGATCTCTCCTGTGGCCTACAAAATCCACATCCCCAAAGGTCCTTTGGCAGTGGGGGAAGACAACTGGGTCCACATAAACCAGTTGAAATGTTGCCATCCCAGGCACACTCTGCAACAACTGGAGGAATCCTCTGGAATCCTAGCGGGTACTGTCTCAGATTAATTCAGTTCCAACCATAAAACATACCACATCTAGTCTCTAAAATATTGTGATTTGCATGAAACTGTCTCTTAGTTATACTGTTTTTTTTTTCAAAATAAGAATGTAATGTTTTGTTATGATGAAATGCATATGCTGCCCCACTATCTCAACAGTGGTGGAAAAACGTCTATGAGTAGGTATTGCCGCTTTTGCTTTATCATCCTAGGAGAAAGAAAACCTGGAGACGGGACAAGGAGGACGATCCGGAGACCGGGAGCAGAGACGCAACGGGCCCGGGGTACCGCCCAATTTTCCCATCAGGACCGGCGAGGAGAACCGATCGATCCGACCGGATGGAGAAAAAGATGCTGAACTGTGCTATCTATTGGAAGAAGATGAGGAAACATCCCAGATCTTGCGAGTCCCATCAGTGAAACCGAATGGCCATCGCAAGAGGGGGGCTTGTGGGATGTATTTACCCATGCATCCGAGCACTACCTCAAAACTGTGCAGTACTGACATGGAAAACATCATGATGGCCAGAGCTTCCCAGAAAATGCACAGGGAAGTGCATGAAGAATAGGCTGCCACCCATTTTTGCCGATGTTATGGGCACAGAAGGACACTGCCTAAAACCACCATTGGACTACCCACACAGTAGTCTGAAACCATTGGGAATGGCAATGCTGATTGCCAAAAGCAAACCCATAACTGTGGAGAATTCATTTTCTTAAATCCCAAAAAGGGGTGCAGTACCAGTACTCACCACTATCCAAAAGCCGGCATTTTAAAACAACACCAGATTTTACTTTTTGCAAAACTGAATAAATGAACCCAAAACAGGCCAAAGAAAGACTTACTGAGAGGTGGATCCAATGTAAAGTTATATTCTGAAGTGACTTGAAGGTTTATAACAAGACTGGCTTAGCTGTGGATTTCAGCAGTTTAAGTAAATTTGGACTGAAAGACATTAAAAATCTCAAGGTTTAAGAGAAATGAGTGACCTACTTTGAGTGTCACATAGGTTGAAATTGTTTAAATGTCATAGTTTTAAACTTAGAATCAGCATTCTAGCTGCATATGTAAAAAAATTGTCTTGACTTAAACTGGGGAACAAAAAGTGACATTTTATCTGAAACTTGGCTTAAGGAACTGAATTCTGCCTGGCAACTACCCCCATCAGGAGTGAAACTTGAGTCACAGCTGTGTTCCCAGGCCTAGCTGCCCTTTTGCTGCTCACACCAAAAGGGATATGACACTTCCCTGATTGAATTACCTGGGCTCTGCAGGAAATTGAACAAAGCCCTGTCCTGACTCAGGCAAATGTTTTATTGGCGGGAGTCGTAAATGGAGCTTCCTCTTGGCAGAAGCTGGGAGGGGCAGGGTCTCTGAGCTTGGCAGAAACTGGAAAGACTGGTTTCTGTACCATGTGACATGAAAAGACACACCTCTATAGCCAGAATATGGTTTTAGAAAAAGATGAATAACTCATAGAGCGGACATGTGAAAATTGTATAAATGACACCATAATTCTTGTGATTTTTCTGCCCACATTTTAAGAGGTTTTTCGAACCGGTGGCATGTTCAGGGGGGTTTTAGCGGAAAAGAGGATATTACTCAAAATGTGTGCATGTGAAAAATCTGACACTTCATCAACTAATGTCCATACTCCTTGCGCACATGTGTGTAAATTTGGGTCAATGTCCGGAATTGCAAAATCAGTTAAAAAGTGAAATATGTGCCATTTCTGAATGCAAGCCCCCAGGAAGAGCAAAGTTTGGACAGGGTATATCTCCTGTGATATGTGATGTGTGCATGTAATTTTAAACCAATGTTTACCTGTGCAAATATGTCTTTTGTTATCAAATATAGAAGGTGTGCAATTTGACTGGGGAGTGTCCTCTCTGCAAGGCTGTAAAATGACATCACTCTGACACAACTTAGCTCCCCCAATCAAATGAGAAATGGAAGTTTGACCAATTAGAAGCTGAGAGAGAGGTAGGGTCAGTGATGCTAGAACACACCCACATTCTAAACACATAAAAGCAGACAGACAGGACAGATAGGGACCTTTTCAAATCCATTTGCAGCTGGAAGCTCTGCCGGGAAAATCCATACTTTACCTCCATCAATCTCCAGAGAAAGCTGTGCAGAAAGATCCAGACTTTAAATCCCTCAATCTTCAGAATCCAGAGAGAGAGCTGACCCAGATCACTGTGAAGTGCAGAGTCCAGTCTAAAACCTGACCAGATCCATGGCGAGGCCCATTTCACTCAAGAATATAGTGTGAGTACATAGCAAAACTGTGCAGAACCAATCTCTTAGTTAAAATAATATAATTCAATCCTATTTTAATCTAAGTAGAACTGTCTCCTAACTGTCAACTGTCATTTGTAAAGCTGTCACTTGTCATTTTCTAGTTGCAAGCTGCTCTTGTCTTTTTGAGCTTTTAAAATTTCAAATCTGAAAAACGACCTTTATTTAATCGCTCATATCTCCGCGACCGTTTGTGCTAGAGACTTGCAGTAACTTTCATCTGAAAGCTGAGAATCTTAACTTTTAATCGCACCAAGAACCACATTCCTACCCCTTATAGTTTTACCGCAATCGCGGAACACGCACTCGCGAATTTTGCTGCGATTTGCAAATTTCTCCACGTGTGAAAACAGAAGCTTCTTGATTTCAGTTGCTAAAAATTCGTTTAACCTGCTAGTTACACCCTAGATCCTTGCTAAAGTGAGCCTGGACTAATATTAACTAGATACCACTCACCCTGAACTTCTAGAGGGAATTAAAAGCAAATTTAGCATATTTTTCACTCCATTGCCAGCA
The DNA here is from genome assembly GCF_040938575.1 of Ambystoma mexicanum. Lineage (NCBI taxonomy): Eukaryota > Metazoa > Chordata > Amphibia > Caudata > Ambystomatidae > Ambystoma > Ambystoma mexicanum. Next base: position 932,421,105 of record NC_090928.1, on the reverse strand, counting down.
CATATAAAAGCATTTTGCCTGTGTTTTCAAAACTCCTATCTGTTTTCTTTAAGCGTGCTTGGGGGGGATTGAACTGAATTACATTGATTGCATTTCTGAGAACTGTGTGCTTTCCTCCCATTTCCTTGCATTGCATAAAGAGGGGGGGAGTGAATAGCCAGAGAAAAGTGATTACATTGTTTGGTTGAAATCATATTGAGTATTTTCTGTACTGCATTCATTGAATATTGCATCCACCTGAGCTTACATAAAGCATTCTTTACCACCTTCTTCTTTTGGTTCCTATTCACCTGTGTGCTACCTTATCCATTTCATGTCAACTCCTTAGTGATTATAAAGAAGTGTGCTAGTGCCAGATTCTCCGTTGTTAACCTTTATCATACCAGATTAAGTGTGATATCCAATTGTTAATTTATTATAAAGCATGATATAATATATATTGTTTGAGTTATCAAATAAACCTTTAAACTTGCAAAACAGAACTACTTCTTGGCTCAGTGGGGTCAGGGGGATTCCAAGGGAGGGGTGTTATATAGGGGTAGTCATCCAGAACGCATGAACTGGACATAAAGATATATCAATAAGGGTTTTCATTCAGTATTCTAGACTAGGCGTTGACTTGGCTGTAGTGCTGAATTGAATCCTCTTACAGTCCATATGTGGCGCTCCACTAGTGCATGCGCTGTTTTGTATTTTTTTATATGGCAATGTGTGCCAGGTCAAGTTCTATGTGCAGGGGTTGTGACATTGACATTGGGTATGGCAGAAGACCATGATGTAAGCACAGTGACCATGATGTAACCTTAATTAGGCCTCTACTAGCAGAGGATGCTTTGTGAAGCACAAACATACTGAGGAAAGACCAATTGTCAGGCAGGTGAAGAGAAAGGGGCTTATGTGCACCAGTTTCGGAGAAACTATCTGTATTGTACAATTATTGTGATAGAAAAGTAAGCGATCTTGATAGCCAAATGCACCATACCATTTTCTGAAAGTAAAGCATCCAAATATAACCTGACCAGATCCATGGCGAGGCCCATTTCACTCAAGAATATAGTGTGAGTACATAGCAAAACTGTGCAGAACCAATCTCTTAGTTAAAATAATATAATTCAATCCTATTTTAATCTAAGTAGAACTGTCTCCTAACTGTCAACTGTCATTTGTAAAGCTGTCACTTGTCATTTTCTAGTTGCAAGCTGCACTTGTCTTTTTGAGCTTTTAAAATTTCAAATCTGAAAAACGACCTTTATTTAATCGCTCATATCTCCGCGACCGTTTGTGCTAGAGACTTGCAGTAACTTTCATCTGAAAGCTGAGAATCTTAACTTTTAATCGCACCAAGAACCACATTCCTACCCCTTATAGTTTTACCGCAATCGCGGAACACGCACTCGCGAATTTTGCCGCGATTTGCAAATTTCTCCACGTGTGAAAACAGAAGCTTCTTGATTTCAGTTGCTAAAAATTCGTTTAACCTGCTAGTTACACCCTAGATCCTTGCTAAAGTGAGCCTGGACTAATATTAACTAGATACCACTCACCCTGAACTTCTAGAGGGAATTAAAAGCAAATTTAGCATATTTTTCACTCCATTGCCAGCACATATAAAAGCATTTTGCCTGTGTTTTCAAAACTCCTATCTGTTTTCTTTAAGCGTGCTTGGGGGGGATTGAACTGAATTACATTGATTGCATTTCTGAGAACTGTGTGCTTTCCTCCCATTTCCTTGCATTGCATAAAGAGGGGGGGAGTGAATAGCCAGAGAAAAGTGATTACATTGTTTGGTTGAAATCATATTGAGTATTTTCTGTACTGCATTCATTGAATATTGCATCCACCTGAGCTTACATAAAGCATTCTTTACCACCTTCTTCTTTTGGTTCCTATTCACCTGTGTGCTACCTTATCCATTTCATGTGAACTCCTTAGTGATTATAAAGAAGTGTGCTAGTGCCAGATTCTCCGTTGTTAACCTTTATCATACCAGATTAAGTGTGATATCCAATTGTTAATTTATTATAAAGCATGATATAATATATATTGTTTGAGTTATCAAATAAACCTTTAAACTTGCAAAACAGAACTACTTCTTGGCTCAGTGGGGTCAGGGGGATTCCAAGGGAGGGGTGTTATATAGGGGTAGTCATCCAGAACGCATGAACTGGACATAAAGATATATCAATAAGGGTTTTCATTCAGTATTCTAGACTAGGCGTTGACTTGGCTGTAGTGCTGAATTGAATCCTCTTACAGTCCATATGTGGCGCTCCACTAGTGCATGCGCTGTTTTGTATTTTTTTATATGGCAATGTGTGCCAGGTCAAGTTCTATGTGCAGGGGTTGTGACATTGACATTGGGTATGGCAGAAGACCATGATGTAAGCACAGTGACCAATGGACATGACTGTATGCCATGAAAAGCACAATGCAATGGAATACAATGCTGCTAAATTCACTGTGACAGAGATGGACAGAGCCCATTCCCAGTGAAGACTGTAGGTCACTGAGCCTGAGGCATGGCCATGGCCAAAAACTACACTGCAGGCCATGTCCAATTGTCTGTGCCGGTAGGGTCAGTGTCTCTGACTCATGGTTGAAGGCCTTGCCACTGCCATAGTGATTGTTAGTTAATGCCAAAACCACAGGCTGTGACCAGCGAGCACTCCAGGTAGGATCACTGTGTCCAAGCTATGGTCTTTCTGTGGCATTCCACAGCATAGTGACTGATGGGCAATTCCACCAGCCATAACCATAGGGTCTGTCAGGTAGGCTCACAGGGGCTTTGGTAAACGTCCAACAATATGGTATCTATTATAGTATAGTATTACATTATTGGCAAAAATGAATTACCAAATGAGATGAAAATGTAAGCATGTATTCATACGCTAAATGGTGTATCAAACAAGGAAGACACACTCCATTATGATCTGATCGTATAGGATTGGATGGCAGGGCCTTGCGATAGGGGGTAATGGTAATAGGTTATAGAGATTTGGGTTATGTGCAATTATTTATATCTGACTCCAAGAGCACTGTAGTTTTATAGTAAAGTAGTCCTTGATTCTCAACTTGACCGTGAAAAAAACAAAAACACTTGGTTCACAACCCATAAAACATAGTAAATGGGTGTGTGCGCACATAAGCCATAAACTTCCAAATGATGGCACACTAGTGGGTGTTCACCAATTGTCTTACCATCCACTCACTCTATAAGTCTGTTCTGAGATGGTAGAGCTGTACACTTTCCTCAAGCAGGATGAATGTGGTAGTGCCAAGTGACTTCAAAGTTGGTTGTGTCCTCTACAACCGATGTAAAGGAACACTGATTCCAAAGGAAAACATCACCCAACCGAGCCCATGTAAGTGGACATAAACACTTTCCTTGTCCCTGCTACCCATGCTTATTGTAAAAATCCAGCAGCCACTTCTGCATTGGCTACAGTGAACCATTGTGTCTGAAATCGCCCATGCTGTGAGACAAAGAGTCTGTGTGATGCTGCTCATTTTGTGAATGGGTATGCCGTTTGATTCTTGTTTCCAGGACAGCTTCCTTTGGAGTGGCTTTCTCTGCAGGGAGGGTGCTTACTGTTCTCACAAAGTAGCAAAGAGAGGCAACCAGTAGGGCTACAGTCTTGCTGGCAGCAGCAAAGTTAGCCTGGCCTGGGGAGTACATATAACCCTTCTGCAGCAGAGCTGGTTTCACAGGGCTGACACATGTGTGATATCAAATGAATGTTTCTCAGATAATTACTAGAGATGCTAGCCATGATACCTTAAACTCAGGTATGGTTCATATTTACTGTCTAAAGCGCAACCAGGATAGCATTGTTATAGTAATATTGTTTTTAGAAGAGGTGCTTATCTTAAATGCACCCCCTGCATTGCAGAGACTTGGCTGTCATTGTAGCTGTTAGATGGGCACCTGTGACCTCTGAACCACTGGAGAGCAGGCACTGCAGATCCGGATACGGATCCTCTAGGGCACACATGTACAATATGTTTTTAGCATGGAGCTTATGAAAGGGGGGATCATATTAGCAGATTTCCTCGCCTGATATGAAATTACCTGTATCATTTTATTAGTTTTCTAAAAATTAAAAAAGCCAGGACTTCTACACTCTTGCCAAATGGTAATCCGTCACAGGATCACTGACACTGTTTTTTTTGCAAATCTGAGTACTGCAAATAAATCATCAAAAAAACATAATTTAAGTGTGACTTCAGCTCCTTAGGAGACCATGTAGTTCCCAGTAAAGGCTTAAGCGCACGTGGCTCCGCTAACCCCAGACTTGGATAAAATTATTTTTGGTACCACTAGCACCTTTTGCAGTTCCTTCCTTATGTACTGAATCTTGGATCTAGAATGATATGAGAAGGATTTGACCACATCTATTTGCAGTCCCAAGAAGGTAATTTGCTGTGCGGCAGCCATCTCTCTGACTTTTCTTGATTTATGACAAACCCTAATCCCTGGTGGAGATGACCACTTGCTTGCAAGATGGCGCCATTATGTGGATGTGAGCCAATATGTTAGGAGATGGATTCCCTAAAATCTTAATTAGGCCTCTACTAGCAGAGAATGCTTTGTGAAGCACAAACATACTGAGGAAAGACCAATTGTCAGGCAGGTGAAGAGAAAGGGGCTTATGTGCACCAGTTTCGGAGAAACTATCTGTATTGTACAATTATTGTGATAGAAAAGTAAGCGATCTTGATAGCCAAATGCACCATACCATTTTCTGAAAGTAAAGCATCCAAATATATGTTAAATGACCTATATCTCGAAACGGCCATAGACTGTGAAATTATTTAGATCTCTAAAACTCTTGATCTGGCGAAATCCCTTGCCCTTTACTTATTAAGTATGTATTCCTTAGGAAACCCGTTGGGAATGTGGAAGAATGTTCTATTCCTCCTTTATTTCCAAAGAGCACTGAACTAGTTGTGCAATGAGTTGGCTGCCCAGACCTGAAACCTGAATGCTTCTGTGGTACCTGGGCTGGAAAGGGAGTAATGACGCACTTTTCGTATCGACTTCTGTGAAATTGTCATTATCTGAAAAATGAACTTCAATGGGAACAAGTATGATATGCAATGCCCACATTGGCAACTCTAATCCATGAGAAAGAACAGCGGATGGTACTTGTTACCAGTTCCAGCCTCTGGTTGGTTCAAGATATGCACGCTACCAAGTGAGGTTCGGACACCACCTGGCATTGTGTTTCTTTCCAGAAACAAAATCCTGACATAAAAAGTAGACTAGTTCCCCAGAAATCTACACCTATGTGCAGCTCTGGTAAGAAGTAAACACTGGAAGGGTTCTAATGACATATAAGATACATGTTTTTAACGAGAAGGCAACAACAAGAAAAATTGATTTGCTGCAGTAGACGAAGGGGCCAAAATAGGGAACTAGGAACTAGGGTTGTGCCTTTCACCTCACACTGGAACATAGGAATTGTAGTCCCAAAATGTTTTTAAAAAATGTTTCATTGTTGCTTGTCTGTAAAATTAAAGAATTGCATAATGTGAGAGCTATGCAGTGCCTTTAAAATCTGTATCAACGGATAAAATGATAGTTTGCCCTCGCAGGCTCCAACACATGGCAAATTTTAAAAGATCGAAGAGTTTGCTGTTTAACTGTGCCATCATCCTGAGGATCAGGAAGTGTTTCCATGAATCTCTGTGTGCCATTGTTTTGATCTGAATCAATAACCACGATATTAGATGTCCGTGATAACCACCCTGTCACTATGTTTACAACGTGTTAGTTTGTTTTGACATCTTTGGTTGCATTGGGTGTAAGTAAAATATCATTGTTTGTTTGTTTGTTTGTTTATCTGGTAATGCTCACCAAACCCTCAGGCAGCTGGGCGCAGCAGTTACAAGAATATTTGAAGCTTAGTTACATCATAGAAGGTCATTACATGAGTCACAACATTTGCAATACATACATATCAGGAAGTACATAGATAAAGACAATGTTAGTATACACTTAGGAACCGCACAAATTTGTACAGAGTCAGGTACATAAATGGATAAACAGTCTCTTAGATGTCATTGGTGCGCAGCCGGTTCAGTAGATCACGTCTAAAACTAAAGTAGGTCTGTTGCGCATATCAACAGGGAGTGTGTTCCAGGCAAGTGCAGCTTTAACTGGGAAGCTGGAACCCCCATCTTTAGACAGTCTAAATTTAGAGATTTCTAGGCTGAGGTTGGTAGAGGATCTAGTATGGTGGGTAGGGACTTTTCTGGTTCGTCTAGTTGAGAGGTAGGGAGGAGCGCCATTGTTGAGGTATTTAAAGGTGAGAGATGTCACTTTGAGAAGTATCCTGTCGCTGATTTTTAGCCAGTGCTGGTCTCTTCTGAAATTGGATATATGTTCTCTGTGTGGAATGTTTAAGGCTACTCTCAGGGCATTATTTTGTAGTATTTGTATTTTGTTGAGGATGTTTTTGTTAGCGCCTGCATATAAGGTGTTACAATAGTCTAACTTAGATATTATTAGTGCATTAGCGAGTGTAATGCAACTAGGTTTGGATAAAAAGGGTCTGCAGGCCCTGATAAGTTTATAGGTGTAAGCCGTGGAAGAAGCCAGTGAACTAACTAGTTTCTTAAGGATAATGTAGAATCAAGGTAGAAACCTAGGGGGTAATTCATAGAATTCAGCGCACAAGTGGCGCACGCGGCTGGCGCACAGTGTGCTCGTGCAAATCCCTGCGCCACCCGCGTGCGTCAAAATACATTTCTGCGCACAGCATATTCATGGATTCCAGCCACCAAAACCAGCCGTGGTGCACAGTGGCGCAGCGACCCTGCAGCAGCGCCAGTTACGCCCCCAAGAAAGCCCCCAAGAATGCCCTTTGCGCAGGGAAAAGCCATCAAAATCCCCAATCCAGCGCAAAGGGCTGCGCTAACCCTGTACTAGCACGGCAAGTGGGCTACGTGTATCAATGGGGTGCGCGGGAAGTACCTCACATCATTTCAGCTGGGTATGTGTATTTCAGGGGTGCGCTGGAAGTTCCACGCGCGATTTCATCAGGGTACGTGTACATCAGCGGTGCGCGGGAAGTTTCACATGTGAATTCAGCAGGGTATGTGTATATCAGGGGTGCGCGGGAAGTTCCACATGCGAATGTCCTGGGTACGTGTATTTCGGGGTGCGCGGGAAGTTTCACACGCAATATCAGCAGGGTACGTGTATTACTGGGGTGCGCTGGAAGTTCCACACGCGAATGTCCTGGCTATGTGTATCTTGGGGTGCGCGGGAAGTTTCACACGCGATATCAGCAGGGTACGTGTATTCCAGGGGTGCGCTGGAATTTCCACACGCGAATGTCCTGGGTACGTGTATCTTGGGGTGCGCGGGAGGTTTCACACGCGATATCAGCAGGGTACGTGTATTTCAGGGGTGCGCTGGAAGTTCCACACGCGAATGTCCTGGGTACGTGTATCTTGGGGTGCGCGGGAAGTTTCACACGCGATATCAGCAGGGTACGTGTATTTCAGGGGTGCGCTGGAAGTTCCACACACGAAAGTCCTGGGTACGTGTATCTTGGGGTGCGCGGGAAGTTTCACACGCGGTATCAGCAGGGTACGTGTATTTCAGGGGTTCCGTGGAGTACTACACGTGAATTGGCCGTGTGGGTCCTCCCAGGTGTTTGCTCCACAACCTCCACGGCCCCTGCAGGCAGCCCACACCACGGGGGACTAGCCTGCACCCTCACTCATGTTCCCCTGCACCCCCAGCACTGTGGTGCACCCTCCACCAGGCTCCCACTCATGTCTACCATCACCCACACCCCCCAGCACTGTGGTGCACCCTCCACCAGGCCCCCACTCATGTCTCCCATCACCCACCCCCACCCTCCAGCACTGTGGTGCACCATCCACCAGGCCCCAACTCATGTTCCCCTGCACCCCCACCCCCCAGCACTGTGGCGCACCCTCCACCAGGCCCCCACTCATGTCTCCCATCACCCCCACCCCCCAGCACTGTGGGGCACCCTCCACCAGGCCCCAACCCATGTCCAACTCATGTTCCCCTGCACCCCCACCCCCCAGCACTGTGGTGCACCCTCCACCAGGCCCCCACTCATGTCTCCCATCACCCCCACCCCCCAGCACTGTGGTGCACCCTCCACCAGGCCCCCACTCATGTCTCCCATCACCCCCCAGCACTGTGGGGCACCCTCCACCAGGCCCCAACTCATGTTCCCCTGCACCACCACCCCCCAGCACTATGGGGCACCCTCCACCAGGCTCCCACTCATGTCTCCCATCACCCCCACCCCCAAGCACTGTGGTGCACCCTCCACCAGGCCCCCACTCATGTCTCCCATCACCCACCCCCACCCCCCAGCACTGTGGTGCACCATCCACCAGGCCCCAACTCATGTTCCCCTGCACCCCCACCCCCCAGCACTGTGGCGCACCCTCCACCAGGCCCCCACTCATGTCTCCCATCACCCCCACCCCCCAGCACTGTGGGGCACCCTCCACCAGGCCCCAACTCATGTCCAACTCATGTTCCCCTGCACCCCCACCCCCCAGCACTGTGATGCACCCTCCACCAGGCCCCCACTCATGTCTCCCATCACCCCCACCCCCCAGCACTGTGGTGCACCCTCCACCAGGCCCCAACACATGTTCCCCTGCACCCCTACCCCCCAGCACTGTGGGGCACCTGCCAGCAGGCCCCCACTCATGTCCAACTCATGTTCCCCTGCACCCCCACCCCCCAGCACTGTGGTGCACCCTCCACCAGGCCCCCACTCATGTCCAACTCATGTTCCCCTCACCCCCACCCCCCAGCACTGTGGTGCACCCTCCACCAGGCCCCCACTCATGTCTCCCATCACCCCCACCCCCCAGCACTGTGGTGCACCCTCCACCAGGCCCCCACTCATGTCTCCCATCACCCCCTACACTGTGGGGCACCCTCCACCAGGCCCCAACTCATGTTCCCCTGCACCACCACCCCCCAGCACTATGGGGCACCCTCCACCAGGCCCCAACTCATGTCCAACTCATGTTCCCCTGCACCCCCACCCCCCAGCACTGTGGGGCACCTGCCAGCAGGCCCCCACTCATGTCCAACTCATATCCCCCTGCACCCCCACCCCCCAGCACTGTGGGGCACCCTCCACCAGGCCCCCACTCATGTCTCCCATCACCCCCACCCCCAGCACTGTGGTGCACCCTCCACCAGGCCCCAACTCACGTTCCCCTGCACCCCCACCCCCCAGCACTGTGGGGCACCCTCCACCAGGCCCCAACTCATGTCCAACTCATGTTCCCCTGCACCCCACCCCCCGCACTGTGGTGCACCCTCCACCAGGCCCCCACTCATGTCTCCCATCATCCCCACCCCCCAGCACTGTGGTGCACCCTCCACCAGGCCCCCACTCATGTCTCCCATCACCCCCACCCCCCAGCACTGTGGGGCACCCTCCACCAGGACCCAACTCATGTTCCCCTGCACCCCACAACCCCCAGTACTGTGGGGCACCCTCCACCAGGCCCCAATTCATGTCCAACTCATGTTCCCCTGGACCCCCATCCCCCAGCACTGTGGGGCACCCTCCACCAGGCCCCAACTCATGTCCAACTCATGTCCCCCTGCACCCCCACCCCCCAGCACTGTGGTGCAGCCTCCACCAGGCCCCCACTCATGTCTCCCATCACCCTCCACCCCCCAGCACTGTGGTGCACCCTCCACCAGGCCCCCACTCATGTCTCCCATCACCCCCACCCCCCAGCACTGTGGGGCACCCTCCACCAGGCCCCAACTCATGTTCCCCTGCACCCCCACCCCCCAGCACTGTGGGGCACCTGCAGCAGGCCCCCACTCATGTCCAACTCATGTCCCCCTGCACCCCCACCCCCCAGCACTGTGGGGCACCTGCCAACAGGCCCCCACTCATGTCCAACTCATGTCCCCCTGCACCCCCACCCCCCAGCACTGTGGTGCACCCTGCACCAGGCCCCAACTCATGTTCCCCTGCACCCCAACCCCCCGGCACTGTGGTGCACCCTCCACCAGGCCCCCACTCATGTCCAACTCATGTTCCCCTGCACCCCCACCCCCCAGCACTGTGGTGCACCCTCCACCAGGCCCCCACTCATGTCTCCCATCACCCCCACCCCCCAGCACTGTGGTGCACCCTCCACCAGGCCCCAACTCATGTCCAACTCATGTTCCCCTGCACCCCCACCCCCCAGCACTGTGGTGCACCCTCCACAAGGCCCCCACTCATGTCTCCCATCACCCCCACCCCGCAGCACTGTGGTGCACCCTCCACCAGGCCCCAACTCATGTTCCCCTGCACCCCCACCCCCCAGCACTGTGGGGCACCTGCAGCAGGCCCCCACTCATGTCCATCTCATGTTCCCCTGCACCCCCACCCCCCAGCACTGTGGTGCACACTCCACCAGGCCCCCACTCATGTCTCCCATCACCCCAACCCCCAGCACTGTGGTGCACCCTCCACCAGGCCCCCACTCATGTCTCCCATCACCCACCCCCACCCCCCAGCACTGTGGTGCACCATCCACCAGGCCCCAACTCATGTTCCCCTGCACCCCCACCCCCCAGCACTGTGGTGCACCCTCCACCAGGCCCCCACTCATGTCTCCCATCACCCCCACCCCCCAGCACTGTGGGGCACCCTCCACCAGGCCCCGACTCATGTCCAACTCATGTTCCCCTGCACCCCCACCCCCCAGCACTGTGGTGCACCCTCCACCAGGCCCCCACTCATGTCTCCCATCACCCCCATCCCCCAGCACTGTGTTGCACCCTCCACCAGGCCCCAACTCATGTTCCCCTGCACCCCCACCCCCCAGCACTGTGGGGCACCTGCCAGCAGGCCCCCACTCATGTCCAACTCATGTTCCCCTGCACCCCCACCCCCCAGCACTGTGGTGCACCCGCCACCAGGCCCCCACTCATGTACAACTCATGTCCCCCTGCACCCCCCCCAGCACTGTGGTGCACCCTCCACCAGGCCCACACTCATGTCTCCCATCACCCCCACCCCCAGCACTGTGGTGCACCCGCCACCAGGCCCCAACTCACGTTCCCCTGCACCCCCACCCACCAGCACTGTGGGGCACCCTCCACCAGGCCCCAACTCATGTCCAACTCATGTTCCCCTGCACCCCCACCCCCCGCACTGTGGTGCACCCTCCACCAGGCCCCCACTCATGTCTCCCATCACCCCCACCCCCCAGCACTGTGGTGCACCCTCCACCAGGCCCCCACTCATGTCTCCCATCATCCACACCCCCCAGCACTGTGGGGCACCCTCCACCAGGACCCAACTCATGTTCCCCTGCACCCCCAACCCCCAGTACTGTGGGACACCCTCCACCAGGCCCCAATTCATGTCCAACTCATGTTCCCCTGCACCCCAACCCCCCAGCACTGTGGGGCATCCTCCACCAGGCCCCAACTCATGTCCAACTCATGTCCCCCTGCGCCCCCACCCCCCAGCACTGTGGTGCACCCTCCACCAGGCCCCCACTCATGTCTCCCATCACCCCCACTCCCCAACACTGTGGTGCACCTTCCACCAGGCCCCCACTCATGTCTCCCATCACCCCCACCCCCCAGCACTGTGGGGCACCCTCCACCAGGCCCCAACTCATGTTCCCCTGCACCCCCACCCCCCAGCACTGTGCGGCACCCTCCACCAGGCCCCAACTCATGTCCAACTCATGTTCCCCTGCACCCCCACCCCCCAGCACTGTGGGGCACCTGCCTGCAGGCCCCCACTCATGTCCAACTCATGTCCCCCTGCACCCCTACCCCCCAGCACTGTGGTGCACCCTGCACGAGGCCCCAACTCATGTTCCCCTGCACCCCAACCCCCCGGCACTGTGTTGCACCCTCCACCAGGCCCCCACTCATGTCCAACTCGTGTTCCCCTGCACCCCCACCCCCCAGCACTGTGGGGCACCTGCCAGCAGGCCCCCACTCATGTCCAACTCATGTCCCCCTGCACCCCCAACCCCCAGCACTGTGGTGCACCCTCCACCAGGCCCCCACTCATGTCTCCCATCACCCACACCCCCCAGCACTGTGGTGCACCCTCCACCAGGCGCCAACTCATGTCCAACTCATGTCCCCCTGCACCCCCACCCCCCAGCGCTGTGGTGCACCCTCCACCAGGCCCCCACTCATGTCTCCCATCACCCCCACCCCCAGCACTGTGGTGCACCCGCCACCAGGCCCCAACTCACGTTCCCCTGCACCCCCACCCCCCAGCACTATGGGGCATCCTCCACCGGGCCCCAACTCATGTTCCCCGGTACCCCCACCCCCCGCACTGTGGTGCACCCTCCACCAGGCCCCCGCTCATGTCTCCCATCACCCCCACCCCCCAGCACTGTGGTGCACCCTCCACCAGGCCCCCACTCATGTCTCCCATCACCCACACCCCCCAGCACTGTGGGGCACCCTCCACCAGGACCCAACTCATGTCCCCCTGCACCCCCAACCCCCAGTACTGTGGGACACCCTCCACCAGGCCCCAATTCATGTCCAACTCATGTTCCCCTGCACCCCAACCCCCCAGCACTGTGGGGCACCCTCCACCAGGCCCCAACTCATGTCCAACTCATGTCCCCCTGCGCCCCACCCCCCAGCACTGTGGTGCACCCTCCACCAGGCCCCCACTCATGTCTCCCATCACCCCCACCCCCCAGCACTGTGGTGCACCTTCCACCAGGCCCCCACTCATGTCTCCCATCACCCCCACCCCCCAGCACTGTGGGGCACCCTCCACCAGGCCCCAACTCATGTTCCCCTGCACCCCCACCCCCCAGCACTGTGCGGCACCCTCCACCAGGCCCCAACTCATGTCCAACTCATGTTCCCCTGCACCCCCACCCCCCAGCACTGTGGGGCACCTGCCAGCAGGCCCCCACTCATGTCCAACTCATGTCCCCCTGCACCCCTACCCCCCAGCACTGTGGTGCACCCTGCACGAGGCCCCAACTCATGTTCCCCTGCACCCCAACCCCCCGGCACTGTGTTGCACCCTCCACCAGGCCCCCACTCATGTCCAACTCGTGTTCCCCTGCACCCCCACCCCCCAGCACTGTGGGGCACCTGCCAGCAGGCCCCCACTCATGTCCAACTCATGTCCCCCTGCACCCCCAACCCCCAGCACTGTGGTGCACCCTCCACCAGGCCCCCACTCATGTCTCCCATCACCCCCACCCCCCAGCACTGTGGTGCACCCTCCACCAGGCACCAACTCATGTCCAACTCATGTTCCCCTGCACCCCTACCCCCCAGCGCTGTGGTGCACCCTCCACCAGGCCCCCACTCATGTCTCCCATCACCCCCACCCCGCAGCACTGTGGTGCACCCTCCACCAGGCCCCAACTCATGTTCCCCTGCACCCCCACCCCCCAGCACTGTGGGGCACCTGTGCAGGCCCCCACTCATGTCCAACTCATGTTCCCCTGCACCCCACCCCCAGCACTGTGGTGCACCCTCCACCAGGCCCCAACTCATGTCCAACTCATGTCCCCCTGCACCCCCGCCCCCCAGCACTATGGTGCACCCTCCACCAGGCCTCCACTCATGTCTCCCATCACCCCCACCCCCCAGCACTGTGGTGCACCCTCCACCAGGCCCCCACTCATGTCCAACTCATGTTCCCCTGCACCACCACCCCCCAGCACTGTGGGGCACCCTCCACCAGGCCCCAACTCATATCCAACTCATGTTCCCCTGCACCCCCACCCCCCAGCACTGTGGGGCACCCTCCACCAGGCCCCCACTCATGTCTCCCATCACCCCCACCCCCCAGCACTGTGGTGCACCCTCCACCAGGCCCCAACTCACGTTCCCCTGCACCCCCACCCCCAGCACTGTGGGGCACCCTCCACCAGGCCCCAACTCATGTCCAACTCATGTTCCCAAGAACCCCCACCCCCCGCACTGTGGTGCACCCTCCACTAGGCCCCCACTCATGTCTCCCATCACCCCCACCCCCCAGCACTGTGGTGCACCCTCCACCAGGCCCCCACTCATGTCTCCCATCACCCCCACCCTCCAGCACTGTGGGGCACCCTCCACCCGGACCCAACTCATGTTCCCCTGCACCCCCACCCACCAGTACTGTGGGGCACCTTCCACCAGGCCCCAATTCATGTCCAACTCATGTTCCCCTGCACCCCCACCCCCCAGCACTGTGGGCACCCTCCAACAGGCCCCAACTCATGTCCAACACATGTCCCCCTGCACCCCCACCCCCAGCACTGTGGTGCACCCTCCACCAGGCCCCCACTCATGTCTCCCATCACCCCCACCCCCCAGCACTGTGGTGCACCCTCCACCAGGCCCCCACTCATGTCTCCCATCACCCCCACCCCCCAGCACTGTGGGGCACCCTCCACCAGGCCCCAACTCATGGTCCCCTGCACCCCCACCCCCCAGCACTGTGGGGCACCAGCCAGCAGGCCCCCACTCATGTCCAACTCATGTCCCCCTGGACCCCCACCCCCCAGCACTGTGGTGCACCCTGCACCAGGCCCCAACTCATGCTCCCCTGCACCCCAACCCCCCGGCACTGTGGTGCACCCTCCACCAGGCCCTCACTCATGTCCAACTCATGTTCCCCTGCACCCCCACCCCCCAGCACTATGGGGCATCCTCCACCGGGCCCCAACTCATGTCCAACTCATGTTCCCCTGTACCCCCACCCCCCGCACTGTGGTGCACCCTCCACCAGGCCCCCGCTCATGTCTCCCATCACCCCCACCCCCCAGCACTGTGGTGCACCCTCCACCAGGCCCCCACTCATGTCTCCCATCACCCACACCCCCCAGCACTGTGGGGCACCCTCCACCAGGACCCAACTCATGTCCCCCTGCACCCCCAACCCCCAGTACTGTGGGACACCCTCCACCAGGCCCCAATTCATGTCCAACTCATGTTCCCCTGCACCCCAACCCCCCAGCACTGTGGGGCACCCTCCACCAGGCCCCAACTCATGTCCAACTCATGTCCCCCTGCGCCCCACCCCCCAGCACTGTGGTGCACCCTCCACCAGGCCCCCACTCATGTCTCCCATCACCCCCACCCCCCAGCACTGTGGTGCACCTTCCACCAGGCCCCCACTCATGTCTCCCATCACCCCCACCCCCCAGCACTGTGGGGCACCCTCCACCAGGCCCCAACTCATGTTCCCCTGCACCCCCACCCCCCAGCACTGTGCGGCACCCTCCACCAGGCCCCAACTCATGTCCAACTCATGTTCCCCTGCACCCCCACCCCCCAGCACTGTGGGGCACCTGCCAGCAGGCCCCCACTCATGTCCAACTCATGTCCCCCTGCACCCCTACCCCCCAGCACTGTGGTGCACCCTGCACGAGGCCCCAACTCATGTTCCCCTGCACCCCAACCCCCCGGCACTGTGTTGCACCCTCCACCAGGCCCCCACTCATGTCCAACTCGTGTTCCCCTGCACCCCCACCCCCCAGCACTGTGGGGCACCTGCCAGCAGGCCCCCACTCATGTCCAACTCATGTCCCCCTGCACCCCCAACCCCCAGCACTGTGGTGCACCCTCCACCAGGCCCCCACTCATGTCTCCCATCACCCCCACCCCCCAGCACTGTGGTGCACCCTCCACCAGGCACCAACTCATGTCCAACTCCTGTTCCCCTGCACCCCTACCCCCCAGCGCTGTGGTGCACCCTCCACCAGGCCCCCACTCATGTCTCCCATCACCCCCACCCCGCAGCACTGTGGTGCACCCTCCACCAGGCCCCAACTCATGTTCCCCTGCACCCCCACCCCCCAGCACTGTGGGGCACCTGTGCAGGCCCCCACTCATGTCCAACTCATGTTCCCCTGCACCCCACCCCCAGCACTGTGGTGCACCCTCCACCAGGCCCCCACCCATGTCCAACTCATGTTCCCCTGCGCCCCCACCCCCCAGTACTGTGGGGCACCCTCCACCAGGTCCCAACGCATGTCCAACTCATGTTCCCCTGCACCCCCACCCCCCAGCACTGTGGGGCACCCTCCACCAGGCCCCAACTCATGTCCAACTCATGTCCCCCTGCACCCCCGCCCCCCAGCACTATGGTGCACCCTCCACCAGGCCTCCACTCATGTCTCCCATCACCCCCACCCCCCAGCACTGTGGTGCACCCTCCACCAGGCCCCCACTCATGTCCAACTCATGTTCCCCTGCACCACCACCCCCCAGCACTGTGGGGCACCCTCCACCAGGCCCCAACTCATATCCAACTCATGTTCCCCTGCACCCCCACCCCCCAGCACTGTGGGGCACCCTCCACCAGGCCCCCACTCATGTCTCCCATCACCCCCACCCCCCAGCACTGTGGTGCACCCTCCACCAGGCCCCAACTCACGTTCCCCTGCACCCCCACCCCCAGCACTGTGGGGCACCCTCCACCAGGCCCCAACTCATGTCCAACTCATGTTCCCAAGAACCCCCACCCCCCGCACTGTGGTGCACCCTCCACTAGGCCCCCACTCATGTCTCCCATCACCCCCACCCCCCAGCACTGTGGTGCACCCTCCACCAGGCCCCCACTCATGTCTCCCATCACCCCCACCCTCCAGCACTGTGGGGCACCCTCCACCCGGACCCAACTCATGTTCCCCTGCACCCCCACCCACCAGTACTGTGGGGCACCTTCCACCAGGCCCCAATTCATGTCCAACTCATGTTCCCCTGCACCCCCACCCCCCAGCACTGTGGGCACCCTCCAACAGGCCCCAACTCATGTCCAACACATGTCCCCCTGCACCCCCACCCCCAGCACTGTGGTGCACCCTCCACCAGGCCCCCACTCATGTCTCCCATCACCCCCACCCCCCAGCACTGTGGTGCACCCTCCACCAGGCCCCCACTCATGTCTCCCATCACCCCCACCCCCCAGCACTGTGGGGCACCCTCCACCAGGCCCCAACTCATGGTCCCCTGCACCCCCACCCCCCAGCACTGTGGGGCACCAGCCAGCAGGCCCCCACTCATGTCCAACTCATGTCCCCCTGGACCCCCACCCACCAGCACTGTGGTGCACCCTGCACCAGGCCCCAACTCATGCTCCCCTGCACCCCAACCCCCCGGCACTGTGGTGCACCCTCCACCAGGCCCTCACTCATGTCCAACTCATGTTCCCCTGCACCCCCACCCCCCAGCACTGTGGGGCACCTGCCAGCAGGCCCCCACTCATGTCCAACTCATGTCCCCCTGCACCCCCACCCCCCAGCACTGTGGTGCACCCTCCACAAGGCCCCCACTCATGTCTCCCATCACCCCCACCCCCCCGCACTGTGGTGCACCCTCCACCAGGCCCCAACTCATGTCCAACTCATGTTCCCCTGCACCCCCACCCCCCAGCACTGTGGTGCACCCTCCACCAGGCCCCCGCTCATGTCTCCCATCACCCCCACCCCGCAGCACTGTGGTGCACCCTCCACCAGGCCCCAACTCATATTCCCCTGCGCCCCCACCCCCCAGCACTGTGGGGCACCTACAGCAGGCCCCCACTCATGTCCAACTCATGTTCCCCTGCACTCCACCCCCCAGCACTGTGGTGCACCCTCCACCAGGCCCCCACTCATGTCCAACTCATGTTCCCCTGCACCCCCACCCCCCAGTACTGTGGGGCACCCTCCACCAGGCCCCAACTCATGTCCAACTCATGTTCCCCTGCACCCCCACCCCCTAGCACTGTGGGGCACCCTCCACCAGGCCCCAACTCATGTCCAACTCATGTCCCCCTGCACCCCCGCCCCCCAGCACTGTGGTGCACCCTCCACCAGGCCCCCACTCATGTCTCCCATCACCCCCACCCCCAGCACTGTGGTGCACCCTCCACCAGGCCCCCACTCATGTCTCCCATCACCCCCACCCCCAGCACTGTGGGGCACCCTCCACCAGGCCCCAACTCATGTTCCTCTGCACCCCCACCACCCAGCACTGTGGGGCACCCTCCACCAGGCCCCAACTCATGTCCAACTCATGTTCCCCTGCACCCCTACCCCCCAGCACTGTGGGGCACCTCCTAGCAGGCCTCCACTCATGTCCAACTCATGTCCACCTGCACCTCCACCCCCCAGCACTGTGGTGCACCCTCCACCAGGCCCCAACTCATGTTCCCCTGCACCCCCACCCCCCAGCACTGTGGTGCACCCTCCACCAGGCTCC
The DNA here is from genome assembly GCF_040938575.1 of Ambystoma mexicanum. Lineage (NCBI taxonomy): Eukaryota > Metazoa > Chordata > Amphibia > Caudata > Ambystomatidae > Ambystoma > Ambystoma mexicanum. The sequence goes on along the minus strand of NC_090928.1, from coordinate 932,402,894 downwards.
CACTCATGTCCAACTCATGTTCCCCTGCACCCCCACCCCCAGCACTGTGGGGCACCTGCCAGCAGGCCCCCACTCATGTCCAACTCATGTCCCCCTTAACCCCCACCCCCCAGCACTGTGGTGCACCCTCCACCAGGCCCCCACTCATGTCTCCCATCACCCCCACCCCCCAGCACTGTGGTGCACCCTCCACCAGGCCCCAACTCATGTTCCCCTGCACCCCCACCCCCCAGCACTGTGGTGCACCCTCCACCAGGCCCCCACTCATGTCTGCCATCACCCCCACCCCCCAGCACTGTGGTGCACCCTCCAACAGGCCCCAACTCATGTTCCCCTGCACCCCACCCCCCAGCACTGTGGGGCACCTGCCAGCAGGCCCCCACTCATGTCCAACTCATGTTCCCCTGCACCCCCACCCCCCAGCACTGTGGTGCACCCTCCACCAGGCCCCCACTCATGTACAACTCATGTTCCCCTGCACCCCCACCCCCCAGCACTGTGGTGCACCCTCCACCAGGCCCCAACTCATGTTCCCCAGCCAACATGTCATCACAATCAAGATCCCTGGTCCCTATGGTCAGCCTCCAAATGCAAAACACCCACCCGAGTATTGCATCCACCCACTTAGAAATGGCAATAACATGATAGAACCCCAATTGCAGTTTGGAAACAAACACATGTCCCTCAAATACACCCAATGGGTGTCAGTGAATCTCAAAACCCATATCATGATTTTTTGAACAAAAAATATGTATTAAAGGAAACATAAATTGAATCAAAAATAAACAAACAGAAATGGGAATGTAAAAAAATAAAAAGCATGTCTGTGAAAAAATGCAAAACCAAAAATCATAATCCAAAGGAATGGTGTCCAAAGTCACAGTCCACAAAAGTAAATCCGATGGAAAATTATAATTGAAAGCCATTGCTCCATGGGTAAATTGTAAAAAAAAAAAAGAAAATCCAACAGTCAACTATGTACAGATGAACAAGCCAGGGTCCATGATCCCAACAGAAGAAATGAAACCTATCTAATAACACTATCTAAAAAAAAAAACTATATACAAAAATGTGGCCCATTGTCCAAAAAGGTCCCAAAAAAATGCAAAACCAAAGGAAACCTAACACTAACTACAGAACTATGTACAAGGGCAGCGGGCTAGTCCGACGGCTCACTTTTGGATGTCCCGGGCCAGGGCATCATCGAACTCCTGCTCAATGTCCCGGAGGCGGTCCTCCTCCATGGCCCCGAGGGTCCGCAGGGCCGTCGACGTGTCCACCTCCGACCCCCTGCAGATTGCCTCGAGGCACTCGGCCCGCCTCAGGGTCCTCAGCATGGAGTTCTCCGCCCTGACCATCGTGAGCCGTGCCTCTTCCGCCCGCTGCCGCTCCGCATCTATGGCGTGGCCCAACCGCTGCCACACGGAAGACACTTTCTGTCCTGGGTCCTCCTGCCCTCTGGCCGATGCCTGCCCCTCCGATGTCGAAGGCCCCGAGCCTTCATGGCTCCCACCACGTTGCTGCTGCTGCTGTGCCTCTGCCCGTGCACTGCCTCCTGCTGCCTGCACATCCTCCGCTGGCTGGGGTGCAGTCGTTGATGTGGCCACCCCTGCTGGACGTCCGACTCCCGACTGTGGCAGGGATGCCTCCTCCACCAGCCTGGCCGCACCGTCAGAGGCAGCTCCACAGGGCACCCAGGTGACTGATGGGTGGGAAGATGGCACGGAGGCCGACTGGCGCATAGGGGGTTCAGTTGAGGAGGGGGTCGCAGCAAGCCCCATCAAACGGAGGAATCCGGCCTGGGTGACCTGTCCCAGTAGGCGATGCGGTCAACGAGCCATTCGAGATGACGTGCAGTCTTCTCATGAAAAGACTGCAGGTCACCTCGCATGGCCCGTTGACGCAACACCACACCAGTCAGGACAGGCTCAACCCGGACCCGGATAGCCACGTCCGCAGGCAGAGGAAGGCCAGTTGTCGTGAGCTCATCCCCTGCCTGAAAACGGGTCGGGACGTAGGCATCCCTGCTGGTGCAAGATGATGCAGGGACAGGATCAGGGACAGGATTGCACACAGGCACCTCCGCGGCGACCTGTGCTGCCTCCTGTCCTTGGTCCTGCACTGCACCACTAGCAGCAGTGGAATCCCCACCTCCAGACCCCGTCTCCGTTGCTAGCATGGCCTCCTCCTCCACCAAACCCCCCACCAACCTGGATGACTCCGTGCCATCTTCCCCCATTGGGCCCTGTGGGGTCCCAGCTGCCCCTTCTGCTGCCGAGGAGTCCAACTCCAACCTCCGCCTCTTGGACCTCCTCCCGGAAGCTGCGACCTGGGACGCGGCACCGGACTCCTCACTCCCGACGAGATCACAACCTGGGAGGGGAGCCGGGCCTTGCGTCTCCGGCTGGCGGTGGGATCCCCGCCGCTGTGCTCCACAGCACCTTCTCCGCCCTCTTCATCAGTTGATACTGCAGTCAGGGAGAAATAAAACACAGGCATCAGGGCACTGTACAATGGACACATACACACATGACAGTTGTACATGAGTGGCATTGGCAAACCTCAGACATGCCATCACAATCCCCAACACACATGTCATTTCAACTCGCACACATGAGCCATACCACAGCCATATCGCAACTGCCAGCACCATCCATACACATACAACAGCATGAGCAGGCAAAGCTGAGCCAGACATCACATGCAACACAGGAAGTGCACTACACATGTACACACACCACCACACTTGCATGCATGTGTACACCTCTGCCAAGTGTCGCAGTGTTCAGATGGGCATCCATGTCACATCTGCCAATCAGGCTTCCACATCCCGCTGTCACATGCATCCATGTTGCATCACTGTTGCACCCTTGTCAAATACACGCAAATGCACAAGTACACAGTGCTAATACATGCAGCTGAAAACAACATACATGCGTGACATCACGAACAAGTCTACTTATATACACATTCATCCAAACATGTGTGCCCACACAACTGCATTTGGCATGCAAGCCTACACACACAAGCACCATCCATTTCTCACACATTACAGCCCTCGCATGTGTTAGCCTCATGGCCCTGTACACCCCCACCCATACTCGACCCCATACAAACAGATGTGCAACCTGCACACTACTGAAACATCACCACACGCACAGCTCACAATCAGGATGCATGTACACTTACCGCTCGACTCCAGACGGGTCTGCATCTCAAGGACCTGGACGTGGAGCGCTGGGGATATGCGTTCCAGGACCCTCATCTGATCTTCCGACAAGTGGCCCCGGCGCCCCTTAGCATCCGCTGCCTTCAAGAGGCGCCGGGCCTTGTTCAGGGTCCTGGAACTGAAGTCCTCCCAGCGCTTCTTGACATGTTGGAAGTCGCGGACTGCCACCCCCTCCGCGTTGATGGCAGTCACGATGTCCATCCAGATCCAAGTCTGTCCTTCCTTGTCGGCGCGGGAACGTCCGAAGAGGGCATCATACTGCCCCAGGACTTGCTCCACCAGGACACCAACTTCCCTGGCACTGAAGCTGGTGCCCCTCTGCCTCTCTGGCCGGGGTTTGTCAGTGATGCCAGATGTTGAAGTGCCCGACATGACAACCCCAGAGGCAGGAGTGGGTGGGCAACTGGGTCCTGGGGCTGGGCTGTGGAGCGATGGAATCTCAGTCGGGAGTTTTCGGTTCCAGCAGGGGTGGTCACAGCAACAGCACCCCTGGCTGATGTGCAGGCAGCAAATGGCAGGGCACGTGGGCAGCAGGCAGTCAGGCAGCAGCAGATGGCTGGTGGGAGCATGCTCGGGGCTCTGGGGGGCAGTAATTCGGCCTTCTGGGCAGGAGCGTGGTCTTCCGTGTGCTTATGCGTGGCCAGCTCGATACGGAGTGATTTGGCACGTGAAAATTCTGCACGTCAGCGTGTAATTCGAGGAAAGGCCCTTAGCGCGTAAGCGCATCTGCACGCATACGCAATTTCATTGTACAGAAGGCCCCTCAAGCGCAAGCACCCCTGTGACATGATGTGCGCAGACGTGCATGGGCATTTCAGCGCGCGTGAAAAACTGCACGTCCGCGTGTAATCCGAGGAAAGGGCCCATGCGCGTAAGTGACGTGACGCGCGCAGGCGTTTCCCTCAGCACGGGTTAAAGTTGAGCGGGCCCAGCAGTTCAGTGTACGTGCCTTTCGTGGAGACCGACGTGTGTTGCTGCTTCCTGTTGTTTCACGCGCCATCACAACTTCACAGCTATCAAGGACGTATCTCTTCTTTTGGAGGGGGTATTGGCTACGCATGTTTTTCTGCATCGCGCTAGTCAGACGGTGAGTCGCACACACTCTTCTTCCCACTGCGGGTGCCCCTGTGTATCGCACCCATTTTCGATGTCATAGTATCCTGCGTGTCCCACGCGTAAGCATTTTTCGTGTTACTGGGTGCCACCGCGTACTGCGGGAGGTTGAATCCACGCACGTAGGCTGCAGGGTTGCGTGCACGGTTTTACTGCAGTTTTGGGGTGCCTGAGCATTGTGTGACCCGTCACTACATTACCGGGGTCACATACAGCCTTGCAGGTGCAGCGGGGCTGTTAACATCTTGCTTCCCACCACCTTTACCCCAATTGCCCATGTCAATTGTGGTGTACACCTCCCATTGGCACCACTCCGTCTGTGCCGGCACTACTACATCTGTGCCATTGTTGGGAGGCCACCAAAGGTGAGGGGCGCCTCAGCTGGGCGTACTCCTCGTGGCGGGCGTGGTCGGGGATGTGGCCGTGGTGACCAGGGAGTAGGGGGACTCGGGGACTCCAAGGTGTCCAGGGCGGCCACAGAGGGGGAAGAGGCAGGGGTGCGCCACTTGAGCACAATGTTGTGCCATGTGTCGGTGCAGTCATGCCACCACCCCCTGTGGTTCCGGGGGATGCAGCTTCTGCATCTGGCACTGGCGCCCGTGTGACCCGGCAGTCTGTTCCATCGACTGCCACGGGCCCAAGGGTAGTGGTAGCTGCAGGTGCAGCTGTGGACACCACCACCCAGGCTCAGGGTCTGCCAGCGCAGGCTGCGTTGGCACTTGAGGAGCCCTTGGTAGATCTCCAACAGGCGAGGAGGGAAACCATAGGGGCAGGCCAGGCTTCTCAGACCAAGACACGTGTCCCTGGGGCAGTCATGTCATCTGCTGCCCCGAACAGCCGGATGTTGGCAAGTGCAGGGGCAGATGCACCCAACAATACCCCGGTTGTGAGTCTGCCAACCAGGACTGTTGCGGTCAATGACCCTGCCACAGCTGATGTTGCTGCGCAGGGTCCATTAGAGGGCACCCAGCTGCCACTGACACAAGTCAGGCCTTTGGTCGTCCCTCCACCTGCCACTCCCTTGGCTCAATCCACCGAACCCACTGGCCATACTGGTCAGGGCGGCATTAGCCAGCCAGGGTCTGCGCCACAGTCCAAGAGGAGGAAGGTTGCACCTGCAGCACAGGCTGGGACCCCACACACAGCCACAACCTCCTGCACGTCGAGGAAGAAGCCTTTCTGCAAGCAGGAACTGGACTTCCTCGTGGACTACGTGCGGGGCCACAGCCGTGACATGCTAGTGGGTGCCAATAGTCAGACTACGGCTGCCCAACGTGACACCCACTGGAAGCATGTTGCGGAACATGTCAGTTCATTCGGCCATGAGGTGCGCACGGCGCAAGAGTGCAAAAAGCGTTGGAATGACATCAAACGCAGCACTAAGGCTAAGCGTGCCTCTAATTACAACTTGACTCTGGTGACTGGCGGTGGGCCTGCACCAGAGGAGGAAGTGCTCACTCCGCATGAGGCACTCGTTGCGGAGTTCATACCACCTGAATTGGTCGAAGGAGTGGGTGTAACGCTCACCTGATTCTCGCAGAGGCGCCGGTCTTGACTGGGCGACTACCGTATCTTCAAAGGTGATGTGTAGCACCCGGTTGGCTCTTTGGGCTGGACCTCTGTGCACTGTATGCCTGACGTGTAGAGTAAGATGTCTGCAGATAGAAAATATGGGGTTAATGAACTGGGGTTATTGGGGTGTCCCTATCTCTTTCCTCTTCTCCTCTCCTGTAGACCCCCAAAGGTTAACGCTCTCACCTTAGGTAAGTGAATGCCGAGCTCTCCATCTGCCTCGGGGCAGGGTGCTGTAACCAGTTTCTTCACTGGATAGGTAGCGCAGGCCTCTTGACTTCAGAGGACTGCTGTCCGTCGTTTACTGCACGAACGGTAAGTTTCGAGTCATTCAAATGTCTTTAAAGTCTTTAGTAATGATGTCTCTTGTTTTGCAGGGTTCCGGCGATGGCGGATGACGGGCTGAAGTGAGTTGAAGATGGAGCCCGTGTGATGAATAGAAGCGCCTGGAAGCACGTAAGTAAGCGCTTGTTGCCTGCTTCACTATGCGCTCTAACTGTCTTTTTATTTTGCAGGTACGAGTTCGGAGCGGCTGTAGGGTGCCGGAATACCCACTGGATTAGATGTGGAAAGGAGTAATGGCACGTGAGTATTAAAGTTCCCCAATGTCTTTAAACGCACCTTGTTTTGTCTTTCAGATGCGGGATGCAGCGCCGAAGGCCTCCGGAGCGTACAAAGAGTAGGTAAGCCTTTGCCTTTCAGATGCCGGAATGCTAACCTGTTCTTTCTTGTCTTTATAGGTGTTGCTGAAGACTGGATTCAGGATGGTAAGCCTTTGCCTTTCAGATGCCGGAATGCTAACCTGTTCTTTCTTGTCTTTATAGGTGTTGCTGAAGACTGGATTCAGGATGGTAAGCCTTTTTCCTTAGGCCCAGGACCGGATGCAGAAGACACGATGAGCGTTCTGCTGCAGAGGTTGCAGAATAACGCAAAGCAAGATTCATCCACCGGGTGTGGTTTAAATAGCCTCCTGTAGTGCTTAGGTGTCTCCTTCCACAGCCACGCCTAAGTAAGAAAAGAGTTCCTGGTAAGAAAAGAGTTCCTGCCTTCCAGAAGAGTTCCAGTGTTCTGAATCTAGGGAGTGGCTCCAGCCCCACCCAACAGGAAAAGTAGTTCCAAACAGAAGAGGATCAGAGGCTCAACTGGCAGGCAAGTAAGCAGCATGGTCTGCTGAAGGTAAGTCCACCCAAGCATTATGAGCCCGGCGCTTCCAGCGCTGGGACTGGGCATATTTATGAGCCTGGTGCCACTGGCGCCAGGACTGGGTCCAAAAGGTCCCAATTGGGACTGGTTGGCACTCGGAACCTGGGTTATGGATCTGCTTCCAAGGGGGTTGGGAAAACCCTGACCTTTTGGAAGCAGAGATCATGACAGTACCCCCCCTCAAGGCCCCTCCCAAACCGGGCTTCTCCGGGGGTTTTGGCTTGTCAGGAAATGTTCGGTGAAATCTTTTGATTAGGCGAGGAGCGTGGACATATTCAGCAGGTTCCCAGGATCTCTCTTGGGGGCCGTAGCCTTTCCAGTCAATTAGGTAGAATAGTTTAGATTTGGAGATCTTGGAGTCCAGAATGCTTTTGACTTCAAACTCGAGTTCTCCATCCACTAGGATAGGTTTTGGAGATTTGGTTAGTCGGGTTTGAGGTTGCACGGGTTTTAATAGAGAGACGTGGAAGACCGGATGTATCTTCATGTGCGGGGGCAAGTCCAACTTGACCGCTACTGGGTTTATTATGGTAGGGATGGAATAGGGACCAAGGTATCTTGGGTTGAATGTGCGTGGCCCTTTTAGAGATAGATATTTGGTGGATAACCAGACTTGATCCCCTACTTGATAGTGAGGGGCTTCCTTCCGATGTTGATCTGCTCCTTTCTTGTATTGTTCTTTAGCCCTTTGAAGGTGAGAAACAGCTTCCTTAAAGGCTTGGGTGATTGTAGAATGCAGGTAGTCTACTGCTGGTGTTTCAAGATCTTGGAGGGGATCCAACTCCGAGGTTCGAGGGTGACTGCCGTACAAAAGAAAAAACGGGGTTTTCCCAGTTCCCGAATGGACAGAGTTATTGTAGGCATACTCGGCTATCCAAAGGATATCTTTCCAAGTTTTTTCTGTTTGTTGCAGCATGCAGCGTAAATACTGTTCCAGAGTTTGATTGGTCCTCTCGGTTTGTCCGTCGGTCTGAGGGTGGTGACTGGTCGATAGTCTCACATCAATTTGAGCCGACCGACAGCAACTTCGCCAAAAATGAGAAATAAATTGACTACCTCGATCCGAAATTAGAACCGAAGGAAAACCGTGCAGTCGGACGATGTTTTCGAGAAATTTTCGGGCCAGAGTTGCTGCTGTTGGCAAGCCTTTGAGCGGAATGAAATGCGCCATCTTGGAGAATAAGTCCACGATTACTAGAATCGTATTGTATCCGGAGCATGGAGGTAGATCGGTGATGAAGTCCATAGAAAGCGTATGCCAAGGGCGAGGTGGGATGTCAATAGGGCGTAAGAGGCCTGCTGGTCTTTCCTTTTGACTCTTGTTTTGGGCGCATACTCCACAGGACATTATAAAGTCTCTGATATCTTTTTTCCAAGACGGCCACCAGAAGTAGCGCTTGATCTTTTCTGAGGTCTTGGCTATACCGGGATGACCTTCCATTAAAGAGTCGTGATAACAAGAGATTACTTTTTTCTGTAAATCTGTGCTGGGTAGGTATAATCGTTCTTGGAAATACAATAAGTTGTCCTTTACTGCAAAGTCCTTTCCCTGCAGATGCCAATTCTGTATGTCTGCTGGAGTTACAAGTTGCCTGGCTTTATCCTTAACTTCCTCTATGGATTCTGTGGCGATTACACCCAGAATTCTTTGTTCGGGAATGATTGGTACAGGTTTAGGGTTGACCAAGTGTTCTTCCACTCCCATCCGAGAAAGGGCATCGGCTTTACCGTTCTTTGTACCAGGTCGATAGGTAATTATGAAGTCAAACTCAGCAAAGAATAATGCCCAACGGAGTTGTCTAGAGGATTGGGCTTTTGCGGTCTTCAAATATTGCAGGTTTCGGTGATCCGTAATCACAGTAACGGTGTGTCGGGCCCCCAGCAGATAATGCCGCCAAGCCTTAAAGGCAGACTTGATAGCCAGAAGTTCCTTGTCAGTAATCGTGTAATTGATTTCAGGAGGCGAGAATTTGCGGGACCAAAATGCCACGGGAAGCAACTGATTGGTTACCGGGTCCTTTTGTGATAGAACTGCCCCCATGGCAAGGCTTGAAGCATCAGTTTCCACGATGTAGGGGAGTTCGGGGCGAGGGTGTTTTAAGATTGGTGCAGAGATAAATTTAGTCTTCAAATCCTGGAAAGCTTGTTCCGCCTCGGTAGACCATTCAAAACGTTTGTTTTTCTTTAACAAGGCAGTGATGGGCTGGACTATTCGAGAGAATTCGGGGATAAACCTGCGGTAAAAGTTAGCGAAGCCTAACATGCTTTGCACACCTTTTACGGAGGATGGTGATGGCCATTTGAGAACTGCATCGACCTTCTTTGAATCCATACGCACTCCGCCAGGTGATAATATGAATCCCAAGAATTCAACTTCAGTCACGTTGAAAACACATTTTTCCAACTTAGCGAAAAGTTTGTGTTGACGCAATCTTTCGAGGACCATTTTCACGTGTTTCCGATGTTCAGATTCCGATGAAGAATAAACGAGGATGTCGTCAATGTAAACAACAACACATACATCTATGAGCTCTCTGAGGACATCGTTCATAAAATATTGAAAGGCGGCCGGGGCATTGCAAAGTCCGAAGGGCATGACCTGATATTCAAATAGCCCATACTTGGTGCGGAAGGCCGTCTTCCATTCATCGCCCTCTTTTACTCGTACCAAGTGGTAAGCTCCTCTAAGATCCAGCTTTGTATATATGCATGCTTTTCTGACTTGGTCCAGGAGTTCAGGGATCAAAGGTAACGGATATCTATTCTTAACGGTGATCTGGTTCAGGGAGCGATAATCGATACAAGTTCTAAGGTCTCCTTCCTTTTTTGGAACGAAGAACAAAGCTGAAGAAGCAGGGGACTTGGAAGGACGAATAAACCCATTTGCCAGGTATTGATCCAGGTATTGTCGAAGGTGAAGGTTCTCAGGCTCGGTGAGGGCATAAATTCTACTACAAGGAGGAGTAGATCCAGGTATCAGGTCTATCTGGCAGTCATAAGACCTATGAGGAGGTAGAGAGTTAGCCTGATCCTTCCGGAAAACATCTTGGTATTCTAGGTATTCGGGAGGTAACTGGGGAGTCTCTGAAGAAATTGCGGCCAGTGCAACACCAGGTGGAGGGTGACAAGTAGAGACACATTCTGGAAACTGGACCGTTCTTGCTCGCCAATCGATCAGAGGATTGTGTTTCTCTAACCAAGGTATTCCTAGAATAATCTGAAACTGAGGGGCCTTGATCACATCGAACACGATCTTCTCATGGTGTCCATCTTGACTTACTAGCGTCACCTCTTGAGTGGTATGCGTTACTGGCCCGGAGGCTATCTCCGTACCATCCACCGTAGTAATGACGTCCTTTACAGCCTTGGGACAAAGAGTTAGATTCATCCTCAAAACCATTTCATGATCCACATAATTGCCGATGGCACCGCTGTCGACGTAAGCTTCAATTGCATGTAATCGATCCGGATTATCAGGGCTAATGAGGACCATAGGTATCACGAAATGCGAGGTCACGGAACTGGTTTTCACGCTCGGCAAGAGGACCTCTATTCTTGTCGGGCGAGGTCGTTTCCCTGCTCAGAGTTTGTAACTTTGGTAACTGCAGCTCCTACTGCCTTCTTGGCAGGTTTCACCGGACAGTCTCGAAGAAAGTGCCCTGAGTTTCCGCAATATAGGCATAATTGCAACTGTTTCCTCCTTTCCCACTCCCTTTGTGTTAGAGGACCTTTCAGACCCCCTATTTGCATGGGTTCCCCGGAGTCTACTCCTTTGGAAGGAGTTGGCGGTTTGGAAAATACTCGAGCATCAAACTTGGAACGATCGGCCTTCCTGTTCTGCAGCCTGTGATCTATTTGAACGACCAAGTCTATATAATCCGAACAGTCTTGTGGGGGATTCACTACTTGGGCTAAAACGTCTTTGAGCTCTCCACGTAGACCTCTATAAAACAGCGTAATCCTTTTGTCCTCAGGCCATTGAGTTTCCACTATTAGTCTATTGAAAGATGCAATATAAGCCAAAAGGTCTTGATTACCCTGTCGCAACGAAAGAAGCTCATTGTCCAAGGCCTGCCCCAGTGAATGTCTTGCGAATAGTTTTTCCATACTAAGCTGAAAGGCTTGAAAATCATGGAGAACCGGATCATCTTGATTAACTAGAGGGATCGACCAGTCTGCCGCATTGCCAATAAGGTACGAAAGTACAAAAGCTACTTTTGCTTGATCAGTTGGAAAGGCTGCTGGCCGGCATAAGAAGTGCAACCGGCACTGATTGATAAATACTGCAAACCTCTTTGGGTCACCAGAAAATCGTTCGGCGGAGCCAGAGGTACATTCCCAGGTAGGTTGATCTGCACTGGATTCATAGAGGATGTTGAAGGAAGATTTGCCCCTGATGCGGGTAACGGGGTCTGTCCGGCTTGTGACTGTAGCACTTGTCTAGCAAGATTGTCTGTTCTCTCCTTGGAAATAATTAGTTCCCTTCTTAGAGCATTCGTTTCCTGACGAGCTGCATGCACTTCTGCCCTTAGTTCCCCAAGTAACCGGGCTAGGGGGTCAGTATCCGAGGTTTCCATAGCGCCTGGGCGAGAGTTTTGCGGTAGGCTTTGCGTTCTGTAACGCTCACCTGATTCTCGCAGAGGCGCCGGTCTTGACTGGGCGACTACCGTATCTTCAAAGGTGATGTGTAGCACCCGGTTGGCTCTTTGGGCTGGACCTCTGTGCACTGTATGCCTGACGTGTAGAGTAAGATGTCTGCAGATAGAAAATATGGGGTTAATGAACTGGGGTTATTGGGGTGTCCCTATCTCTTTCCTCTTCTCCTCTCCTGTAGACCCCCAAAGGTTAACGCTCTCACCTTAGGTAAGTGAATGCCGAGCTCTCCATCTGCCTCGGGGCAGGGTGCTGTAACCAGTTTCTTCACTGGATAGGTAGCGCAGGCCTCTTGACTTCAGAGGACTGCTGTCCGTCGTTTACTGCACGAACGGTAAGTTTCGAGTCATTCAAATGTCTTTAAAGTCTTTAGTAATGATGTCTCTTGTTTTGCAGGGTTCCGGCGATGGCGGATGACGGGCTGAAGTGAGTTGAAGATGGAGCCCGTGTGATGAATAGAAGCGCCTGGAAGCACGTAAGTAAGCGCTTGTTGCCTGCTTCACTATGCGCTCTAACTGTCTTTTTATTTTGCAGGTACGAGTTCGGAGCGGCTGTAGGGTGCCGGAATACCCACTGGATTAGATGTGGAAAGGAGTAATGGCACGTGAGTATTAAAGTTCCCCAATGTCTTTAAACGCACCTTGTTTTGTCTTTCAGATGCGGGATGCAGCGCCGAAGGCCTCCGGAGCGTACAAAGAGTAGGTAAGCCTTTGCCTTTCAGATGCCGGAATGCTAACCTGTTCTTTCTTGTCTTTATAGGTGTTGCTGAAGACTGGATTCAGGATGGTAAGCCTTTGCCTTTCAGATGCCGGAATGCTAACCTGTTCTTTCTTGTCTTTATAGGTGTTGCTGAAGACTGGATTCAGGATGGTAAGCCTTTTTCCTTAGGCCCAGGACCGGATGCAGAAGACACGATGAGCGTTCTGCTGCAGAGGTTGCAGAATAACGCAAAGCAAGATTCATCCACCGGGTGTGGTTTAAATAGCCTCCTGTAGTGCTTAGGTGTCTCCTTCCACAGCCACGCCTAAGTAAGAAAAGAGTTCCTGGTAAGAAAAGAGTTCCTGCCTTCCAGAAGAGTTCCAGTGTTCTGAATCTACGGAGTGGCTCCAGCCCCACCCAACAGGAAAAGTAGTTCCAAACAGAAGAGGATCAGAGGCTCAACTGGCAGGCAAGTAAGCAGCATGGTCTGCTGAAGGTAAGTCCACCCAAGCATTATGAGCCCGGCGCTTCCAGCGCTGGGACTGGGCATATTTATGAGCCTGGTGCCACTGGCGCCAGGACTGGGTCCAAAAGGTCACAATTGGGACTGGTTGGCACTCGGAACCTGGGTTATGGATCTGCTTCCAAGGGGGTTGGGAAAACCCTGACCTTTTGGAAGCAGAGATCATGACAGTGGGAGAGATGCTGGACTTTGATGCAATGCTTCCGTGATGCATGTCTCCTCTGCCTGCATGTGTGGACTCCATGTAGGCATGCTCCCTTGCCCCTCCTCCGCCACTCTGCACCCCAGTTCCACCTTTGCACTGGTCTGCTTCAATCTTGCCAATGTGTACTTTCTTGTTCATGCGTCCTGTGTAGATGCTAACTTCCAGCATAGAATCTGCCAGACATATGCCATGTGGTACAGCCTTAGTACTTGATGCAGGGTATCTCACTTGTACTGGCATAGGTCAGATGTCCCGCAGGGACATGAGTGCCCATTCATGCTCCATGTGCATTGCACGCATGCCCCTACGTGTCCTTGACTGGATGATCACTGTAATACACGTCCTTGGTTACATACATTGCCTGACATCTCATCAGCGTTCCCATGTCAACTGTAGCTCAGTCCTGCGTTGCACACATGTTTAGGGTCTGACAATCTGTGTGGCTCACAGGCCTCAGCCTGTTCAATGGCCAATGACTCTGTCCAACTGTTGTTGTGTCTTCTTCACACATGGGCAGCATCCAGAGTTTTCATCATGTGTCCTGCTTACTGTCCCAGCATCATTTGCAGTGTTGTCACTTGAATCACATTAAGCTGTTGATGCCAGTCAACACTGCCTGTCAATACACAGGTGTATGGTCAGCCTTTTGATACCATGCTAGGCATCCCTGCTTTGGTACTGGGGTGGAGGGGTGCTTGGCTTCTAGATATGGTACACATTGAATTCACATAGCACATGAAGTCTGAATTTGACATTGCACTGCCTTCACATTTCCTGGCACACACCATGGAGTCCTTGTACGTGTAGGTAGTGAGTGGCGTACATATTTTCTGCACTGCATGGACCCACTTCCATGGAAACTGCCACCTTTCAACAGGTCTGATCACAGAAGCAATTCAAAGTTGACCCAGCATGCATGCCAGGTTATATGTTGTGTGTCACATGTCTGCCTGATGTGTTTGCTGTCGGTGTGTGTGTGTTGTGTGCTTCTGACATGTGTAGTGACCTTTTTTCTCTCTATTTTTCAGGTGATGACGCAATGGAGGCGGAGGATGGTGTTGTCATGCCAGACAAATGGTTGTTACCACTACATCAACCCGGCACTAGTTGGGGTCGTGGGGTGGTAGGCCATGAAAACCCCCAAGTGCTACAGTCCATCTTGTCTCTGGCTGCCTATGAGTCCAGCCTTGATGACGACTCTGACGTCCATGTTGAGTTGGATGAGCATCAAGTCCATGTGTCAGGGGTGAGTGATTCTGATGTGGACACTCCTCTGACCGCGACACTTGCAGTGAGGGATCAGACAGTCTTGGTTCCTCTGCCCATGGTGGATCGGGACGCAGGGTCACCCTCCACACCAGTCACTGATGTGCCTCGGACATCACGTCGACGGGGGCATGTAGTCGTGCAGCCGCGGGCGGTGCCAACACAGCGAGGACCCCTGGTCCTTGGGTCCCGCAGGGGTCAAGCCCGGCAAGGCGGTCGCCGCGTGCAACCGCAGTATACTGAGTGGGAGCAAGACATGACTGCCAATTCCGAACGGCAGGGGGCAGCAATGGAGAACATCGCTGAGAGCATGGAGCGTGTGGCCCGATCTGTGCTCCCCCCTGCTAGGCAGGTGCTTCTCCAGCAGCAGGTGGCACGGTCCACGGCCCGCTCGCTCAGGCTGGGCATGGTGGCCTCAGTCAGGGCACGCCAGGCTGAAATGTCGTCTCTGTGTCAAGCAATTGCTGCTCACGCAGAGGCGCTCATGGATGCCCTGAGGGAGGAGTATGTTTCCCTCAAATCCCCTCTGGGTGTCCTTATGATGTCCCAGAGGCAGCGGGCAGAGGAGAGGTTTGCACAGCTTGAGCGTACCATCTCGGCTGAGCTACAGGCTTGCCGGGAGGTGCAGCGGTTGTCCAGCCAGGCCTTGCAGGAGGAACTCCGTGTTACACGTGCTACCTTGCAAGAGGAAGCACGTGTATCACGTGAGGTTCTGCATGCAGACCTACGTCACATCGCCACACAGAACCAGGCTCACCCGTCCAGCAGACTTGCTGCCGACGAGGGGCAAGCTGCGGCTAGGCGTGGCCAGGTTACTGTGCCACGTCCTCCTTTACAGGATGAGCCAGACTCGGACGACCATCTATCTCCCACATAGGTCGGGCTGTGCAGGCGTTGAGCCCATGGAGTTTTTTTTTTGGCTCAGCATCATCGCATGTGGATGTTGAGCAGCACCCTGTACCTCCCCCCTCCTGGGTGCCTGCCCTCCCCACTGGGTCGTATGTGGCCATTTTTGATTTTTCTTTTAGTTTAGTTAGTTAAGTTTCTGTTTGATAGTTAGTTTAATTAGGTATTGTAGGTTTTCCATAGTTAGTGTAATTAGTTAATATAGTTTAAAATTGCTTGTCTATTGTGCTTTCATGTGACGGTGCGGTGCTTTGTGGCTTTTGAAGGCATTCACTGTCTGCTCCAGCTGGGCCCTTCAGGCTTGTCTTGTGTATGTGTTTGCTGCTTGGGGTCCTTGACTCACATATGCCACTCCTGCCTCCCTTATCCATGGGCTCGCAAGGATGGTTCAGTGTCACAACCTTTTACACAAGGGCTTTGGACTGTCATATCTGTGGCATGTCTGGTGCTGTGTGACTTGTGTTTACACCCCTAGTGGGGATGATTTTGGTGTTATTGTCCACTGTTCAGCTTTTGCTAGATGGGGTGTTTCATGATTAATGTGTACATTCATTGCTATGCATTGTGTACTATGTTTCTTATCTTTACTGTACACGTGCTTGTTGCAATTCATGCCGTAGATAGTGTTCCACACTTTGGATGTGAAAGACGGACTGATGGTGTGATTTCTGATGTGACTCTCTGACATGGTCAAGTAATGAGATGCCTGAAGAGACACACACAGATGACTTTGAAGCATTAATCATCTGTTTCATGCCCTTTCTGCAGGGCGATGAGCCTCCAGAGCACCTTTGCCAGCAGACATGGCCCATTGGACGTTGGAATTCTGGACACGTATGTTGGTGCCCACATGCACATGTGTGCACAAGCAGAGGCACAGGGATTGCAGACCTACATCCTAGAACTGCTGACGTGTTCCAAGGAACTCCAGGCAAGGTGAGCAGCACAGGGGGGCCACAACACAGCAATGCTTGCACCAGGCGCGTTGCACATGCAGGCTTAGTCACAGCACTGAGGGTGAGCTCGGACGAATATTGGTGTTGAAGCACACAATGCAGCTCAGATGTGTTGGTAGACTGATGGCTGTTGATTGTAAGGTTGTCTGGGACACCTGCAGGGGCTGTGGCACATACCCCCCGGTACACCAAGGTCCATTGAGGCACTTGTATCAACCATGTAGCCTTCCGAGACATGGAAAGGGGCAGCTCACAGGGACATACAGCAAGGGACATACTCGGGTGCAGTGCATTTCATTTCCATGTACATTTTGATAAATGCACTGCCAACTTTGTTTCAGTCATGGTGGTACACAACTTGCTCTGAAGTCATGGCTTGCTATATGGGTATGTCTGCTTATCTAGGGAACATTGCATGTTGTTTGAATTGTGACACATTGGTGTTCCATTTGCCACGCACCCACCGGCGGCTGACTTACTGCTTTGACTGTGTATGACCCATCACAGGGGTAATGTTATATATGGGTAGGAAGCATCTACACCAGATTGTCTGTTTGTAGAGTAGTTTGTTGCTATGGGGCATGTTTGGTGGTGTGTTTTTGTGTAATTGGCACGTACAGGTTGTTGACTGTGGCTCTCTTTGCAGCATTGCAGTGCTCCTGTAACCGGACCTGAGAGTGCGCAGGCAGGAGGCCAGCACTCAAAACCAGAGCTAAGTGTCTTGTTGTTTTTCTTTCAAACTGCTCTGCATAGGCTTGCTGGGGGGTGCACTAATGCATGGATGAATGTGTAATTCAATTTGGTATGTTTTTTCCCCCTAATCACCCGGAATCCTATGCAATTTTGAACCCTGTACCCTCTACCCTGTGTTCCTGCTTCCCGTACCTATCCAAGCAACGTTCCCTAACCCTCTTTCCCCGCTGGGGTTGCGGATGCCTGTGTAAGCCCCAAACTTGCAGGTGCCAAAACCCTAGAGGGGGTGGTTGGTTCGTGCCACTCCTAAGCCTGGACTACAGAAGGCCATGACAATGATGTCCAAGTTTGTTTGGATTGTGTATGTGTTCATGCAGGTAGTACATTTTTGTGCATTCCCTACTTTCATGTGTCATTCCTCCTCCCCTCTCCTGCCACTCATTCCAGTTATCCAGTGTGCCAACACCTGTCCCGATTGCATATCCCTGACCCTCCTTCCCCAGCAGGGTCTCAGGGGCCTGTGTGAGTTTGACCTTGCAGGTACCCGGGACACGGTGGGGGTGGTTGTTTCTTGATACTCCCGCGCCTGTACACGGACCTGTGACAGTACACATCCGTTCATGGTGCATCATTCTATGTTATGTACCACACATGGTTTGCATCCTTTTGTGACATTGTTTTACTGTGCTACCTTGGTTGTTGCATCATTGTGGTAGTACTTGGCCTTTGTGAGGTACTGCTATGTCAAGTCATCTACTGGAGGGTGTTCTGGTTAGTTTTTCTGGCTTGGATTTTGTGATTTTGGAAATGAGTGTGGATTCTGAGGGTGCAGGCACCTTTTTACACACAAGGTGGGAGATGGTGACGAAGGGGAAAGGTGATCCTGTGGCCAGGTGGAATTGAGGGTTGAAGGCTCCATGACCCAGTTGCAGTTGTTCAGTGGGTCATGGTCATTTGTGAGGGAGGGGGGTTGTTGTTGATAGTTGCCTTGCCCTGCAGTGTGATGGGAACCCTGACATTGTAATGGTGGTATCCTATGTACATGTTGTGTTCTGCTGATCAATGCCTGTTCATGTGTTGTGTTTACCTTTCAGGTGCGAGGGGATAGTTGTGGTTTGACATGCTGTGGTGTACACATGGTGAATGTTCACATGTGATGTGTAGAGAACACTGATGGTCACTTGATTGCACATGCATATGTTGAGTGCATGTCCTTGCTGACCCACACACTTGCACTCTGATGCACTACATATACAACCATCCTTGCATATCCACGTGTACACTGTTTGCCTTCTGGTGCCCAGTGTGTCCCTGCAGCACATGTTCTGTGACCAATTATGGATCCTGTACATGCCTAATTTGCTTTTTGATGTGGTCTGCCGCTTAGATGTGATGCTCAGGGTGTGCATCATACACAATGGCTTTTCACTGTGCTGTGCACTGAGGAGTGTGTTGCAGGAGTAGGACACAGCACACAGAAGCTGCAGTGTTGATTTTGCAATGCACAATGTGCATGTAGACAGGCATTCATTGTTATGTTACGTCTACAACTCTTGTAATGCATTTGGTAATGACTTATTTTGGGTGGGAGGTTGTTGGTCAGTCATTTCATCTGATTCCACGTCAGGCATCATTGTCTGATGCTACGATACATTTTGGACATGGCAATGTGTACCTTATTGTTACTGTGTTGGTGTATGGGTATTGCTTGCCATGTCATGTTGTGGTTTGGGAGGGTTTGAGTGACATAACAGTGATGGCCATGGCCTGTTTTGCAGGTGTGTGTGATTCACACACTGCATGTCAGGGTCATCCGCTTCTCAAAGCAACTAGCTGGGGGTAGATCTCTCTCCGCGGCAGGTCCCTCCCTCTGGAACAGCCTTCCTGCCTCACTGGAACTTGAGGAGAACCATCTCCGGTTCAGGAAGCACCTCAAGACCTTCCTCTTTGCTTCTGCTTTCTCTCTGCCTCTCCTTTGCTAAATTCTTCACTGGAACTGCACTGGATCTGCAACTGGGCCACTCTCACCGACCTCGGTCCCTGGCCCAGCCACTCTCCACTTGCACTGCCTCCCTGGCAACCCCTGCACTGCGGGACTGTCTCTCTATCCCTACAGCCCCCCCTTCCCAGCACTTGTCTGCACTTACCTTTGCAGTTGCCACCAGCTGGCCTAGTAGTACCGTTGTCTGTCTTCCCTTGTTCCCCCCTCCCTGCCTCATCGCACCTTGAAATACTTGTGTATAGGCCATATCATGTCATGCCATATGTGTGCCTTTTGGTCACACAGGATAGCTTGTGTTTAAGTAGCTAGGGATGCAGACAATGTGGCACTTCCATGGCAACTATCTCAGGGTGGTAGGGTTATGACAGTTGACTGTCTCTTTGTCATCATCGATTGTCACCTGGTATGTGCCAGGCCTGTGTGCACTCCGCAGGGGTGGGAGTTTAGGTGAAAAATGTGGCCACAAGCTGGGTCCGGGCTTCCTCGCCACGTGCCCTGTCCCCTCCCATGGGCAGCGCCTGTGCCTGTGGTTGGGGATGTGGGGGCACCACCATGTCCACCGGGACGCCCTGCCGGGTTGCAACATTGTGCAGGACACATGCTGCCACAATGATCCTGCACACTACTGGTGGTGCATAGAGTAGCTGCCTGCCAGAGCGGTCAAGGGAGCGGAAACGTGACTTGAGCACTCTGAATGTGTGCTCCACTATGGCCCTGGTTGCAATATGGGCGGCGTTGTATCTTACCTGGGGTGGTGTGGTGGGGTTCCGGATTGGCGTCATCATGTGGTTGCTCAGAGGGTAGGCACTGTACCCTGGGGAGGTGTAAGTGGTTGTGATTATAGGGGTTTGTTTATTTGTGTGTGTGTGACATGCATGCATGTGCAAGGGCATTTGTACTCACCTAGGAGCCAGGTGTCGCCATGCTGCCCAGCTTCAAGGGCCCGGCTCAGGGGCGGACATTCTGTATATGAAACTGTCATGTGTGGAGCCAGGGTAGTTTGCATAGACAGAGGTGATGATTCCCTTTGCATCGCATACCACCTGAACATTGATGGAATGCCAGTGCTTGCGGTTTCGGTAGATGTGCTCAGTGGCCCTAGGTGGACGTAGGGCCACATGGGTGCAATCTATGGCACCGAGCACTTTGGGGAAGTGTGCCACCCTGAAAACATTCAGGACAACGGCCTGCCTTTCTGCGGGTGTTCTGGGCATTTATATGTGGCTGCGGACTGTCATGATTGCCAGTACCTGGTGTAGGCAGCGTGACTACGTGGCCTGTGAGACCCCCCCACTATGGCAGTAGTCCGCTGAAATGACCCAGTGGCCAAAAAATGCAGGACATTGAGCAACTTCTCCAAGGGGCTCAATGCTTTGGAGCAAAGGGTGGGGGATGTAAGGTCATCTTTCCACTCCCTGACCAGGTCTAGCATGACATGGGGTGGAAACCTATACCTGCCATAGACCTGGTGGTCAGGCTTCCCAAAAAGGCTTGTCCGTGGTGTGAAAATGCGTGCCCTGGCTATTCTCCTCCTCCTGCGGTGTCCCACGATCAGTGCTGCGACAAATGGGGCATTCATCGTAGCTGTATATACGTGTTTGTTGTTTGCGCGCACTTTTATACTGTGCGCGGGGACGCTTCCGTCTGCCTTCGTGTGGCGGACGCGTTGACGCCTGTGTGCGTCTTTTGCCGTGCGCGGGTTTCCCGTATTCGAATCCATGAATACAGGTTGTTGGCGTGTGTGTGGATGTTCCGTGTAGTTCCCTGCAGTACTTCCACAGTTACGCCTTCTTTTTCACTTGTTATTCCCCATTCCGCGTGTTACGCCCACTGTTCCGCCCACTTTGGTTGTGTGAGCCACGCTATGTGCGCTTTTGCTGTGCGCGTAGCGCACGCCGTGTGTGCCTGCGTGCGCCATGGCAGGATTGGGCCCACGGACAGCGGGAAACACGTGCAGCGTCTTCCTTGAATCGCACACATGCGCGTGCGCTGCGTTTCTCACGCTTGCGCTACCTTGCGCCTGCTTGCGCTGGGATTTTCGGCGCACGTTTGCTCCATGAATCGACCCCTTAGTGTTTTTACTTGGTTTACTACCTTAATTAGATTACCGTCAATGGTGAATGAGAAATATCTCAGACTTTTAGGTTGGAGTCAGAGCCCAAAATCAAGATCTCAGTTTTGTCATCATTCAGGCAGAGACAATGTGAGGCCATCCATGCCTGAATGAGGAGGTATATCCTATTCACCAGAGCCATGTCTTCGACAAAGTTGATCGAAAGGGGTATCGGAATTTGAGTGTCATCCGCATAATTAGTATATGTGACACTCAGCCTGTCAAGTTTGTCGAAGAATGGCTTGGTAAAGATGTTATACATTGTCAGTGAGACGCAAGAGCCTTGTGGAACATAACAGGTCATTTGGATGGGGTCAGCTGAGGTTAAGGGGGAGAACACTCTCATCGTACGGTTAGCTAGAAAGGATTGTACCCAGGCTATGGCATCACTCGAGAAGTGAGCAGCTGACTCTAAGTGTTTGCATAAGACTGCATGATCCACCAGGTAAAACGCTGTCGAGAGGTCGAGGAGGAGTTGCATAGCTGTTTTACCTTTGTCCTTCAACTCGTCGATTTGTGTCTTTAAAACAATTAGCGCTGTTTTAGTTCCATGTTGTGGTCTGAATCCAGATTGGCATGATCCTAATAGATGGTTAGCCTCAAAGTAGGTTTGTATTTGGAGGTAGGCTACTCTATCAATAATTTGGAGGGGAAAGGGGACCGTTGTAATGGGTCTGTAATTAGTAGGAATAGCCAGGTCTAATGTCTGTTTCTTAAGCAGTGGTAGGACCCTCGATTGTTTAAGGTTGATTGGGACAGTACTTGAATTAAAAGAGGCATTAATTAGCTTAGAGATGAAAGGTGCTAGGTATCTAGCTGCATCCTTAATTATTTGTGCTGGGCAACTGTTGACCTGACAGTTCAATGGTTTCAGCGGGAGTATGACCTTTTCAGTATCCAATAAAGATATATTGGTGAATCTGAAGGGTGTTTTCATGATAGGTGTAACAGTTGGTGCAGAGGGGAGCATCTCAGTGGAGTTCAGGGAAGCTTTATTAGCATCTATTTTAGTCTGCAGAGTGGCTATTTTATTGGATATTGAATTTTGATGCTAGTGCAACATTGTTTAACTTTCTGGGCATTATCTGTGGGTGGAATAGGGTTTTCCATTTCGTGCAGGATGGTATAGAGCTCTTTAGTATTGGAATTCGCTTTGGATATTCGTTCGTTGAACGTATTCCTTTTGGTCAAGACTATTTCCTCTTTGTACATATTGGCGAAGTTGGTTAATGTGGTTATATTCTCAATTGTGGGTGAATGTCGCCAAATGGCTTGGAGCTTCCTTTTTGGAGTCTTAGTTTTTTGAGCTGGGGTGTGAACCATGTATTGAAATTAGACTTTTGTTTACTTTTGCGAAGTTTGATAGGCACAAAAGTGTCAAGGGCCTTCATCATGGTATCATTGAAGGTTTCTACTAATGTGGTTGGGTCGGTGTTATTGGTGATTAAAAAGAGAGGGTGGGTAGGAGGAGTGGAAGAAGTTTTTCGACAATGATGTCTTTTTTGCTTCTAGTGGAGAGCGGTGGTACTAATTCAATGTTTTTCTGTTTTTGGGTCTCTATGGTGGTCAGGAAGCTGATCAGGTGGTGGTCTGTCCATGGTTGAGGTATTATTTTAGCGATAGTGATGTCACAATTCAGATTGGCTACCCGGTCCAATATTCGCCCTTTTATGTGTGTAGGGGCAAGGACTTTTTGGGTTAGGCTATGATCGGTCAGTATGGTTTCAATACAGAGGGGGCATGTTTATCCTTTGGATCCTTAAAGCCCAGGTTAAAATCTCCTTACATTAGGAGCTGTGAGGTGTCCTTGATGTTGTTAGTGAGGTGGCTAGAAAGGTCTTCTTCGAAGGTGCCAATTGGACCAGGAGGTCTATATATTAAGAATATGGTTAGGGTACTATTATCTGAGATCGGGAGTTTGGCTGAGAGTAGCTCTCAAGATTTAATTTCAGGAGGTGTGGTTGTAAAGACTGGAGGGGGGTGTCTATACATCTGCTCTCTATATGGTAGAGGAGAGGCACAGAGGACCCCAGCCAAGATTCTCTATAAGGTAGCAATGGATGAGCAATCAAGGCCTAGCTTCTCAGGAGCTGATGCAGGCTGGTTCTTAAGTACAGTGTAGTCCCCAAGCCACCACAAAAGAATGCCCACACACTGTATTAGTTAAAACACAGTCTTTATATAATTAATGTTCAAAGTTATGTACAATATCACAATATCTCACTTTGTGCTCGGTTATCTACAATGGCAAATATACAGTTCTACATGGTACCACTTTTACTATTAGATCTCATTAAAGTGCATCAACTGTATGGTTAAATGTCACACAAATCAGTTTGTAAAGGAAACCAACAATAGATATAGGAGGAAAGCAAGATGATGAGAAGAGTAGGCAGAATACTGGCCTCTACCGTTAAACACAGTTCCTTGTGGAGATACCCCCACCTGGGCAACCTGTAGAATAAAGATATATCACAAGCTAAGTCCATATATTGTTCACAAGAATCTTTCCAATAGTTCAGCAACCCCAAAGTACCTGGTGTTGTAGAGTTCCTTGTCGGGAAATCAACAGCCCTTCTTGAGTGCATTCCCTTTAAGGCAGGAGCCACGGGTCATTGAATGTCCGGCGATGAACACGGTGAACTGCGGTGGTGAAGTGGCAGCTTCGTTCCTAGCAGTGCTCATTGATGGGGAAGCGTAAACGTCCTGCAAGGAAGAGGAATGCGGGGCACCTCGATGTTGATAGTTCTGGACCGCAAAGAGTTTGAAGAACTGTGGCCCAGCAAGGGCGTCGAGTTGTCGGCATCTCTGTGGTCTTTGGGTGGCGGGAAACCCACCGGCGGATGCTCCTCGGTGCATCAATGACCTGGCCTTCTCCGGAGGGATAAGGCGGGCCATGCTGCAGATGAGAGCATCTTGGGAGCAAATGTTACTTAGGCAACGGGAGCACGGCAGCTTCGGTTGGCAACGGCGGTCATCGACAGTGGTGGACAACAGTCCGGGCGCTTCTCTTTGGGATTCTGTGGCAGTCCTAGTCTCCGGTCGGCAGATTGTCATAGGTCTGTCTACCAGGGAGCTTTGGCAAAGATCAGCTGGTGCACAATGGTCCCTCGTAGCTCGGGAAGAGGGCGCCTTACCAGGTCCTCTCTGAGTCAGTCCTTGGAGACACAGCAGCTTTCAGATCAATGAAGTAGAGCAACAGCAAGACTTCTCTTCCAGCAGGGCTTCAAGGTTAAGCTTCAGTTTTAACTTCAGTTTCTCTTCAACTTCTAAACACGAATTCTAGCAGTGAGAGGCCCCCAGATATACTAGTTGATCTCCCATTCATTCTGCTGGGTCACACTCAGGCAACCAATCGGTCGGAAGGGTATTCATGCAGGCAGGCATCCAATCAGGTGCATAGTGCATTCAGGCCATTCACTTCTCTCCAGACACTCACAACAATGTATGTGTATTGGGACAAGTACCCAGCCATTCAACACTCCACACTGCATTCATACCAGTTTCGGGAAGGGCTGTCTCAGTCAGTGTGTCAAACAGCAGATACTAGACATCCAAAACACAGAATGCGTATTCGTCACACACTCATTTCACCCAGGTCCCACCCACAGGGTGTGCCCACAACATACAGTCACTGGGAAGGCTCCAGCCAGTCTGGCCTGGACTTCACAACAACACCATGTATGGAACTTCCACCCAACAGCCAGTCAGGGAGAAGGGACAGAGTTTTAGGGCTTCCCAGGACTTTGGGAAAAAAGGTAACAAGCAATAGAAAGCAAGAGGCCACAGGAGCCATCTTGTTTCCTATCAGGAATCAACTGATTCCAATGGCAGGGTCTGGGTATCCACAAATGGAGGATTCTCAGAGCACCTGTCAAATTCAGCATGGAGCTGCCACCAGCCCATACCCTACTCTGTGGGCCACACAAAGGCGCCCAACAACATACACTATGGGCACAAGGTTGTACCCACACCCATGGGTGCCATAAGGGTATCCCATGGGTCTGCACACCAAATCAAAAGAGAGAGCTGCACCGCCAGGAGTCCCACATAAACTCCTGCGTGGAAAACACGACAGAACACACGATAAAAAGCAGTAAAGGACAAGGATACGGAGGCCGTGTCCTTTCAAAGCATTTCCAGCATCACAGTGGTCAGCCTTAGTGCTAGTTTAGTTTTGGCTATGATAGCAAGGCCTCCACCTCTGGCATTGGGCCTGTCAACTCTAAGAATTTGATATTTCTCTGGTATGGCTAACATAAGGGCTGGGCCAGCTGCATCATGAAGCCAGAATTCCGTAACCACTAGGATGTCTAGGTCATCTAAGGAGAGTATGTCTGTGATTTCCATGGAATGCACCATAAGGGATCGGGCGTTAATAATAGCTCCTGTAATTGTTGTAGTTTTGTACTGCCCTTGGGTAGAGGAAGGTCTTTGGTTAGGGCGGTTGGTTCTGGGATGAGATTTTAGCAAGGTTTCTGAGGATGGAGTGGATAGCTTAAGGTCTGTGGCTTGGGTCTGATGCCTAGGGTGAGAGTCTAAGGCAGTGATTCTATTGGTCTTAGGTTTGTATATCCGGGGCAGTCTTGCTGACCTCCACCAGTTTGCTTTAGAGGGACTACCGAGGGTCTCAAGTTGTATACAGTGGATTAGATGTCTTTATTTTCAAATGTTACATTAAAAAGGATGCAAATGCAATTCTACAGTCAACACTTAGAGCACATGCAAGGATGAACAGAAAATGGAGGACATCAATCGTTATATTTGGCAAATAGAGCATTTGCAAGGAAAGGGGTCGGGCGGGCATTTGGAAAGTGTAAGTGGCAGGGGTGATGAACGATGTTAGTAAGTGGGTGCAGGTGGATGAAAGCCAGTCCCTAACATCACATAAGGGCTGTGGGTGTACCAATAAAGGAGGAACAAAGAAGTTGTAGTACCTGGTCAAGAGAATTAGGAGTATGGCAGGGACCTGTTAGCTTAAGGGGGGCAATGGGATCAGGTAAAGCCATTCCCAAAAGAGGAGTAAGAGATGCTGCCAATGTACCGTTTAAGGGCGACAATGTGCCTGGAACATGGGATATCATCAGTTGGCACCCTCCCCTGCCATTTTATCACACGTCACAAGTGTGGGCTAATTTTGATATTGAACATGGTAATGGTTATCCGTTATCTATCTATCTATCTATCTATCTATCTATCTATCTATCTATCTATCTATCTATCTATCTATCTATCTATCTATTTATGGGAAGTTTATTAGGCCCCCACCGAGAACACGCTTCAATTCAAGAAGCCCAAAGGGGAACTGGGAAGGTCAAAGAACCGATTGTGGCCAGTTCTTGGCCATTCAGGTCATCTATCGCCATAATCATGAAATTGTCAGTGAAAGCAACTACATAGATTAATGTAAGTCTGTATATCACGTTCGCAGCATGAATGCAATTCTGTGAAGCTCTTTATAAATTCATGGCATCCACAGGTTCGTATGGAAAATGCAACTTTAGCACATTTCTGCTCGAACTGTCTTCACTTGGAAATGGAGCTTCCCTGGTGATTTTTTACTACCGCCTTCGACCATGATTTACTGTCACTGGCATCCCAAAATATGTTTTAAGAAAAATGTTTTATAATGGCAAAACCCATTTGGAAATCTCTCTGTGAATAAGGGCCTGAGAGTCAATACATGCATATTTCAAAGCAACCAAAGTTATGCAACATGGCCCTATAAAGTTTGTCTTGGCTGTCCACATTTAGCACACACCCTTGTGGTTCTCTTTCAGTGCTACTGAAAGTGAGAGGGCTGCTCAAAACCACAGCCTGATATATATATTTTTCGAAATAAAAATCCATGTGATCTTGCAACCCCTGCACACAGGTTCACATGTGTGTTTACTTGAGAATGAAATATTGTATTCATGAACACTGGCAGGGCAAATGTCGTCAAGGAAAATGTTTCTGCTACGGGGTATAACACCTTTGACTCTTGCAGCACGCTTTTGGGTGGCATACAGAATAAATCCTTCTTCAAAATGGAAAATCCCAAACTAGATCAGTGTGATTGTATATCCCGGTCTTCATCCAATGGCAGGACGTGATGGAAGTAGGTGGACTTATATTTCCTGCCAAAATCTGGCGTTAATGGTCACAGGAAGAGACAAGAGCATACATTCTAACCATCTCTATTTGGTTTTGGGAGCAAGACTCCTAGTCTTTTAGACAAGAATGTGGCCCTGATTTACAAAAGCATTTTACAAATAGCACAATATCATTGAAAAAAGCTTTGTAAATCAAGCCCTTTTCACTCATTTTCATAGATTGTTAGTTTCTCCCTCATAGCATTTGTGACACAGCAGTGTAAGTCAAAGGACACGTTCAATTATCCCACTTTCCATTTCAACATCTCCCTCTTTGGTGATCTGAAATGTTGGGGTGCATGCCAGAGACCTCTGAAATCCACCAGGGTGTTCATTTCACTAGTATGCCAAACCCAGGTTTTTCCTTCATAAGCATGAACGAAAACCACAATAGAATAATTCATTGAAAACCCTGAAAACCATGAAAAAACAATGTCACAGGTCACACAGCGCATGCAATTAACAATGTTAAAATCTGTCGATACATGATTGAAGTGTGCTCTAGCACCTTGACGCATCGCATGTGCTAGATGGAATTACCAATGAAGATCTTAGAGCAAATAACCAGACAGACTCAAGGAATATGGAAAAGTACTACTTTATTCTTAATTTAATAAAGCAGGGTCATCTGGCAGACATCAGACTGATGATTGCACACTCACACACTGGCTTTTTTACACAGGGGTCTTATACCCCAATATGCATCATCTATGATGTCATCCTGGATGGCAAACTATGAAACCTATTAGCGGGAGGCATTGGCTTAGGGGAACATATCTACCTATAGAAGGTGTACGGGTTAGTACTTCATTGCTTGTCTCTTATCTATAAAACAACCCTCAAACTACCTCTACATTTGTTTAATCCTGATTATACCAAACAAAATGGCAGCTGATTGGTCTATGCAACGACGTATAGTAGGTTTCCCTGTAGACCCACTGACTGGTTGGCATTCTCACCCAACCTTGGATTTTTGACTCGGCTAGCAGCACTTAAGGAAACAGACACCCAGGTGCTTGGATCACGTTAGATTACTCCCTACTTTCCCAATTAGTCCTTCATCTCTCACCAGTTTGTCCATGAGTCAAAGTTTCATATCTGTAGTTGACCTTGTAGCCTGTTCTCTGTTCCAGGACATTCAAAGGAGTGAAAGTACTTCACTATCTTCATTTGAGGCTTAATGAATACTCCTTGTTTTGACTTCTGGGTCACGTGTGAAGAGACCACAAAGTTGTACATTTCAGCCTCTTATTTACTGCTATTTGATTTAATTATACCGGGTGTCATTCCTCCTCTTGGTCTATAGAGAATTGCTCGCTCTACCATGCATAGACTTTATACACTTTTAATTATCTAATACTTGGCTCTTGCAGATGTTTTCTTCTTCCTTAATCCTCGAGAAATATGTCTTATGTTCCGGACTCATCCGTTTGCCTCCCTTTGTGCTTTTCAGCTATTCCTTAAGAATAGCCTCCTTGATCTCAAGCCAAAATCGACTTCTCTTTGTTTTGCACCCAAAGCTGTTCTTGCAGTGTCTCCTGACTCTCCAACCCTGGCCGACTTCTGAGGTAGTTGAATTGAATATTTGCACAAGTCGGCATCCATTTTCCAATAATGACCATCCTTGCCACGTTATGCATTCCTCTGTAGCAAACTTCTATGCATCTGTTCTACCTTGCTTTACTGCGTATTTACACTTAATGGTCAGTAAGTTACTTTATCTTCTTTTACATTCATGATTACTTAATTGTTTCGTACATGTTTTTCCTATTGCTTCCGTTACATTGGCCCTCATTACGACCCTGGCGGAAATCGGAAAACGATGGCGGAAATGCAATACCGCCATCGAATAGCGCTCGGTGCGACTATGACCCGCCACCGCAAAGTACGAAGCCATTAGCGACACCGTAGTGAACGCCAACGCTAACTGCACCAAGTACGCGCGCGCGCGCCATGCCAAACCGTAAATACCACCATGGCGCAAGGGTACGCGAATTCCGACCCTAGCGGACATGTACCTAAC
The DNA here is from genome assembly GCF_040938575.1 of Ambystoma mexicanum. Lineage (NCBI taxonomy): Eukaryota > Metazoa > Chordata > Amphibia > Caudata > Ambystomatidae > Ambystoma > Ambystoma mexicanum. The sequence goes on along the minus strand of NC_090928.1, from coordinate 932,373,604 downwards.
GCCATCAAGCATGGCGGAAAGCACCATTCCGCCATGGTGAGAAGTACGGCATCGCGAATCAACCGTAAACGGCCCCACTGAGTGCCTGTACACCGCTCCCTGCCCACAAAGTACAACTCCCCGTAGGTGCAATGAAGTCACAATGCAACCAGTGAAATGTACAAGTCACCCATGCATGCCAACGAACAAAAGATTCACAAGAGGGGCCAATGGGAGCTGCAGGGCACAGATGGCACGAATACAGAAGCCATTCCAATGGACATGACCACAGCCCCCCCCCCGAAACGCACGCAAACACAGGCACCTGTGACCAGCAATATTCCGAAAATCACAACATTCCACCAGTCCACCTGGCTGACCGGCGTCTGTTACACAAAACCCAATCCCCCGCCCCTGAGCATGACAACATCCAAACAGTCATATTGGCAGCCCCCATCCCTGACCTCACTGGGCTCCGTAGGCAAACGCCCCCAGCACAGTACCACGCGACTATACTCCGAAACCGGAACCCAATGCAGATCTCCTCACAATACATCGCTCCCCAAATAGGAATATGCCACATCACTCGCAAAGAAGAACGCTACACGGCCCATATCAGAATAGAAATTTAATGCACAACTAAATCACCAAGCTCATACAGCCATTAGTCCATGAACTCCAAAACACATATCACCATTGTGGGCTGCATCCGCAAGGAATGACCAGCTACTACTTGTGTGACGCCCTGTTCCATCATGGTACACAGAGCCACATTCACGTACGAAAAGGCAACATGGAAGCGCACAGAACCGCAGGCCCGTCCCAATGGGGAGGCACTAGTCCAACTGAAAGGCCGAAATGTTGCTCCGAGCCACTAGTACTGCGTAAGGTCATGTGGCCCATTGGCGATCGTCCCATAAGATCGTAATGCTGCTCCACTGATTAACACGAAGCAGCAGGTGTCGGGAGTAAACGCCATCTGCAGGAGTGGCATACAGATGGCAGTGGCAAAAGGGGAGGAGATACCTGTCAACCAAAAGAAAAGAAAAAGAACAGAATGGCCATCAGAACTACATTTGAACAACTCACTTCAATGATCACACTAAATCCACAGCCATATGCATGCTAGCCCACTCCAAAGGATCATCACCACCCCAAAACCACTTGCGACTCATAACTATCCATATCGAGGTGTAAACACCATCACAAACGAGTGTACCTGTGCATGCGTCTGTCAAAACAGATTCCATCAGATGGGAATGTTAACGTGCATGGACACAAGTGTCTGAAGGCGCGTCGAGACAGGGAGGGCTCAACAAGGCCAGATAGACGATGGTCCCACTATGGCAGCCCTGCATCACATAGCGCAGGGGAGCCGGATAGATTCCAAGAAGCACTGTACATGGCAAACCCTGTATCAAATCACCTGCCCATGCATCCATTCATCATTCCCTCATCCTGTTATAAAAACGCCTGAATATTTACTCACAAAACATTCGAAATTTCCATTGAGTCTGTGCGTTATGCAGCCTGCAAAATCCACAGTGCCCCAGCCCGTAATTCCAGTGTTGTGAAGTTACATGTATTTGGGAACGTCCGGCCTCATCGGCCACGTCACTATTGCGCATCCCAAACTATTCATATCAATCATTGCTTCCTCGCCATGGCCTCTGTCTCAAGGACATTGAACAATAGAACGTTATATTTGCAGTCAGACCTGTGGGCATCTCCTCTCCGCTAGCTGAAAACCGAAAGCGCCGGCCTTCGAATTCCTCATTTGCAACATCACGTCGAAAAGGCATCTGTGGCCGTTTGAAATCACAAATTAATCCATCTAGTGCGGCTGTGTGTGAAAATGGCAACTGCCATCACCCACTAATGGGACGCCCCGCCCGTCGTTGCAACTCGGTACAGTGATGCATGAGGGCCCACCGTTACTCGAGTACTACGTTCCACTGACCCATCACAAGTCTGTTCGCGACTGCAAAGATTGTATGTGAAACAATGGGACCATAGCCGAATGAACATATCAACAAATGTTACACGGCCATCGGGTACAAATACATGATTGCAATAGCAAGATGCCATTCCTCGAATAGCAGCGTTGTGTGCGGGACGTGCTCGCCCAAAGGGGAGAGCAGCTTGCACAGGTGGAATGAATCACCACAGGTGGAGACCATACAGCCTGAAAACACATAAAGTGCACACCCAGTCTCCTCCCACAACCACACCCACTCCGAAATGCTACCGGCAGGACTCGCGATGTTGGCCCTGGGGGACCTGATAGCACTGCAAGTACTCCAACTCCAAGAAGAAGACGAACACCAACTACAACCGGCCGCACGGAGGAGACGCAGGAGGAGGAGGAGGCCAAGGCAGGGCCCGCAAGGGCCGCCAGCACAGCCACTACCACCACGCAGGCAGCCCGCAATCCCACGCCTCCGAGCACATCCGTTCAACCTCACTGATGAGCAGATCCACACCCTCTACCGTTTGGACCGGGACACCATAGCCGCATTAGTGGACATGACACAGGCTGACCTTGTCAGCATGATAGATAGCCCAACCGCCATCCCACCCCTACTTAAGGTGGTGTCTGTACTACACTTCCTGGCCACAGGCACCTACCAGCACACAGTCGGACAGTTGCATGGCATTTCTCAGCCACTGTTCTCACGGACACTATTGCAAGTGCTCGATGCCCTCCTGTAGCACGCAGACGACTACATCTCTCTACCACGCTCGGAGCAGGAAATTACCAACACAAAAGTGGGATTCCATGCACTTGCCGGCATACCGGGTTGCATTGGTGCCATCGACTGCACCCATGTTGAATTGGTCTTCCCGCATGCCATGGAGGCCCAGTACCGCAACCGAAAACAATTTCATTCCCTGAATGTACAGATGGTGTGTGACTCCAACAGGATCATTACACATTGTTGTGCCAGATTCCCTGGATCAACCCATGATTCTATGGTCTTGAGGAACTCTACTATACCACGCTACATGGAGCGACACGCAGGGAACAGATCCTGGCTACTCGGTGAGTCTCATTTCATGCATGATGATGTGGGGTAGGAAGGGGGGGGGGTGTGCGTACGTAGCAATGGCATTCCACATCATACGTTTATCGTCCACATACAGGTGATGCTGGGTATCCACTGAAGAGATGGCTCCTCACACCAGTCCGGAACCCACGGGACCAGCATGAGGAGGACTACAACAATGCCCGCTCACGTACCCGTGTAGTCATTGAACAGGCATTCGGCCTACTGAAGACTCGTTTCCGCTGCCTCAGCAGGTCTGGCGGGGCACTCCTGTACCGCCATGAGAAGGTTGCAAAGATGGTCATGGCATGTGTCATGCTCCACAACATGTGCGTACGTAGAAATGTGCCCATGCCCCCTGACGCAGAACTGCAAGCACCTGATGATGGTCATGATGAGGGTGGGGATGTGGCAGCACCTCAAGGAGTTTGCGAGGCACCGGAGGGCCGTGACATTCGTCAGCATGTCATTGATGCATGCTTCTAGCACTCACGCCTGGTGGCTGATACATGGACACGGGACTCGTGGCACTGTGTGTGTCTGGTACATGCACAATATGGACTGTACGCCTATGATGGCCTAGTACACAAAGATCATTGTCCACACATCTCATTGGTTGATCGTGCACTGTTTATGGCATATGTGATATCATGTTGAACACCCTATCGACCCGCCACCCAAGTGAGCCCAACACACCCCCTCCACCCTCCTACCTCCCCCCCGAACACCAGTGTCCAAAGATGCTCATTGTCAGTGGGCTGTCGCTATTGCAAGCCCCCTCTGCGGATGTCAGGGGCACCCCTGCCTGTGGAGCACAGGTTCCGCCCAGATCTACGTTGGGGGCTGCCCTGGACGGAACTTGCAACGGATGATGTGTCTGCCTGCTCACGTCCATGCATGTCCCTAAGGGTTTGTGAGAGCTCAGTGAGCACACGGCGCACTGCGGCAAGTTCGGCACATACGTCTTTGGACGTCGCATGCAGTTCCCCCCTCAGGCTCTCGGTGCTTCTCTCCATTTGGACTCTCAGGCTCTCGGTGCTACTCTCCATTTGTGCCCTTAGTGTCTCTGTACTTCTCTCCATTTCTGCCCTGAGTGTCTCAGTTGATGTTTCTATGTCTGCCTTAGTGCGCCCACATTCATCGGCATGGTCCTTGAGGAGCGTGGCCAGTTGCTGCTGTTGCACGATTAACTGCTCGAGGGACTGTTGCCTCTGCTGGGCCATGGCCATTTGCGGGGGTGTCACAGAGGGGCTGTTGACCTCATGTTGCCTTGCCACAGGGCTTGTGGGGGATGGCCAGTCGTCGTCTTGTGGGTGCCCCTGCGTGGTATCCTCATGTTGTATGGGATGGGACAGACAGGGGGAATGGGACAGGTCATGGATGGATCTGACTTCGACATCCCCGTCTTCTGTGTCGGAGCATGCTGCCATCAATGGGGTGTCACCTATGGTGCTGCTGCCACCAGAGGCAGTGCCTTCTGTGGCATCCGTTGGGGGGACCTGTGGTGGTGGTGTTGTGGGCATGCTGGCTGCTGGGGTGCCTGTTGATGTTCCCTCCTGTGTGCTGCCACCTGATGTGTGCTGCTGCCGTGTCTTGATGCGTGCAGCTGAGGTGGAGGGTATTTGGCCGTTGGTCTTGGCCCTCTTTGCAGGTGCGCTGGTAGGGGTGTCCTGATGCTCGTCGTTTGGATCAGACCCTGTGGTGGAGTAAAGGAGGGCGAGGGTTAATAATGGGTCTGTGGGTATTGGAATGGCATTGTATCACATGCATTGGGGTGGTACCTGAGGGTGATTTGGGTCGGGGCCTTGGAGGTGCTTTCATTTGTGTGTGGAGTGAGGGTGCAGTTGTTTGGCAGCCTGCAGTTAGGGTGTGCCTGCTGCACGTGTAGTGGGTGTTTTAGGTGTTTTTAATTATTTATGTATTTATTGTGAGTTTTAAAGTGCGCTATCAGGGCGATGTGTGTGGACGTTCTCCTGGACATGTGTTTCTGTTGCACTATGTGGACACATGGTAGTTCACATGATTGGACATTGTGGATTTAGCATTGTTTTATCTGGCCCACCTACCTGAATCTTCGGATGTCTGCACTCCTTTCTCCATCCCTCCGACTCCCTCTATGCTCTCCATTCCGATGGTGGAGGCACAGATTTCTTCCCAGGGGGTCAACTTGATGGGTGATTCTGGACCTCCCCCGGTGGCTGTGGCAATGTTGCGGTTGGCAGAGAGTATGCTGCAGACGCGTATCCGCAGGTCGTCCCATCGCTTTCGGCATTGCTGTGGGTTGCGGGGTGCGGTCCCCACCGCACTTACCCGCTGTGCCACCAGAGCCCATATGGCCTTCTTGTTCGCAAGTGCCGTCCTGGTCATTTGCGTGGAGAAGACGACGGCAGCATTCTCCTGGAGGGTCTCTGTTAGCACGGTGAGTTCCTCACGGGAGAAGTGGACCTGCCGCTTGCGGTCGCACGCTTTCTTCGCTACTTTTCCCATTTTTCTTGGTTTCGCTAGGGTGGATGACGGGTTGGGGTGTGTCTCGGGGTAGTGTTTTTAGTGGTTGTGTGGTTTTTGTGGTTTTATAGGTGTACGGCGGGATGTTTCCTGTTCCGGGCCCATGTTTTTACTTCCGTTTCCGTATATTTCCGGTCACCGTACTTTCCGGTAGGCGCACTCTGCGGTGTCCGCTGTGATGGGTGGCGGTATTGCACCTAGGGCGACGTACGGCGGCGGTGTGGCCGTTTTGGGGTCATTTCCGCCATCGCGGACTTTGCACTTCCGCCATGCCGTGGTGCTCGTGCCCGATGGGTCGGAATGGGCCGCACTTTGCTCCTTCGTGCAATGGCGGAAACGCTATTTACGCTGTTGCGGTCCGGTCAGTCACTTTCCGCCAGGGTCGTAATGAGGGCCATTGTCACTTCAGTATTTTTAATATTGTGTCCAAGGGTGCGTGCTGACATCCTTCCATACAGCATCCTTCCACACTTTCAGTGCAAGGATGTATTTGATACAATTGTCTGAGTGCATATCGTCTCCCATGCACTCAATGAGGTATGGGCATAACACATGGAGTCCCATGTATAGCCCTTCCTTTGCTGTTCCAGAATGACGGCAGTGAGGGGGCAGGAGCTAGGAAAAATACATCCACCTGCTCCTCTAGAGAAGGAATAAATGATGTGCATGTATACACTTGAAAACATGTGAGCAGGGTTTCCAATCAGCTGCGTACATTTCAATCCTGCACCAAGATGTTATTCAGAATGTAAATTTAGTTTTATAGATTGAATGCCAGGCCCATATCAAGAAGTTCATTTTTGGGGATAATGATCCCTGATAAACAAAGAAAACAAAATTGGAGACTTGAGGTGGGATCACTGTTAAATACTGTGTAATATAGTGAGAAAAAACACCTAATCCATTTGTTGATGTCCTATGAAAATGAATAATACTTTTCCCCTAAGAATAGTTGCAAACATCCTAAGCATTTGGTTTACTTGAATGCACATTCCATAAAATAGAGATAATTTTTGTTCTCCTGCTCATCAGCACAAGTCAGGAACCAGCAAGTTCCTGGTTCCTGTCTGCGTGGAGCACAGGAGATTGTGGTCTACAGAGCAGCTAAGGCGTGTGTGTCTAGTCGAGTCTGGTGGGAAACAGTTAAGGGAGAAAAACAATGTTTGTCTCTGTGTATGCATGTGTGCGAGAATTGTATGTATGTATAAATGTATGCATGCATGCATGCGAAGGAGTCTCTCTGTAAGTGCGCATATTCATGTATGCGGGGGAGTGTCTGTAAATCCATGCATATGAATGACTGCAGTGTGAATGGTGGTCATGGAAGTGAGTGCGCCTGAGTGAGAATGAAATGTTTTACCTAGATTTCGACAAGTATCATCTAGTCACTCTTACAGCTTAGATACTAAATTTGTTTGACGGTTATCTAACTAATGTCACCTCTACAAATTGTCATCAAAGAACTTAAAACACACGAATGCTTAGGAAAAGCATTGTAATCTTATAGGTGATTGGAAATGTAATGGAGAATACTTGTATTTAGTGGATTTTAGGATTGCTATTTTCATTTTCATCTACAGATTTATACGAGAGTTTTAGTTCTAATGTGTTAACAAAAAAATGTATTGTTTGTTTTACAATTGTAAAGTTGCTTTGCATCAAAAACAATTTGAATAAAAAATAAAAAAAAATGTGAGGAGCTAAACAGAATTTGATGATAGGGACCTGGAACGTTTGCACTCAGGCGTAGTCAGATCACCACCACAAACTTTTCATCATTTGCACAGTGGAGTGCAAATGTGCAGTGCAATAGGCAGCATTCATGTGTGTATGCTGCCCTTTGCCCTGCACTGTTGCACTCTGCTGTGCAAAATGAGCAAATACTGCCTGGCAGGCGTGCTTGCAATTACAACTAAACGTTGTCCGACATGCTTGCATGTCGGGCAGAATTTAATTGTTCTTGTGAACGCTGCTTGCCATGAGCGCATGGTAAGCAGCGTTCACAGTTACAAGCGCTGCCCAACATGCAAGCATGCCAAGCAGAGTTTCATTGTAATTGTACATGCTGTCATTCATGCATGTCAGGCAGCAGGTATAGCAGCTCCCTATGGGGTCCGCTTACGTTATGCTGGTGCATAAAGTTGGCGGACCCCATTGGGATCACCAGCATTTGCGCCGGCATGAAAATCCATGTGTGCAAATGCTAGAGCATTTGTATGGTGGAGAGGAAGGAAATGTCTCCTCTTGACAAATGACTAAAAATGTGGCATGGCGTGAATGAAAGACATAATGCCTTTCATTCAAAGTCACTGCACAATCAAACATGAGCGTGTGTGTGTGTGTGTGTATGTGTGTGTGTGCGCGCATCTGTGTGTATGTGTGTGTGCATGTATATGCGTGGGTGGGGCCCAAGGGGCATTGAAGCATTAACATTCTTTGACAAGGGCATGGCATGTTTTACTGGCATTTTGGAAAGGCAAAGCATTACATGGAGGAGGGTTGGGAGCGTGTGGATGTGTGGAGGGTAATACAATGGGGCTGGCCTGGATCTTATTGTGGCATGGAATTTTCTAATCTCAGTAAGGGCAACAACATAATGATGAGCATTATTACATGGGGTTGGGAAGTGCATGTGTTCTTACTGCAGTCTGGCCTTTTTTTGATGGTGTCAAGATCAAATACAACAATCTGGGTGTTATGTCATGGGGGACATGTGTGCAGCCTGCAAGGCAATGGCGTATTGCTCTGACTTGGCATTTTTTACTTGTGTTAGGGGGCAAATACAATGTGATGAGTGTTCTTATATGGAACACGTTTCTGCAGACAACAAGGACATGTTTTCTTACTCAGGACTGGCTTGTTTAAGACTAGCAGTAAGGTAAAGCCTACAGGAGTATGTTCCTACCGGAGAATACTGGCATATATTGGCAGGGCCAGCATGAACATGTTTTGTTATAGTATCATTATTGGTATTACTGCCAAGGCAGACATGAGTGTGTTCTTATATGGGAATACTTGTAAGAGGATTCAATTCAACACTACAGCTAAATCAATGCCTAGTCTGGGATACTGAATGGAAACCCTTATTGATATATCTGTATGTCCAGTTCATGCGTTCTGGATGACTACCCCTATATAATACCCCTCTCTTGGAATCCCCCTGACCCCACTGAGCCAAGAAGTAGTTCTGTTTTGCAAGTTTAAAAGGTTTATTTGATAATTTAAACAATATATATATATATATATATATATATATATATATATATATATATATATCACACTTTATAATAAATTAATAATTGAATATCACACTTAATCTGAGCAGTAATCAATAATGGATAGTCCGGCACTAGCACACTTCTTTATAATCAATGATGAGTGGTTATAGGATGGATAAGATAGCAACAATACTTTTATGGTTTCAAATGGATGCAATGTTGCAATGTGGAATGAAATGCAGTACAGAAAATAACTTGATAGGATTTCAGCAAAAGACAATGTAATCACTTTCTTGGACAATTCACCCCCCCCTTAATGCAATGTAAGGAGATGAATAGAATGGGACTCAGTTCTTAGGAATGCAATCAAATAGAATTCAGTTCAATTCCCCCTCAGCAGCTTATACAACAGATAGGAGTTTTGAAACACAGGCAAAATGCTTTGAATATGGTGACAATGCAGTGAGAAATATGCTGAAAATGGTTTTAATTCCCTTTAGGAGGTTCAGGGTGAGTAAAATAGACTTGGGATGAGTTCAGGCTCACTTTAGCAAAGATCTAGGAGTAACTAGCAGGTTAAACAAATTTTTGGCAAAGGAAAGCAATGAAGCTGCTGTTTTCACACGTGGCTGGATTTTTAACCAAATTGCAAATCGCGGTAAAATTCGCGAGTGCGAGAATCGTGATTACGGCAAAAGTATGAGGAGTATGAGGTTTTAGGCTTGTTGGAAAGCTGAGATTCTAAGCTTCCAGAGGAAAGTTAAACCAAGTTCCTAGCCCAAACGGTTCCAGAGATACAGACGATTAAATAAAGGTAGTTTTTCGGATTTGAAATTTTAAAAGTTCAAAACGACAGGTTACAGCTTGCAGCTAGAAAATGACAAGTGACAGCTTTGCAAATGACAGGTGACAGTTAGGAGGCAGTTCTGGTTAGATTAAAATAGATTGAATTATATTATTTTAACTAAGAGATTGGTTCTGCACAGTTCTGCTAGGTACTCACAATATATTTAGAAATAGGCCTTGCCACGGATCTGGTCAACAGGTTTTCTTCACTCGCCACAGACGGTTTCTGCGCACAGCCTCTGGGTCAGCTCTACTCTGCTGGTCTGGTCTGGGTCTCTGGTTCTGATCAGGTCTGTGGGTCCGGATACAGCGGTCTCCGGTTCAGCTGGTCTCTCTCTGGATACAACACTGCTCCCTGGCAAATGGCCAGAGTTCTTGCAAAGAATTCAAACAGCTCGCCTGGCTGTGAATAGTGGCAATGATTTGAGGCCTGCTAAAGAGGGATTTAGCTTGTAGTTGACCTCTCTGCTACAAATTCTGAAGTAAAGTCTTGGTCTCTGAAGGTGGATAGATTGAAGTCTCTGTGTTGGCTCTCTGGAGGTTAATGGAGGTAAAGTATGGATTTTCCCGGCAGAGCGTCCCGCAGCAGATGGGATAGAATGTCCTCTCTAGCTTCCAGTGGCTCTTGTTATGTCTTTTGAAAGTGGGTGTGTGTGCAGCATCACTAGCCAGCCCCTACCTCAACTGCCCATTGGTCAAGCTTTCCTTTCTCTCTTGATTGGGGAAAAGAAGTGGAGTGTCAGAGCGATGTCATTTAATGGCTTGCAGAAAGGACACTCCCCTGTCAAATTACACACAATCTATATTTGACCTAAAGACATACTTCCCCGATAGACAGTTGTTTGGCATTGCATACACACATCATGCATTTACTGATGGTAGCCCCTTTTCCAATTCTGTCGTTTCTAGGAGCTTGGGTTCAAAAATGGCAACATATTTCACTTTTTGGTTGGGTTACCAATATTGGATTTGTCCCCGCATTTACACAAATGTTCGCAAAGCATGTGGGCATTAGGTGGTGGAGTGTCAGATTTTCAACATACATACATTTAGAGTAATATCCTCTTTTCCGCTAAAATCCCCCTGAACATACCACCGGGTCCTAACACGTCTTCAAATGTGCACAGAAAAATCACAAGAATAATGATATCGCTTATAAAATTTTCACAAGTCCGCTCTATGAATGATCCATCTTTTTAGATTTATGTTCTGGCCCCAAAGGGGTGTGGTTTCCCCCCAGCACAAGGTTGAATTTCTGGTTTTTCCAGTTCTGCCAAGCCAGCTTGCTCTCACAGGCAGTGCTCCTCCCCTTTCCTTCCAGGAGGAAGCCACTTTTACGACCCCCCCCCCCAATAAAACATTTGCCTGAGTCAGGACAGGGCTTTGTTCAATTTCCTGAAGAGCCCAGGTAATTCAATCAGAGAAGTGTCATATCCCTTTTGGTGGTAACAGCAAAAGGCAGCTAGGCCTGGGAACACAGCTGTTGTGCAAGTCTCAACTCCTGTCGGGGGTAGCTGGAGGGGCAAAATTCCCTCTCTTTTTAAGCCAGGCCTCAGCTAAATGTCTCTTTGGCTGCCAGTTTTCCTGTCCAAATCAAACTTCCAATTTTTACGCATGCAGCTAGAATGCTGATTCTAAGTTTAAAACTATGACATTTAAACAGTGACAAACTATGTGACACTCAAAAGTAGGTCACTCAGTTAATTTAAACATTTTTCGATTTTTGGTAGTTTTAAATCCAGTATCAGTTTAAGCCGCTGCAGACCTGCAGAGCTCAGCCAGTCTTGTTATAAACCTTCAAGTCACTTCAGAATATAACTTTACATTGTATCCACCTCTTAGTAAGTCTTTCTTTGGCCTGCTTTGGGTTCATTTATTCAGTTTTACACCAAAGTCTGGTGGTTTTAAAACGCCGGCTTTCTGATAGTGGTGAGTACTGGTAATGCAACCATTTTTGGGATTTAAGAAAATGAATTCCCCACAGTTCTAGGTTGCTTTTGGCAATCAGCATTGCCATTCCAAATGGTTTCAGGCTACTGTGTGGGTAGTCCAATGGTGGTTTTAGGCAGTGCCCTTCTGTGCCCATAACATCGGCAAAAATGGGTGGCAGCCTATACTTCATGCATTTCCCTGGGCATTTTCTGGGAAGCTCTGGCCATCATGATGTTTTCAATGCCAGTACTGCACAGTTTTTGTGGGAAGGCTCGGATGTATGGGTAAAACATCCCACAAGCTCCCCTCTTGCGATGGCCATTCTGTTTCACTGATGGAACTCGCAAGATCTGGGATGTTTCCTCATCTTCTTCCAATAGATGGCACAGTTCGGCATCTTTTTCTACATCCGGTCGGATCGATCGGTTCTCCTCGCCGGTCCTGATGGGAAGATTGGGCGGTACCCCGGGCCCCTTGCGTCTCTGCTCCCGGTCTCCGGATCGTCCTCCCTGGCCAGTCTCAAGGTTTTCTTTCTCCTAGGTCGACAAAGGAAGAGCGGCAATACCTATTCATAGACATTTTTCCCCCACCATTGATATAGTGGGGTGGCATATAAATTTATAGTCAAAACATATGAACATGCACATTTCTTTTTGCATTCAAATCGAAAACACCCACATTGAGAAACTCAGAATTTGATAGGAGATATGTAGGATATTTTAAGTTAGAACTGAATTAATCTGAGACAGTACCCTCTAGGATTCCAGAGGATTCCTCCAGTTGTTGCAGAGTGTGCCTGGGATGGCAACACTCTAGCTGATTTATATGTACCCACTTGTCTTCCCCCTCTGCCAAACCGCCTTTGGGGATGCGGATCCTGTAGGCCACAGGGGAGATCTTGTCTATAATCTCAAAGGGTCCCTTCCATGTAGGCAAAATTTTTTGCTGCTTGGCCTGGTTCCTTTGGAAATTGTATAGATAGACCCGGTCCCCCACCTGATATTCCTTCCTGGAAGTTTTCAGGTCAAAGTGGGTCTTCATACTCTCAGCTGATCTTTCTAGATTCCGCTGAGCATAGGCAAAAGCATGCTGAAGGTGTTTCCTTAAATTCTCCACATACTCATGAGTTGTGGAGGCATTTATGATCTTGGGTTCTGTAGAGCAAATGCTGAGGAAGCACCATCTTGCGTCCAGTCATCAACTCAAATGGTGACATTTTGGTTGCAGATGAAGGGGTAGATCTGATGGCCATTAGGACCAGAGGTAATCGGATATCCCAACTTGGCCCAGAATCTGCCACAAACTTCTTTAATATGCTCGCAATGGTTCGGTTGTATGTCTCCACTGCTCCAGAAGAAGCTGGCCTGTAAGCAATGTGTAGCTTTCTCTTGACCCCCAGTATCTCCCACATCTTTGTCATTACTTCACTGGTGAAGTGGCTACCTCTATCTGACTCAATCCTTTGAGGTAGACCAAAACGGGAAAAGATGTGGTTAATCATCAGGGCAGCTGCTGTTTCTGCCATGCAATTTGGGGCTGGGAGACATTCCACCCACTTGGTAAACAAGCATGTCACAGTCAACATGTACTTATTTCCTCTAGACGAGCGAATCACAGGGCCTACGAAGTCGATTTGTAAATCTGACCATGGCAGTGTCATCCCCCTCTTTTGGAGAGGCGCCCGGTGTGTGAGGGATGTTGGCTGAAATTGTGCACACACAAGACAACCCTTCAAGTATTGTTTGAGGTTCTGGCCATGTGTGGCCAGTATGCAACCTCTCTTAAGATTTCCAGTGTTGTGTGAAACCCCCTATGACCGGCGGTGGCCGCATCATGGGCGTGACTTAATATCAGGCATCGGAATGAGTTAGGAACCACCCACTGATCGTGGCCAGCTTTGGATTTCCTTACCAACAAACCGTCTTGGATCCGGAACATTTTTGGACATTTCATCAACACTCTACGGTCCTCTTTCCCGTTGTAATCGGTATCCGTCAGGGGAAAGTTCTCAGGGTCCTCAATGTGTTGGTAAAATTTACCAATTATTGGATCCCCCTTCTGAGCTGTAATTAAATCAGCATCAGGGGGTCTCCTTACTCCATTGTGCAATTGAAAGATCATTGTGAGCATTTGTCTGTGACCTAGTGATAGCCGTGTCCTGGATTTCCCCCAACAGGGACTCAACCTCTATTAGATACCCTTGGATGGCCCCGTTTTTGGCCAGCTGATCAGCTAAGTCATTTCCAGTTTTGTCTGGTCCCTCTACTTTGGAATGACCCTTGATCTTTTTCCAGTAGATGGTCATCTCATTCGAGGTGACCAGATCATCAATGTTTTAGATCAACTTCCCATGTTTCAAGGGTTTGTTATTAGCACATAACATGCCTCTGGTTTTCCAATTAACCAGGTGCTCCACGAACCCGTTCCGTACATAATCCGAATCTGTGATTATGACCAGTTCGTGGAGTTGATGCTGGCAGCAGTGAGGATGGCCTGATGCACAGCCATCAATTCTGCCACCTGACTACTTCGGGGACCAATTTTGTACCCATCGGAGGGTTCTGGGAACTCCTTCACCCATGCATTCCCTACGCCGGCCACCAGTTCTTTTTCCTCGTTGTTGTCAACATGGTACGAGCACCCATCCACATAGACAGTGGGCATTCCCTCACACTTGTCTTCTTCAAAGACTTTGTGGGGGGAATTAAGGTATGCCTCCATGTTGTCCTTTATTTTTAGACTTTCGTCCTCGAGACAGTTTTCTCTGGCACAATCATGCAAGTCAGCCAAACCTTGCGCGAGGGGACTCTTCTTGTTTTGGCCATATCTGACCTCCACAGGAAAGCCTTGCATTGACAGAATCCAGGAAGTAATTCGGGAATTACTCACATTTCCGGCCCGGATTCTGTCAATTTGGAGATATTGCAGAGGCTGGTGTGGAGTCTCCACTATGATGTGTTCCCCCTGGATAAACGGGCGGTAATTCTTCAATACCCACACCGTTGCCAGGAGTGCCTTCTCACAATCATTGAATTTTTCCTCCACAGAGGATAAAGTTTTGCTCGCATAGGAGATTACTTTATTGACCTTGTCATGCTTTTGGTATAATACCGCCGTCAAGCACGTATTAGAGAACCCCGTCTCCAGGAAGAACTCCTTCTTTCTGACAGGGTAAGCTAGGCAAGGCACTTGTGAGAGGCTTCTCTTGAGTTGTTTTACCGCCTCGGCTTGTTCTGGACCCCATTCCCACTTGACCCCCCCTCTTTAAGAGATGAATCAGGGGTCTGGTGATCTCTGCGTAGCCCTCAATGAACTTTCTGCTGTAATTAGTCAGTCCAAGGAGGCTCCTTAGTTCCCGCAGAGTTGTGGGGTCTTTCAGTTTCTGAAGTGCTTCCACTTTCTTTTCCTGGGGACAGAGACCCTGAGGAGTAATCTCATGCCCCAAGAAATTAACACGGGTTCTACACCACTGTGCTTTCTGAAAGGAAAGTTTTTCTCCGGTGGCCCTCAACTGGGTCAGAACATAACGGATCTCCGCTATGTGTTCCTCCACAGATGAACTTTTGATGAGGACATCATCTACATAAGCCAGGTTACCCCTCGCACCCAGGTCGGACATGGCCTTATGTAGGAAAATGTTGAAGTCATTGCCGGAGTTGAGGTATCCGAAGGGAGTCCCGGTCCAAGTATACTGCGGCCCCCAAAGGTAAAAGCCAGCTTGTATTGGTCTTCCCTACTGACCGGCACGGTCCAGTATCCATTGGTCAGGTCTATTGCAGTGAATACCTGTGACCCCTGAATCTGGGCCAGCCCTTGGTCAATGTAGGGAAGAGGCCATCAGGAAGTATGGACCCGTTTATTGAGCTCCCTAAGGTCAGTGCAGAGTCTCCACTGGCCGTTTGGCTTTAATATTCCCAGCACCGGATTATTGAAGGTGCTGTGGACGGGACAGATTATTCCCCTGGACTCAAGGTTCTTAATTATTTCAGTAAGGGACTCCATTGATGCGAGAGGCAAGCAATATTGCTTCACAAACACTGGAGTCATGCCAGGGTCCATGGGGATTGTTGTTGTGTGGATGTCGGTGCGACCACAGTCATATGAGTCTACCGCAAAGAGATCTTGGAAATCCAAGAAAACTTGTTTCAACTTTTGCTTTTGTTCCAGAGTCACACAGGCATCAGCTAGGTTGACTCTCTCTTCCACCATCTGCCTGAAGCCTGGAAAGACTTCTGGTTTGGCTATCTCAGCGGCCTCCTCCAGCTGGGTGGAGAAGTCCCTGGTCAGAGTGCTGATTGGGACTGGAGGCCTCAGGTGGGAAAGGCAACCCTCATGGACCTGGAAAATCACCTCATCCCTCCTGAAGTCACAAGTCACATCTTCCTTACCATAGGGGCAGGAAGTGTACACAGGAAGTTCCCCCCATGCCGGGTAAAAATCCTGTCTGGTGTTGTATTGTCATCACTGTCACTGTCAAAACAGTCCTTGGGGATTGGTCCTAACAGTTCATTTCCTAAATCGATGGAAAAATGTCGGTCATCACCCGCCATTCCAATAATGGTGCCTGCGGCTGGAGTAATACTCTTTAAGTCGCTGTTATCCACCTCTATTAGAATGGTGTCATGTTCTATGTTGACTAATGGAGTTGGGTTTACCCCCAACCCTTGCTGTTGGAGAGAAGCGTTTAGATGTATGTAAGCATCAGGGTTTTTCAAATGTTGTCCTCTTTTAGCTTTCACTTCCAGGGAGAATTGTTGGGTCCTTTCTGGGATGGTGACTTCCTTTTTGATCTGAATTTCAACTGCATAAGGTAGCAATTGAGCTGACCTAAATGCTTTTTCTGGATCATCAAAGCCCATGGGATTATCCGCTAATCGGGACCAAGCTTTGAAGTTTATTAGGTCCAAACTTATGGCAAAGCGATTGAGAATGTCACTGCCTAAGTAAAAAGCGGCAGTGACGTCTTGCACGACCCAACAATTGTGGACTATGCTCTTGTTGCCAATGGAGATTTTGAGCATACACCTGCTTGGCAGGAGATGTTTGGAATTGGGTGCTTCCAGGTCCATTTCCCATTTGTCTATCAGTTTGAATGTGGGAATGGCTGGATCTTTTGGGAGTTGGCGGAACATGGCTTCGCTGATGAAGCTCTTACCGTTGTTCACACACACTCGAGCGAGAACAGAGTCCTTCCCATCTTTTAACTGAACAGGGATGAAAACTGCTCTCCAATTTGATGAATATCAGCCAGGCTCTGAGCTGATTTCACATCTTTCTGGACTATAGGAGTGTGAGTTTCTGGTTGTGAATTAGTAAAGAATTTCAGGGTGTTTCCTTCCAGTGCGGAATACCACCTTAAACTGGAAGGAAGGTTAATTTTCAGACATAGAGAGGACCCCCCATCACCAGTCTGTTGTCCTACTGCTATTACTGTCACGTCTGGAATCTGGTTGTTCTGGAAGTGAAATTCTACTTGGTCAGATTTTTGTTCAACCATGTGGCAGGTGCCGTTTAAACTAACATGGTTGACACTCTGTTTTAATTTTATTGGTCGGCTAGTCTGGGTCCAGAGGACCTTGTTTACACAATCTATTAGGGGTGACAACCTTCTCAGGAGGTCATTCCCTAGTAAACAAGGGGTGCCCTCTGGAGTCACTACTATGACCGGGTGTTTCAACTTGTGTCGCCCAATTTTAATGTCCAAGTCTGCAGACCCCTCAACGGGAATTTCCTTCCCGTCAAAGTTCTGCAGTTGTCCAGGAAGAGAGGTGAGAGGAATACGGTAATTCTCCCCCCTTCCTGCATTTAGTTCATCAAAGGCCCTTTTGGACAGAAGGGTAGCTTGGGATCCAGTGTCCACCAGTGCCAAAATTGTACCCTGCCCCTGTACTTGTACCGGGGCATAATATCTTCCCTCCTTCTCCTCAAGGGGGCACAGATAATGCGCATTTTTGGACAACTGGTGGGCTAACTTTCTGGTTTTGGACATTGCAAGAGAAGAAATTTGGGCAGAATTCTGTGGAGAGCCTTGGGAATCTGAAAGAAAAAGTTGGCAACTGGAGATCAGAGCCATTGTGGGTTCCCCTGGTTCCGGTTCTGGTCCGCCCCCCCCTTTTTGGAGGCAGTCACCAGGATGGGTTTGAACCAGGGGATTTTGGTATTGTGGGTTCTGGGATGAGATGATGGGCGGCGGTAGCTCAGTCTCCATATCTCCCCAGTCTGGATTGGAATCCCTTGGGACCCATTTTTCCTTGGGAGGAGTTCCCCCATCTCTGAAGGAGAATGTCCTTTCCCCAGGATCCTCTGAGGATCCCTCTCCCTCAAATTGGAAGACCTGTACCTCCTCCACAAAGTGGGTCTGTTTGGGTCCTTTGTTTCTCCTACCCCCCTCTGCTCCTTGGGAGGCGGGCTTTCAAGGGCAGGAGATTTTGTTTCCGGTTCCTGGTATTCCAGGGGCTGTTTCCAAGTTGGGAAGGAAGCTTCCTCCAAGGCTTTACACCCCCCTTCCCCTTGTGCCTCCTCCCTGGGAACCGGTGTGTTATCGGGGTGCTGCCCCCGTCATTGTTCTTGAGCACCAGGTCCAGAGTTTGGGGCATTCTGCGGTGGCATGCTCATCTGAGGGTTCTGTTGAGCCCTCAGTATGTGACCCAAATCCCGTGCCATATTTTGGACCTGGCGCTCTAACTGGGAAACCCGCTCAGGCTGATACAGGGCTCTATTTTCCCCCCTGGGCTGATCCTGGGAAGGGTAGCTATCCCTTCTCTGGTAGTAGCCCTGGCTGGGAAGATTTTGGTACCCCTCCACCCTTGGCCTCCCCTCTCCCGGATTAGGTTGTCTGGGCTCAGGGAATTGGGGAAAGAAGGATGGATGATTTTGGGGCTGGAAGTTGGGTGGATACCCAGGGAAAAAGTTCTGCCCAGGATTTGGAGAATTTCTGCCCTCCGGTGGGAAGTTAGGAGGGAAGTTCCCTGAGTTAGGTGCTTGGCTGGATCCCCCCCCTTGGGCTGGAGGAGTCCACAAATAACCCAGGATGGGTCGATTTCCCTTGTAACAGGGACTTACATAATCAGGAGAGCGAGGGACCCCATTTGTGGGGCTGCCTCCTTGGCTCCCTGTCTGTGACTGGCCTGAGGACCTTCTGGGCCTAGCATTATTAGGTGCAGGTAGGTTTTTAGGCCCCCCCATCTCCAAATCCAAAACGGGGGCAACCTTTACCTCTGCCACCTTGGCAGCAGCAGGGGTGCTGTTGGTTTTGGGTTTTTTGGGCTGGTTTTTGTTTTCCACCGGTTTCCGCACCTCGTATATGCGGATGGCTTGTTCAATGACCCATTCTAAAGATCTTTTCTCATGAAAATCTCTCACAAGCTGGGTCATTATGTATTTGGGCAAGGCATGGAAAAAAGTATTAACAAATTCTCTGCTGTCTGTGCGCACCCTTCTGGTGGTCTGCGCAAAGGCACGTTTCAGTTCTTGCACGAATTCTTGTGGGGCCTGATCCTCCCCACATTGCAAATTGTAGGCTGCCTTGCGAGCCTCTTGAGGATTTCTGTGAACAGAAAAATGTTTCAAGATGGCCGCCTTATAGGTGGACCATCTTAAATGATTTTGGTCCTCCAGCCCCGCAAAGAAACTGGAGTATTCTGGTGAGAAGGTCCACTTTACATATTCTATACAGCTTTGGCTGTCCTTCAAATGAAAAGTCTCCATCATTTGCTCATAGAGCTCCAAGTGTTCCCAAACAGAGTACTTGGCGTTCTTATGATAAGGCGTGATGACACTCCTTATTGCCTTAATCTGTTTCAATGGGTCCTTAAGCAAGGCCCTTTTTGCCTTATTGGCCTTTTTGGTTCGGGTAACCCTGGTCCATTCATCCTCTGACTCAGAGGCACTGCTCCCAGAGGTTCCTGTCTGATCTTCCAGGTTTTCCCGGATTCTGCGAGCCTGGGAATGGCTGGCAGAATGTGGGGACCTGGTCTCCTGTGTCCTGCGCCGTTCAGAGGAGTCTTCAGATTCCTCCTTGCTGCCAGGATTTGATGGGTACCCCCCCACTGACCTAACTGGGCAGAAGTTTTCAGGATGCCCTTAATGGGCATATTCTCCTGGGGTTCCCCACTAAATTGCACTGTGCTTGGGTGCCCATACCCGGATGCCCGCCCATCCATTCCTGGGAGGTACTGGCCTATGAGCCCCATGCTTCTGGCTGAATAGTAATCTGCCATCCCTGTGGCCCGGTGCTCATGTGCGCCAGGGGACAGGGGGGTGGCAGAGTCCAGGGACTGAGAGAGATAAAGGCCTCTGGTACTAGGGCTCCTGAGGTTATGCTCAGGAGTTTCCCTTTCCCAGCGAACCTGGTCTCTATCCGCCCCTGCTCCCTGTTGCAATGCAAGAGCCTGCGCCTTCAGTTCCTCAGTTAAGGTCTTACTAGACTCTCTCAGTCTCTCCTGCATCGCTACCTGTTGTTGGAGCCTATCATTGTGCTGGCAGAGAGCCTCATTCTCTCTCTGCGTTTCCTGATTGGTCCTGGAGCACTGGGCCAGTCTTTGCTGCAGGAGGGTTACCTCCTGAGCTGTGTCCCTATTGGCCTGCTCCTTTCTTGCCAGAGCATCCTCCACCTTCCTGGTGTGCTCTAACAAGTTATGGTGTTCTTTTTGGAGGTCACCCAGTCCCTGGAGGGCCAGGTGATTTTCTTCCATTTTCCTTTTTAAGTGGCAGACTTCTTGGCCTAATGTATCCCTTTTCTGACTAAGAGCCTGCATCTGTGCCGCCAGGTCGTCCCTTTGCCTTTGGAAGGCACCAGTTTTCTGGCGCTCCTGGTCAAACTCTGCCTGGGTATCCAGGTCTTTCAAAATCAGTTTATTGCTCTCTGCCTTCTCCCTATCTAGGTGGCTTTGCAGGGTGACTACCTGCTCAGCACATGCCCTATTGAAGTCTAACTGTTGCTCCAGCTTTTTCTGGCTCTGCAGTAGGCAGTCCAAACCTTCTTGGTACTCCTTCTGCAAGGCCAGAAATCTGGTATCCTGGTCCGCCTTTTCCTGTTGCAGCACATCCATATCCTCCTTTATTTTAGTGATGTACCGTCTGCTGTCATTTTCTGACTCCTGGCTCCTGAGCAGCCTCTGCTCAGAAGAGTCCAGATCAGATTGGGCCTTCTGTAGTGCCAGCAGTTGCCTACTCGCCAGATCTTGGCCTTCAGCACATTTGTCCTGCATGGCTCCCATATGTAAATATAAATATGCCGCTACCCTGGCAATCTTGTGGTGCTCATCCTTGGCCTTCGGGGCCATGTATAGTTCACTCAGGGCCACATGTAGGGGACCATGATCTCCCCATATATCTGACCCTGTTTCAGTGACCTGTTGCGCGATTGCCTGCAACCAGACCGTTTGGTCCTGATGAGTCCACTCACCTCTCACAAATAGCTTATGTAAGGAGTGTTCTCTGGCTATTTTCATATCTACCAAGGTCATCATTCTGGAATTTGAGTTCCTTCCTGACTTACAGAAGTTTATATTTTATTTTTGCAAAACAGACCTTTTCCTTAGAGCGTTCCTTTGAGGAGTCCTTTACAGCGTAACACAGCGTGGTGATCCGACCGGATATGTGTATCTGGTTAGCTGGCATGCTGTATTAATCTGCACAAGTAATAGATCTGACCTAAACGTCCGGTTCGAGCCCCCAATTTGTAAGAGGATTCAATTCAACACTACAGCTAAATCAATGCCTAGTCTGGGATCCTGAATGGAAACCCTTATTGATATATCTTAATGTCCAGTTCATGCGTTCTGGATGACTACCCCTATATAATACCCCTCTCTTGGAATCCCCTTGACCCCACTGAGCCAAGAAGTAGTTCTGTTTTGCAAGTTTAAAAGGTTTATTTGATAATTTAAACAATATATATATATATATATATATATATATATATATATATATATATCACACTTTATAATAAATTAATAATTGAATATCACACTTAATCTGAGCAGTAATCAATAATGGATAGTCCGGCACTAGCACACTTCTTTATAATCAATGATGATTGGTTATAGGATGGATACGATAGCAACAATACTTTTATGGTTTCAAATGCAGTACAGAAAATAACTTGATAGGATTTCAGCAAAAGACAATCTAATCATTTTCTTGGACAATTCTCCCCCCCCTTAATGCAATGTAAGGAGATGAATAGAATGGGACTCAGTTCTTAGGAATGCAATCAAATAGAATTCAGTTCAATTCCCCCTCAGCAGCTTATACAACAGATAGGAGTTTTGAAACACAGGCAAAATGCTTTGAATATGGTGACAATGCAGTGAGAAATATGCTGAAAATGGTTTTAATTCCCTTTAGGAGGTTCAGGGTGAGTGAAATAGACTTGGGATGAGTTCAGGCTCACTTTAGCAAGGATCTAGGAGTAACTAGCAGGTTAAACGAATTTTTGGCAAAGGAAAGCATTGAAGCTGCTGTTTTCACACGTGGCTGGATTTTTAACCAAATTGCAAATCGCAGTAAAATTCGCGAGTGCGAGAATCGTGATTACGGCAAAAGTATGAGGAGTAAGGCTAGGCTTGTTGAAAAGCTGAGATTCGAAGCTTCCAGACGAAAGTTAAACCAAGTTCCTAGCCCAAACGGTTCCAGAGATACGGACGATTAAATAAAGATAGTTTTTCGGATTTGAAATTTTAAAAGTTCAAAGCGACAGGTTACAGCTTGCAGCTAGAAAATGGCAAGTGACAGCTTTGCAAATGACAGGTGACAGTTAGGAGGCAGTTCTGGTTAGATTAAAATAGATTGAATTATATTATTTTAACTAAGCGATTGGTTCTGCACAGTTCTGCTAGGTACTCACAATATATTTAGAAATAGGCCTCGCCACGGATCTGGTCAACAGGTTTTCTTCACTCGCCACGGACGGTTTCTGCGCACAGCGTCTGGGTCAGCTCTACTCTGCTGGTCTGGTCTGGGTCTCTGGCTCTGATCAGGTCTGTGGGTCCAGATACAGCGGTCTCCGGTTCAGCTGGTCTCTCTCTGGATACAACACTGCTCCCTGGCAAATGGCCAGAGTTCTTGCAAAGAATTCAAACAGCTCGCCTGGCTGTGAATAGTGGCAATGATTTGAGGCCTGCTAAAGAGGGATTTAGCTTGTAGTTGACCTCTCTGCTACAAATTCTGAAGTAAAGTCTTGGTCTCTGAAGGTGGATAGATTGAAGTCTCTGTGTTGGCTCTCTGGAGGTTGATGGAGGTAAAGTATGGATTTTCCCGGCAGAGCATCCCGCAGCAGATGGAATAGAATGTCCTCTCTAGCTTCCAGTGGCTCTTTTTATGTCTTTTGAAAGTGGGTGTGTGTGCAGCATCACTAGCCAGCCCCTCTCTCAACTGCCCATTGATCAAGCTTTCCTTTCTCTCTTGATTGGGGAAAAGAAGTGGAGTGTCAGAGCCATGTCATTTAATGGCTTGCAGAAAGGACACTCCCCTGTCAAATTACACACAATCTATATTTGACCTAAAGACATACTTCCCCGATAGACAGTTGTTTGGCATTGCATACACACATCATGCATTTACTGATGGTAGCCCCTGTTCCAATTCTGTCATTTCTAGGAGCTTGGGTTCAAAAATGGCAACATATTTCACTTTTTGGTCGGGTTACCAATATTGGATTTGTCCCCGCATTTACACAAATGTTCGCAAAGCATGTGGGCATTAGGTGGTGGAGTGTCAGATTTTTAACATTCATACATTTAGAGTAATATCCTCTTTTCCGCTAAAAATCCCCTGAACATACCACCGGGTCCTAACACGTCTTCAAATGTGCACAGAAAAATCACAAGAATAATGATATCACTTTCACAAGTCCGCTCTATGAATGATCCATCTTTTTAGATTTATGTTCTGGCCCCAAAGGGGTGTGGTTTCCCCCCCAGCACAAGGTTGAATTTCTGGTTTTTCCAGTTCTGCCAAGCCAGCTTGCTCTCACAGGCACTGCTCCTCCCCTTTCCTTCCAGGAGGAAGCCACTTTTACGACCCCCCCAATAAAACATTTGCCTTAGTCAGGACAGGGCTTTGTTCAATTTCCTGAAGAGCCCAGGTAATTCAATCAGAGAAGTGTCATATCCCTTTTGGTGGGAACAGCAAAAGGCAGCTAGGCCTGGGAACACAGCTGTTGTGCAAGTCTCAACTCCTGTCGGGGGTAGCTGGAGGGGCAAAATTCCCTCTCTTTTTAAGCCAGGCCTCAGCTAAATGTCTCTTTGGCTGCCAGTTTTCCTGTCCAAATGAAACTTCCAATTTTTACGCATGCAGCTAGAATGCTGATTCTAAGTTTAAAACTATGACATTTAAACAGTGACAAACTATGTGACACTCAAAAGTAGGTCACTCAGTTAATTTAAACATTTTCGATTTTTGGTAGTTTTAAATCCAGTTTCAGTTTAAGCCGCTGCAGACCTGTAGAGCTCAGCCAGTCTTGTTATAAACCTTCAAGTCACTTCAGAATATAACTTTACATTGTATCCACCTCTTAGTAAGTCTTTCTTTGGCCTGCTTTGGGTTCATTTATTCAGTTTTACACCAAAGTCTGGTGGTTTTAAAACACCGGCTTTCTGATAGTGGTGAGTACTGGTAATGCAACCATTTTTGGGATTTAAGAAAATGAATTCCCCACAGTTCTAGGTTGCTTTTGGCAATCAGCATTGCCATTCCCAATGGTTTCAGGCTACTGTGTGGGTAGTCCAATGGTGGTTTTAGGCAGTGCCCTTCTGTGCCCATAACATCGGCAAAAATGGGTGGCAGCCTATACCTCATGCATTTACCTGGGCATTTTCTGGGAAGCTCTGGCCATCATGATGTTTTCAATGCCAGTACTGCACAGTTTTTGTGGTAGGGCTCGGATGTATGGGTAAAACATCCCACATACTGACATATATAGGTGCACCAGCATGGACATATATGTGCACAATCAGCACTCAAATGCTGTGTACACTGGCATATAGGGTGCAACAGCATTATGAACATGCATTGGAAAATGTTACTGTCCATTGTTGGTGACTTGGCATCTAATGGATTTTTTTAAAGGTCTTACCCTACAAAATCTATATTAAACTGTTTGGCTTTGTAGCTAATTTTTCACAGAAAGTGTACTGTAAAATCCACAATTTTAACCAATTATTTAAAAAAAAATTCTCAGAAAAAAACGTGATACCTTCCTGGATGGTTGTTGCTCCCTCGCTATGCTCGGTTGCTTCTGTGCATTCGACACAGGGCAGAATAACACGCCCGCCTCTTCCCTTTTTATTCCTCCCCTTAGGGTGAGCCCAACTACATTAGTTTCAGGCCCCACTTGTGAGACAATCTAGCTATACCTCTGTACAAACAAACGTTCAAGATTCACAAGAATGTCTTAAGGAACCACTATACAAAGTAAAATACACTACAATCGGGAATTTAACAATATGACTAGGACTATGTTAAATAAAGCTATACAATAACTTCAGAAAATTTGACATCAGATGCAGGCGACAGCGGAATAATGACACCAAAAGCAAACTCTTCAAGTCCTGTAAATGTTAACTAGAGAGCTGAAATATTTAAAATTTGCTCTGGTGCTAAGAATTCAGCAAACACTTCAGTAATACAAAACTTCAGTAATACAAAATGGCACAAACAGGTATCATCACAATCATATCTAGGGCAAAAATGTATCATGCTGTTTTTTGTAATATGTTCGCTGCATAGCATATAAAGAAATGTTATGACCAGATTCCCATTTTCTACAGCATAAATAGTAAATAAATCAGTTGTCTTCATTTTTGCTCTAGTGAAAATATTTGTAGATAACACTGACTCTGGATAAACCGGTTTGCTCTATTCTGTATTATCTAAGCAGCAATCTGATGTTAAATTAGTTCACTCCATTTATTTTGCACAAGGGCAACGTTTTGATAATCTGCCCGCAGTTGTTAACAGTACAGTGATCTGAGGGCCCGATACACAACGCTTATTTGTGAGTGAAAACTAATTTACACTCTCTCAAAAAGGTGGTTTGCCAGCAAGCGAGCTGAGGGTGACGGGAAGGGAACAGACCAGACAGGAAATCTAAAAGAGAGAAAAAGATGCATTCCCAGCTGCAGTATGATTAACAAAAAGGGAACAAATCCTTCCATTCTCCAAATGGAAAGAATCCCTTCCTTTCTCCTGAGTGGCAATTTGTCCCTATTCCACCACAGCCTTCTTCAGACTTGGCATTTGGGCACATCTACAGGGCCAATTTCTGTTTTTGAACAATTTTCCCTAAACATTTTTCGCTCAATTCCCCACTTTTTGGAACCATGTTGGAACCATGTTCTCTTAAATTAATTTAACTTTACTTGTTCCATTCTTCATCCTTCCATGCCCACGTTCCCTGCATGGACTTACCGCTTCAGAATTTGAACCTTGTTTGTAAATAATGGCGCTAAGTCATCCGAGGTTTTTTTGACTGGTAACATGTTCGGCATAAGATGTTTGCCAAAACAGTTTGCATGCACGTGCAAGGGCAAATTGAATCAGCCATATTTCAACTTGGTTTACTGGCATCTTCGTGAATTGGTCCCCTAACCTCGAGTACAATAAGAAGGCCTGTGGATGGAAAGCTCCTGATGCCTTTCACTCACCATGCACTGAAGATACCGGTGGCGTGGATTCACCTGCTAGAATAGAGTTCTGCAGACACCTGGTTGTTTGTACGGGAGAGCTAAGAGGTGATTGTCTTGTGATGGTCAATAAAATTGGTTTGCTTTTACTGCATATGGGGCCTGATGAAGAAGCTTTGCACCGGGCAAGTGCAAAATTGCACGGTATTAGCACTAGGGCAACGCTTGCCCTATTTCTAAAAACACCGGGACATAGAAAATCATGTTAGAAAACTATTGCACCACGACAAAAATTGCCCAACTAGGGTAAAAGTATACATTTAGATACATTTTTGTGCCAGGGCAAAGTTTGTCCTGGAGCTTATGTCCCTGTTAATGTTCCAGTATTTGTAGGGCAAACTTTTCTCTAGTGCTAATACCGTGCAACTTTGCACTTGCACTCGTGCACTTTCTCTGCAATGTGGTCCTTGACGGGAAATGCGCAGTGTTCTGAGCAGAGGTGGTGAGGCAATAACAGTTCAAGCAGGGCAGGAGAAAAATGTCTTACTCTTACTCTGTGCTAGCAGGGCTGGCCTAAGTGGCAGCAACACCCCGGGCTGGTTAAACAATAATTAGTGCCCTCCCTCCCGCACACCGCTGGTCAACAGATGCAGGGTCAGGGGGGTCAGGAGCGCCACATTTTTTTTCTAACTCCCCGCTCCGGCGCCTGGCAGGGAGTTAATCACTGGAATAGTACACTCATACTAGTGCATGAGCGCCCTATTCCAATGAAAACCGCCTTGCTCCGACGTCAGAGCGGGAAGGTAATCATCTGAATAGCATCAGCACCCTATTGTTATTAAATGCGCCCCACCGCTGCAGTCTTTAAAAACAAAAGGGCATCTGCTGCGCCTTCACCCACTTCTCCCAGACTCCCACTACGCCAGCACGGGGTAGCCCTTGAAAGACTCCCCAGAGTTGCTGTGGCAGGTGGCTAATGGTGCCCTGGGGGGGCATGGCACCCGGGCAGACGGCCGGCGTGCCCTGCACTAAGGACGACCCTGGGTGCTAGATCATGTTTTAAAAGAGGGCCCAAGCAGACTTGAGTCAGACACCAAGGGCCATGACATATCTCTCCTTTCTCCTCAGTCATTGTCATACTTATTAGAGTGTCTACCAAAAATGAAATGCTTCTGTGAACTTTCTGGGCTGGTTACATCAGGTTTCTATCCTCCAAAGACAGGCTCGATTGCTTTTCATTTTAGTTCAGTTTACCTTTTGTTTGCCTGTTGCCTATACCTGCGAACACTTGGATTTGCCCAGGCAAGTAATTTGTTATAGAGAACAACAGGACCAGTCAGGGCTGAGCAAGTTGAGGCACCATAGCACCCAGAATAATGGTAGGCAGTGGCACTACCTCAACATATGCATTCATGTGGTACACATCAAACACCTTCTGGCTTATCTACAAAGCTGGAATGATGAACCAAGGGCAAACAACCTACCAAGTTTTTGATGTGCTTAGAAACATATTGAAAACTCTGAGACATTGGTCTGTGTGCAAGAGACCCTGAAATATGATAATGGGGGATTACAAAGAAGTGGATGGGCATGGTCTAGGCTGATTGAAGACTGGTCATGTCAGAGCTCTCAAGTTCTCCCATAACTTCATTTTGTTTTAATGTAGTCAGAATGTTTAATGGGGAAAGCAAAACTACACATCCCACAATGCAAAGAAGAAAACCCAGGACTAGACATCCTAACATTTGGAGATATTCGCTCGGAGGTATTTTAAGTCCAAACACCTGCACCTCTGAATATGATGCAGTTGTGCACGCGATTGCTTGAATGAAAACATGTGGGGGATTCCCAAAGGGACATCTGTGTTGTGCATCTATAACATTGTGAAACAGATGCACCGAATTCCTACCACCAAGCAAAATAACAGAAATCTATAACATGGGCATGGGAGCTTGTGTTCACAGTCGTTTGCGCATCCTGCATTCTTAAACCTAATGTACACAACAAGCAGCAAAACGTAATTGGATTTGCCTTTCATTTGTTTGGAACAGAGTTAGGAGTGAATTACCAGGACGTCCTGTCACTGCTGCATCACATGCTTGTCTAGACCTTTGTAAGACTATGCATGCATTTTGCTAAATGTTTGCAAGTCGGATAACGATACCTTTAATGTACATCACGCTCCATTGTGAGAGAATGGGAGCTAAAGAATACATTTGGTGACCGCGCCCAACACCAGTGTACTGAAGGGATTGGACTGCTCAGCACTTGTTATGCTGCCTGACCCCTCCTTAAATGTTTGGTTTAACTTTGTGAATAAGCTGACCTAAGCATTTTGTAGAATTGAATATTGGAGTAAAGCTTAAATGATGAGCTCCTCTGTGATGCCCAGTTCTTTGGGATCCAGGCTCTTTATGATTCAGATTCAAGTCAAAATCTAAAAAGCCACTACATTGTCACTTTATATATGAGTGTCATCTATATAAAGACAGCCCTCAAAAGTGTTTACCAATCAAAGACGTCTTTCATCATTGGTGGTGCTTATTACTGTGATGTGGTTGTCATACTTCTTCAGGCTAACAAACACTTAGGGCTACTAGACAATCTCAATGACAAGGAGAACCAATTGGACAATAAATACATTCTGGAAATGCATCTACTGCATTAGCCTAGGAAATCGTTGTAATCTCATGAATAGATCTGCTCTCTTTCATGGGAGATAATGGGGAGGAAGCAGCTAGCTTAGCCGTACATACCTTTTGATGCTGCATGTACTAAACTCTACCATGCAGTATGTTTTGGGTTGCCTCTGTTAAATATTATATTGACAAAAACTTCATGTGACGCTTCTTAAGGAGGTTCAGCGACATGTATATATTTCTTAAGTTGGCCAGACCATTCAGACTGAAACTTACCAGCTTCAACCCTATTACTGCACCAACTGTTATTAGTTGTACTTAATTTCTGTGGTACTTGAAGTCTGATTGCCTTCCTCTTTAATAACAGATATGTCTACTTGTTTGCCTTGTCTTTTTTCATACCACCATCCTTCTCAGTTGCCCACACAACCTGTTCCAAACTCTCACACCGACCTGGGGTTTCCCTCTCAGGAGAAGGAAAAGGCAGGCGCCAACCCCACGTTATGAGAACAGTCATTGACGTGTTAACGGAAGAACTAGACGGTGTGTGTTCACCCCTCTCACACTTATTTCTCCTGCAACTTCAAACTCTCAAATATGCCTGGACAAACTTTCTCAAAAGTGATGTGCTGGCTCCAACGACTCTCCGAATGAGAACTGGGTAGGTTTGCGGGTTCAAGCTGATTTTTCTTCCACAATTAACCTGACAAATCTCCATTAAAAACTATGCATCTTCAGAGAGAGTATAGTAGAAGGGGGTGCGATGGGTTGATGTTACGTCCGGGGTTAGCAAGTGGAAAGGAATTTGAGTCCAGTGCATCTGTGAATTTTGGATAGCACATTAAACTCAGCAGTAAGCTATCTCAATAGGTTAATAGTTTAATGCACCTGCAGAGAACTTTCTGATTCCTGCAGGTTCCTTTTCTGAATGTGGGAAAGACAAAGTCAGAATGTCATCCTTCTGAATTTGATAACATTAGTAAAGTTAGCATTTATTACATTTCTCATCAGACCACCAGATTGTATAGATTATTGTATCACATGTACTTCTTTTCATTAAACCTTGTGCACTTTGAATGGCTTTACACTAAAATATGTGACAAGTGTTGTATTCAGGAAACAAACGTAGCTGGTGCAAAGGAGTGTCTGTATTTATGCTGACATGTGAAAAGGAAACATGCAGACTGTGTATTGTAAAGTAATGTAGTCTGCAAACAATTGATAATTAGAATACCAAAACACATGTGAGAGGTTTAGTACATCTATGACTGGAGCAATTCATTGTTCAAGTAGTTTTATGAATAAACCACCAGGTACATAGCATACTTCTATTGCATCTGGCACACAACTTCATGCACATCGTATGTACTGTGAACCGAAATGTGTGAATCCTTGTTAACCTACGTTGTTATTTATGCCAGAGCTCAGCTTTCATGACATAGGAATACACAGATCCCTTATCCATTATTGTGATTGAGACATTAAAAAAAGGTGAATGAACAGCTGTGTGCCCAGGACAAAGTCCTTGTCCTAAATATCAAGAAATTAGAGCTAAATGCAAGCCTCAAATTGGCTTCAGCTTAACTCGGTGGATATATTTTTTCGAGAGGTGAAGAAGGTCAGTAGGTTCAGGGTCTGTTCAATCCATAAAGCACATGCTTAATCACTGTGGCTTCAAACAGAGCACTGAATCCTGTAATACCAATCTGTTCCATTAAACTATTAAAAGCATCCTTTCGTTTCACAAGATTCAGCTGATAACAACGGGTTAACACACACAAACACACACACAGGATTGCGCAGTAATGTGCGGTACGGAAACAGTGGCCCAGATGCGCAAACTTTTTTGTGCGCAATTCACAAAGTGCGTCTAAGTGGGCGTATGTTTGGTGCACTCATTCAGGTTTCCTTTTTCCACATCGTGCATTTGCGTAATTAAGGACACATATCAGGGCATTTAGAAGCACATCCTGAATTCACAAATGAGACATACTTTTAAATGCCTTTTGAAACAGGCATGGGGGAAGTGCAACTCATGAACCTGTCACGATTTTTTACACCGAGACTATCACCGACACTGTCACACTAGTATTTTCATCCCCCAAACAGGGATTAAAATGCTTTGTTTTATTCAGACATTTCACAGATATGCGTTCATAGCTACCACTAGTCTGTCATACATTAGTGTCTGTAACTTGCAAGGGGGCTGGACAGTGTATCTTTTTGCTACAGTTCAGCCTCTCCTGTAATCCTCAGGCCACCTCTGTGACAAAGGTGACCTGAGCATTTCTGAAAGTAGCACAAATGAAATGCACACAGTCTCTCTGGTTCTTTCATGTGTGCTGCTTTTGAAGAATCTGGCCCAATGTGTTTCAAAAGGACAATTGAGGAATACATTATTGGCTCTACTTTTTGAACCCTTTGTCCTATTTGAAATTTAAAGATGGATTTGTATTCTACGGGAATGGGACAGCCCCATACATATAACACGTATATCTTAAAATGCATGAATTATTAATACATTCACATTTATTAAGAACTCTATTATGTTTGTAGTCACAAACACATGATCAATGTCTCTGGACTCAGCATGTTTTTGACAATATAGACAAGACATACAATACATATTAAAGGCACCAGTCCATACCAGGAACTATAAGGGAAAGACATATTTCAGTCCAATTGTAATTGTACATGTCTACAGGGAGGACAATCTCATAGGTAACACATCCCCTTACGATGTGAATAATTAAATGACCCAATCAAAGCAACAAGGAGGATCCTCAATGGTGTGAGTAAAAAAATGGAGCTAATCATATGTCCTGTCTAATCCAAATGTGCTGCATTAAATGCATGAAGTTTGCTGGGTGTTCAAACCAAACACACAGGGAGATATTAGAGTTTTTGGGAAAATTAGCAAATGAAGAGAGCT
The DNA here is from genome assembly GCF_040938575.1 of Ambystoma mexicanum. NCBI lineage: Eukaryota > Metazoa > Chordata > Amphibia > Caudata > Ambystomatidae > Ambystoma > Ambystoma mexicanum. The sequence continues at coordinate 932,341,879 of NC_090928.1, read as the reverse complement.
TGCTCTGAAGGTGAAAAAGCAGATGTCCTCTTAAAAGACCATTTCCAGAGGGAACTACATGCAGAGACCTTTCGCAAGACGACACTAGATTGCCTTGGAGGGCTTTTGGGAGCAGGTGGACACACCAGAAGGTATAGACTATCTGGCAGAGATGCCTAAGCTAGTTGAGGTCTCTCCCTGTCCTTGGCCTATGACAGATAAACCAGAATTGAGTACAACACTCCCAGAAAACCCAAAACATTTATTAAAACCCAGAATGTAATTAGACATATTTTGAGTGTACCCTATTTATGAGCTAAGTAACTGAAATGGGGAGCATGCCTGTACCTGAAACCCTGTAGAAGTATATTTAAAATAGATTGTACTGGAATCCAAAATTGTGCAGGCCATGTCTGTATCTGGCAGTACCAAATTATACAATAATTTTCTAGGGTTTCTTAGGTGCAAATATTGTCTGGGTTTGCGAGCATGGAATGTGTCTCAGATTTATAAACTTCTTCACATGTGAAAACCATTGTTTACATACAAGAAAAATATTGAACAGAGTTTTCTACTCATCAAAGTAGAATAGGATAGAGGTTTCTATTTCCCCTTCATTATCAAGAAAAAAATGGCAATTAAGTAAACAAGTCAACACCAAAAAATATTCTTGTATCTATGTATGAGGCAGAAACCAGTGGTGTACCACAGATTGTGTCCAACACTTTAGAGTTGATAAATCCTAGAATAAAAAAGTGAGGGGAGGAGTTCTTTGATACTGATCATAATGCCAGTGAGGATATGGTTCTATCATACATTAGCACCTCAGAACACCTCAGTGGTTATTTCACAGCAACTGCAAAGTCCATTAAGGAAAAGGCAATCAAGAAAATGCCTTGGTATGATGCCAATTGCCCTGAAGCAAAACTTGAGCCAATCAAATGCATAAAAAATGTATCAACGGTAGGCATTCTGGCTCTGCAACAAGCAAGTGAATGCTATAAAAAACTGACAAACACTAAGAAGGAGGAACATGTCTCAAACTCATGAGATTCACTATTACAAGCCATTAAGAACAAAGATATGACTACGTTCTGGAAGTTGATAGGAGCATAACGGGGACAGCGGAGAACTGTGTTCCAACTCAGGGCAACATCCCAGAGATTGTGTGGTACAAGGTCTTCAAGAGCCTCTATGGTGAAACTCACATTTATTTCCTTTAGGACAGCACTGATGGTAACATATTTGAGTATTAGAGGGAAGATTACAATTTATAGGGAGGCATTGCTGAAATTGAAGATTAAGGCCGCTAAGACAGCTATATCAACCTTGATAACCCTTCAGTTTTGAGTGTGAATTTGAGAAGGTTCATAGTTATAGATGATAAAATGAGATGAGCAGGAGGTCTTCACATTTCTTTATAATATTATAATTCTGTCAAAGATATATTATATACTGTTAGCACAGCATTTTTAGAATATACGGTTGAACTGTGTTTATATGACATAGTGTTAGATCAGTGATTTTGAGGTGCTTCATGGACTGACAAGCCATGGACTTTCTGGGGGTTGGAAGGATTATGTTAAACTGCAGGTGAAGGAGAACAGCATCTGATATTGTTTGTTTGATTGTCTGCAATGCCTGCTGACACTCTTTGGGTCAGTCTGTGTTTTGTTTTGTTAAAACCCTGAATGGCTCACTGACGTATGCAAAATCCTTAATGTAACGGGTACAGTAGCTGGCAAGCTCAAGGAATGAGTGCAGATCTTAGATGTTCTGAGTTGGGTCAGCGTCTGTAAGTTCTGTGACTTTCTCTGGGTCTGAGGTCATGCCCTCTGATGAAAATATGGTGCTTGGTGGCGTTCTCGTATTATGGCCTCATTTGAACGTTGCATGTCCACGCATATGCAAATGTTGATGGATTCCCTCTTCGGTATTGGGACAGTAGCGGACACCCACGCGGTGGGCCCTTCTGCAGGTTCAATAATGCCTGCCTCGAGGAGCTTGTAAAGTTCTTCCTCTAAATGCTTTTGTATGTTTATGGGTATTCCTCAGTAGTATTGCGCTACCGGAGACAAATGGTGGTCGTTATGGAGTTCGATCTGCCTGTCTTTTGATTTTCCGAGACCCTTGAATAGTTCAGGGAATAACTGTTAGATCTTCGCAGCTGGATCAAAGTACTTGTGAGCCATGAGTCTACATAATACGTGGATGAGGCCCATGTCAATGGCAGCTTTGTAGCTCAGGATGCACCCGCATTTGGAGGCTGCCTTCAGGACATGCATTAGAATCTTCATTAAATGCATTAGGAGGCAGGGTTTTTGTTCCTTCGCCGTCTGGTTACCTAAAGCATACAGATAGCCCCGCTTCTTTGGCTCTTCCCAATGTTTTTTTCTCCTCCTGGAGTCTTCCACTGATGTTTCGCTCGATCGGCTTTCCGTCTGTGAGTGTTCAACCAGGTAACGTATATACCTCCAGGGTCTTCTCCTTGATCTCGATGATGTTGATTTGTTGTCTCGCCAGTCTATGGATGCTCTCTCCTGTGGTCTTTTGTCCAGTCTTTCATCTCTGTTTCTTCGCTGAGGTGGCTATTGTGGGTGGTTCGATGCCCTGAGGGGACTTAGTGCCTGTATTTTACTGCCTTGGTGTGGTCTTCCTCCTGTTCCTTCCCTTTTCATCTGACTTCTGTACATGCTGCATGCCACTTTAAAGTGATTGTCTCCACGGCAAGTGGAGCACTGCTGGACGATTGTGGGACCTGGGCTGTTCCTTCCTGGGGGCGGCTGTGTTACCTCCCTGACCCCTTGCTGTTACATTTCGCACCTTCCCAGGTGCTGTTTCCTGCCCTTCCTGGGCTTTTGTTTCTTGTGGCACCGTTCGGACGCCCCTCCCTACGCTTTTGTGCCGTTTTCCCCCACCCCGCGCCTTAACTCCCAGACCCTCTATCGTCCCGCATTTCATGCGGCCCGGGGCCTGGGTCATAGGCTGAGTAGTGTGGGCTCGCTTTGCTTCTCTTACCAGATCCCTACCTAAGTAATAAATCACAGACAACTTATGTGTATGGAAAAGTTGTAGGCCGTAGGCATTTTATTTTCTTACAGAAAATACAACACAACAAAATAATTACACTTCTCTATGCTTTTGGGCACATTGTGTCCAGTCCCGAAGTTGCCCAAGGCTCCTCCTGAGTCCTTGTTATCCCTGGGCCTTCGTTCCTGGGCACATGCCGCCACAACTGAGCGGGTGTTCCTTACGCCCGCTCAGGTCCCCCCCAAAAGCACCTTACCCACAACCCCGTTCTTGGAGTGCCCTAAAATTGTTGTTGGCAAACCCCCATCCCTTTCCTTGATAGGTCCACCCCATCCTGGTGAAACATGTCCGGATTGTTCCGGTGTAAGCCATGTCTTATGAAATGCAGCCCTGTGCTCTTGCAGTACTTTTCCACTGATGTATTTAGTTTCTTTCTGGCTATTTCAATTGCGTGCCTCCTCTGTGCCCCATACCAGACCCTTCTTGGTATTATTTCTGACATAAAGATCTCGGTTTTATGCCAGCTGCGGGCTATGCTATGCCGCGGCTCGCAAATGTTCCTCTGTAATTTCCCCCCTATTTGTGCTCGCCACGTCGTTCCCTCCGAGGTGTATAACCAGATACTCAGGGGGGGGGGCCTGAAAACTATCCGGACCGACAGCCAGTCGTGAATGTCCTCCCAGTGCTTCCCCGGGAGGCCTCACCAGGATGTAATCGCTGCTGTCCCTATGCATTAATAGCTGCCCGTCGACTTCTGGTCGGGGGTCTAGGAATTCTTGTGTGATGCATCTGGGACAGTGGTCCTTCTCTCTCCTGTAATTTTGGTCTGTTGCACTCCCCCGTTAGGTATGCTTTAGCTTTCTCTAGCATTATAGACATCCCCTTGTCACCCATACTAACATCCCTCCTTGCCAGGCCGTCTCTTACCACCGTATTACTGGCCCCGGCTCCCCTACCCTGAAAGCCCCGTAATATGCCAGCGCAAGGTGCTGCCCTGAACCCTGCGGCTTCGCCCGTGCTGCTACTTGCCTCCCATCATACTTTTAACCGAATTATCAGCTTCCCAAAGCTCACCCGTCTACTGTTACCTGGCTTCTTCCCCTCTAATTTAGCCCCTCCTCTCATAGCATATTTTATTCTAGTGTTGTCAGTTGGGTTCCGTATGCCCGACACTTTTGTGGTGCGCCGCCACCCATATTTTCTTTTTCCCTTTGGCAAATTCCCCTTCAAGAATTTCAAACATTTCTTCAATTGCAATTTTACTTTTTTTACCTTGTTTCCACCAACCAGCTTTTCCTTTTCTCTTTTGGTAAATGCCCCTTTGAGACATTCCCACCTTTATCAATAAAAATGTTTCCACCTCTTTTACAACACATCTTTTTACCACTTTCCTTTTTCCCTTTGGCAAATGCCCCTCTGAGAAATTCACACCTTGTTTTCAAATAGCAATTTTGTCCACCTCTTAACGCCTGTTTCCGCCAACACCTCTTTTACCACTTTATTTTTTTCCTTTTGGCCAATGCCTCTTTGAGAAATTCACACTTTTTCTCCACTTGCAATTTTTTCCCACCTCTTTTACACCTGTTTCCACCAACACATCTTTTACATGCTATTCGTACTTCTTACCCGTCTTTTACGTTAGGACGTTCCTGGTCAGCTTGCCGATGACCCTTTCTTTTCTCCGTTCTTCTCCCACTTCTTTTGAGTCGACCTTGTGGCCAACCGTGCTTTCCTTTCTATTGCCTCCACTGGGACCCATGCCTTCCGGGTCATGGGCGTTCTTTCCTTGCCGGCGTCTGGTCTTGGCTCCCTGAATTTTTCCCACGGGAAGCGTGAGATTGCATCAGCCACCACTTTTGTTTCCCCAGCGATATGCCTCACCTTTATGCATCTATTCATTCTTAGGCTTTCCAGCGTGATTTCCCTCATTAATTCCAACACTCTTGTGCCTGACGCACTTCCTTTATTCCACACGTGCACCACCGCCATGTTATCTGAACATACTGTTAACTCCCTGTTCTCTAGCTCTTCCTCCCATGCGCATAACGCGACCCATATCGGGGAGGGCTCTACCGCGTTATATTATTTGTCCTTTCTGCCACCTGCCATGTTTTTTGGCCACTCGCCTGCACACCATTGTTTCCCCAGTATTGCGCCAAACCCAAGGCCACCTGCTACATGGTGAACAATACCCCTTTTACTTCCTCGTTCACCGGTGCTTGCCCTATCACCGACCCATTGAAGATTTCAGCAGTTCTTCCCACACTTCCAGATCTTTCTTGATTCCTCCACTTAACCTGACTCTGTGGTGCCCCCATTGTAGCACCTCTTGTTTTCAGCTCAATACTTCTCTGGAACGCCTTCCCCTGTGGTATGATTCTCCCTGCGGTGTTCCGCTTTCCTGCCAGCGCTTGCAATTCTCTCGCTGTCGCTAGCAGATCCGTCCTCTTGTCACCAGGATCCGACACCTTCCGTTGTTTGAGTCAATTTCTCTCCCTAGGAATTGGATAATCTGCGTTGGGCCCCCAGTTTTCCCCTCCGCCAGAGGAAAACCCCACTTGCTTGTTATTTCTACGATAGAATGTGCGCCTGAGATGTCGCACCCCATCGGGAGGCAGTTGTCGACGAAGTATTCCTCCTCCCAATGCCTATATAACCTTCTTCGCAATCTGATGTTGACTGGCAACAGGCGGAATGCCATCCATGCCCCTTTTCCCGCTTTCCTGACCAGTTCTACTGCCTCCTCGAAGTCTGAATATGCCACCGTTGCAACGCTCTAGGCCGTTTCTTGGTCTGTGTATTTCTGGAGCCACCTTTCCCTCTCTCGATTTTTTCCCTTTGTGGCCCCCTTCCCGCCCCAGTTCCTATTTCTGCATCTCCTCGCTTCTGCCACTCAGAGCTGTGGACCTTGTGCACTTGGAGCTGCCGTGGTCACCCTTACATCTCTCGCACTTGTGGCTGAACTTGCACTTCCATCCCCAGCTACATGGTACCCCCTTTTCAAAACTCCTACATTGTCCTGGTTCTGCTCGCGTTGTCTCCGTGCTCCCACTGCCCCCCCCCTGTGCTGTTGGGGGCAGGCTGCTCTGCCACCCTCTCTGTGACCCATAATTTCTGCTCCGCAAACTCTTGTCTCTATTTCTGTCATAACTGGATTCATATTTACTGCTATTGTATCTATAATCCTCTTTGTAATCCTTCTGCCAATACTGCCTTCCCTGCTGCCCCCTTGCGCTCCGCTCCTTGGAATCCCATTTCTCCTTTAGCACATTAAATATGTAGAGATTAAAGTTTTCTTCATCCCAACCCATATCTGGAAAGCAGTCCATCTCCTTTCTGAACTCGTGATCGTACTCCAGCCATGCGTCACCTCCAAACGCTGCGTGTACCTTCTGCACCCTCTGTTGATACGCAACTAATGCTACCCCATCTTCTGGGAATTTTTGTAATATAATTGTAGACATTATGGTGAAGGCCGACAACCAGTTGGCAAAATTCCTTACTACTAGCCCCTTTTTAAGTAAACTTTTCTCGCCCTCCTTCATGTCCTCTAGGGACACATTCATCCCCCTCTTTTGACAATCTAACAATGTAAAGATACCGATCAATTCCTTCCTCCATATTTTTTCCTTTACTTTGTCATTTATGTACCAAGCCATCGATTTCATTGACCTGCCCTGTGCATCTTTACCCATGGTTGGCCTGCCATATTTCTTCATGAGTGGCCCCCCATTTTCTGCCGCTGCCACCGTCGGAGTTGCCCCCGGAGGTGTGTCCCCTGCCCCTACGTTAGGCCCTACCGGTGCACCTTGTGGTGCCGGGATTATTGGTGCCCCTTGTGGCACCGGGACTACTGGTGCCCCTTGTGGTGCCGTGACCGGGGTTTCCCTGGGTTCTACTGGTGCCCCTTGTGGGGACGGGGCCGGGGTTTCCCTGGGTTCTGCCCCTGCCCCCCCACCCCTCTCTGTTTTTCCCTGCTCACCACTCCCCTCCATTTTACCCAAGCCCTAGATGATCCCTTTCTTCGTCATCACTGCTTGCTTCAGTTGAGGAACTCCCCTGCTGCTCCTCCCTGGATTCCTTCCCCCATCTGCTCTTCTTGTCATTGGTTCTGGACGCAATTTTTTAACATTTTTACGATTTTATTCCCCACATTATTATTCACAGTACCTTTCTTTTTATCTTTTTTCTTTTTCTTAGTCGGTGCCTCTGTCTGTTCCTCTGATCTCTTTGACTCCGCTCTTCCCCTTTTCTGTCCTTGCGGTACCTCGTCTTCTCCTTCGCTGCTGCTGGGCTCTATGAACAGCAGAGGTGACGTTGTCCTCACCCTTTCTTCTTTCTGCATTCTCTCCAGCACCCATTGTGACCCGTATTCCTTCTCTGCCTTTCTCGCCCATTCTGAGAATTCTTGGGCCCTTTTTGCTCTTCCTTCCGCCATCCTTCTCGTCTGAATTCTGTCAGCCACGCTTCCCGTTTGACCACGGCGAAAGTCCTTTGTTTGTTCGCAGTTGGTACTTCTGGGTCGCTCCTGCTCCGGCACCGTTGGGCGACTCGTAGCCACTGCGTTTAGGCCGAATTACGAGAGGTAGGAAAATGCGTGAGCCCGCAAGAGAAAACGTTTTTCCTTCCCCTTCTCCAGGCACTAAGAGCCTACCCGAGAGAGGTGCGCTGTTACCTGGTTTGTGCCACCTCTCCTTTTCCAGGCTTACTTATACCCCCCCGGCCTTTTGTTCCCTCCTGGGGGCGGCTGTGTTACCTCCCTGACCCCTTGCTGTTACATTTCGCACCTTCCCAGGTGCTGTTTCCTGCCCTTCCTGGGCTTTTGTTTCTTGTGGTGCCGTTCAGACGCCCCTCCCTACGCTTTTGTGCCGTTTTCCCCCACCCCGCGCCTAAACTCCCAGACCCTCTATCATCCCGCATTTCATGCGGCCCGGGGCCTGGGTCAATTCGGCCGCTGACGATTACTCTCCGGAGCCACGTGGAGCACATGGAGTAACCCCCAGTGGGCAGAGCCTGTGCTCACATGCATTTGAAATAGTGGAGTTCCGGCGCGGGGACTCACATTCTTCTTTTTCGACTCCCACACGCGGAGGCTGCTCTACGAGGCCCAGCAGCTCTGGGCGCATTGCGCGCTGTGATTTCCGGAGCAGGCTGAACGTTCTTAGGCTCCGATGGCATCCGTGACCTCCCTTTGCCAACTCCCATCCCGTTGAGGGATGCCGGCACCGCAGGTCCTTCGCCCCTTCATCGCCAAATGTGCTGTCCCTGCTATCCTTGCCTGACAGTCAGCCCGCCCCTCACATACGTAGTATGAATAAAGCACATCTTTATTCTGTAACTACAAACTGGGAACTGCCGTCCCCGCCACCTGCCCCTCCCCTTCCCGTTGTTCCCACTCCCTCTCCACGTGACATGGGAGGTTCGAACTTAAAGTAACAACATCACAGAAATGTTGGCCCTAGTGCTTATTATTATTATTATTATTAATATTATTATTATATTTATTGAGGGTGGACCTAGCTTCAAGAAGCAATGGAGCACTTTAGAAAGGTATTCAACAATACAGATGCATAACAGAGTGCTTTTCAGAGGTAACAACAGAACAGATATACCACGGGTGGTGCGTTACAGATGGGCACAGGGGGAGGTACAGTGCGAAGTGTCTGTAATATGGCTATGCCACCTAGTTTGTCCATCAAGTAAGTGCAGCCACAATGTACATCTCATCAGAGGAAGAACCACCGCCGTCGCAGTATTAAAACCAAAAGACAAAAGAAATAGAAAGCATTTTTCATAGGACAGAAGTTGTTAAGTTTCGCCCATCTGTGGAGAGAAATATAATTTGCCATACACCAACAGAACAATATGTACAGAACAATATATTTGCATGTAACAAAATAGTTGAGTTGATGTTGTCTTGGTGGTTACAGACGCTTTCGTTTTACTATTAATACTTGAAGTGCAGGAACCACGGTATGAACTTTTGTATGTGTAAATGTGTATAGAGCACAATCACCCTTATTTACAAAAACGTTTTTCAATTGGGTTTTTCCATTGAAAAACACCTTTGTAAATACGGCCTGATGGGTCCCTTGGCTCTGCAGTGGTAATTCACAGGCATGCATTATCTCGCCCACTAACACCCACAGCACATCTCCTTCTATAATAAGATACAATAACAAAGAAAGAGCAAATGCAATTCAAACCTCCAGCTAACACTATAAAAAGGATATCAGCATCAATGTAAACATATGGAATAAGGCGGTTGATCAGGATGGAGCTCAGCTCTACTCCGGTATTGGAACATTAAGAACATTCACCTCGTACTACTTTAAAGCAAAGTGACCTCACCGTGTGCATTCAAGATGCCGATTAAATATGCCTGCATATGCAGTCAGAATGATAGCCTGACATCTAGCGGACAAAATATATATCCGCATGAATTCGTTTTCCATTGTCCGCTTCTTCTCATGCTGGATACCGTGATTTCTTACAGCAACTGGACGACACCATGAGTAGTTTGCAAGGTGTACATGGCATGCACTCTCCGGCAACAGTAGCTACTGCACATTTCACTTGCACATGTGATTAACTAGCATCCTATTCGGGAGCCAATTGAACGGCTTTGAGGAATAATTATCAGTAAACATCTATTACATGGAGTTAAAAACGCATATAATGCATGGAGTTATGATATAAATGTCGTAATATATGTTTTTAAATGTTATTATTGCAAGAGAACTGTGTGGAAAGAAAATCACATCTCTAAGTTATAGGGCTGTAATTCGTATTGCATTTTAACAGTGACGTCACAATAGTCTCCGCGCAAACTCAGCTCTAATTCTGCACTCCTGTTCCTTCATTAATTGGGAGACATAAGGGGCCTAATTTATAAAAAAAAAGTGCTAACGTGGTGCAAAAGTGTTAGAGCGAGTGCAAAGATTATACCGTGCAAATGAATATCACTGGGAGAGGTATTACAGAAATAAGTGCAATGCATGCAGAAACCTGCAGCGCAAAGAAATTCTTTTGAGTCCGACACACACACAACATGCCCCCCAGTGCAAACCAAGGTAGTGCTGTAAATGATTTTGCAGTGCAATGTGAACTGGGCGCATGGCTACGCTAATGTGAAAAAGTAATCTAGGATTACTCACAGACAATCACCATTACTTCCACCTACACCCACTCTTTCTCGTCCTAGTACTTCCACCAATGTGTGCCCCCTAAATGCACATTATCCCTACACCCACTATTCCTTGTCTCAGTATAAATATGCGCCCCCAAATGCACATTCCGTCGACACCCTTTCTTCCTCGCCCCAGTACTTCGACCAATCTGCACCCCTAAATGCACATTATGCATACACCCACTCTTCCTTGCCCCAGTACAAATATGCGCCCCCCAAATGCACATTACGCCTACACCCACTCTTTCTCGTCCCAGTACTTCCATGAATCTGCCGCCAAATGCACATTACATCTACACCCACTATTTGCATCCAGTACAAGTATGTGCCACCTAAATGCACATTACACCTACACCCACTCTTCCACTCTTCCTCATCCCAGTACTTCCACCCATCTGCACCCCCAAATGAACATTATGCCTACACTCACTATTCCACTTCCCAGTACAAATATGCTCCCCCTAATGCATATTACACCTACACCCACTAATCCTCGTCCCAGTACAAATATGCCCCCCAAATGCGCATTACACCTACACCCAGTATTCCTTGTCCCAGTACAAATATGCACCCCCAAATGCACATTATGTCTACACCCACTCTTCCTTGTCCCAGTACGTCCACCAATCTGTGCCCCTCATGGCACATTACCCACACCCACTCTTCTTCCTCATAGTACTTTCACCAACAAGGCGCACCCCAAATCCTCATAACTCAAAACCTACACTTCCTCCTCACAGTACTTGCACCAAAAAGCCGCACCCAATCCTAAAAGTCCCCTAGTACCTCCAGGAATGAAGTTCTACTATCCAAAGGATCATAAGACGTATGTAGGACGTTGGATATTCTGTCAGCCATCTGGGGAGTGTTGCCACATGACTTGGATTGTGGATGAGCATATAAAGAATGCCGGTGACAATGATATGGATCCCAGAGAAACCAAAGTCCAAAGAAAAAGTGAAGAGTATTGAGGAGGTGGTTGATGACTCGACCAGAGCGGGTGATGTAGAGGAGCAGGCAACATCATCTCTTGTGCCCGCGCCCTCATCTCTGTCATACTGGGCAAGCACCAGTAAAAGAGCTCTATGTGTGACACCAGGTATTGTTCCAGTACCGCATTGAGTATATGAGAGATGTAATGCACTCAGGCAGCCAAATAGAATCTACCTGCGTAAAGAATTAGTGGAAGGATGTCGACATACAGCACTGGACATAGAAGAGCTGTAAGTGCAAGCTGACACAAGTATAGTGACGTCATAAAGGGAAGATACGAGGTCGTAAAGAAACAATATGCACATAATTAAAGAATGAAGGTGTAATTGAAGTAACAAAGTAATCAAGTGTAAAGAGATGGAGAAATCGTCTATGATGGAAAGACCAGTGAGATGAAGCTCAATGCATTTGCATATGCAGAAAAGCACGGTAGATGATACATATAGAAGCTTACTGCAGTCAAACCTATAATGTGAAATGAGTAGCCATGATGAAAAGATGGACAACGGATTGTGTTGAAACTCCCTCAGAGACAAACCAAGGTTGCAGAGCTGGGAGACGATGCAGAAACAGCTTCATGAGGGAAACAAAGAATATCTGTTTTATTAAGAATAAGAATGACACAGAATGCATAATTTGAAAGTAGAATGGGAGTTAACCAGGATAAGCTATAGATGAATGCCACATTTCTCTTAGATTAAGCAGAAGCGAAAACATCTGCAAGTGACAAATATTGGAAAAGCAAGGATGCGAAAAGCATATGTAAGATGGAAAGTCTCCAGAGCCCAAGAAGAGTAATAGCACCAAGCACAATTAAATGAAATAGCAGTAAATAGAAGGATGAAATGAACAAATTCGTGGTCTACTAACAAGTGATTCAGTACTTGAAAACAAAGCCTATTCATTAAGCCTCAGACAAAGATAGTGGTGGACCCTAACCACTGTTCCCTCTAATTATTTTTCTCTATGTGCAGAACTGGTTGGCTGTCGTGCGCACATTATTTTCCATGGGCGCAACTAACTAATGAGGTAAGCCACCTTGCGAGCATACAAAGTGAATGAGCTACTGTCTCTGAATAGAGTTTAGAAAGGAATTTCCACCTCCCATCCAAGGCAATTCTTTACAAATGTGTGTAAAAGTCGCATCTTACAACACGTTTTTCCAAACAGATAGGCTAAAAAATATTTTATATGTTATTATAAAGACCACTCATCAACTACTCAAAGACTTCAAGATCTGCCTCAGTACCTAGCAAAATTACTCCTGTGCAGAGAAAACTGTTTCTAAGCCACTGGAAAAACCCTCATTTGTATTTAAAAACCCACATTGCATAATTGATGTAGCTGTCAAACTATTCAGACAGAATACAATATTTACAGATGGGATAATGGCAACGAAAAGGAATGTGTCAGAACACATTCTAATAGCAGTGTGCCACTTTAAGTAATCCAAGGGCCAGGTTAACATGCATAGTTTGTGTAAGGATGGGAAATAATAATTGCATCAGAATAACTGCACCTCAGAATATGATGGTCAAAATTCCTGGACCTTAGCTTACTATCCAAATTGCATCGCCTCTGAGTTGTGACAACACTTACTTAAAACAAGCCTTATAGCTAATCCATTTTTACTCCCAAAAAATAGGAAAATGTGCCCAACAGAAATGGGAAACAATGAACACACAAAGCTGCACTGATATGTTTTCAAGTTAGTTACCAGCAGAACAGTGGCATAGAAAACAACTCTAATAAGATTGTTGCCCGATCTCAAGAGGAATTTTAAGAACATATTTTAATAAGCATAAAATATCCTGAATGGCAAAGCTAATTACTTTTTTACTCTCTGAAAAATCATTTGAATCCAAGTAGAGAGCAAGACCTTATCAGAGTCCTGCTTACAACCCTGACATAGGAAGTGAAATGACAGGGCTCATATTACAGCCCATAGTTGTACCCTCCCTTCCTCAAACAGCCAAGACAAAATTAAACAAGTGCCTTACTGAGGTTTCTAATGGAGCCTGTTGAAGAAACTCCCATATGTATGCCTTTTAACTTAGTAGCAGCAATACTCATCAGTACAACAGATTGAGTGCCTTCTTCTGTAACCAGGGACCTCTCTTCTGTAATTCATTATCACTTAATAAGTTGCAGGGGGATGCTTGAGTCAATAAATAGAAGGACACATGATATAGAAAAGCTTCAGCAGTGGAGCATATATAGAAACACAAGGTGCAGTTTCCTACCCTTCAGCACACAACATAGTTCATTCCCTGTCCTGTTAAAAGGTGTGAGTTGGCTTTTGAAGTTTGCTGATTTGTACATTACCAAGGAGTGTTCTCCTGTGCTCTTCCACCTGTACCCCGGCAACCCCGGCTTCTGTACTAGCCTCCAATACTAGTTGAAAGAGCACTGTAAAAAGTGAGGGATTGTAGCAGTAAACTCTCACTGGGATATTTGCATACCAACAATACTTTGCAAGCAAAATATATTTAATGTCTCATTGTGATATTATGTGCATTTTAAGACAATGAGCCTCATTACGAGTATGTCGGTCGGGTCAAAACGTTGCCAGTAAGGTACTGGCACCATTGTTACCGGACCTGCATATTCCGAGTTCTGTGGGCGGCAGAATGGGGAGGAGGGTAGCAACCTCCTCCCCATTCCCATTGCGTCCAATGGGACTCAAATGGGAATGGGGAGTCATTTTTTCCAGTACCTGGCAATGGGCAATTACCGGGACCGCCGGGGCTGTAATGCCTCGATAATTCCCCATTGCCAGGTGGCAGAAAAAAAACGATAATTCCCCATTGCCAGGTGGCAGCCGTGCTCTTTTTAACAGACCGGCATACTCCGAGTTCTGCGGGCGGGTGCCCTCCCGCCCACCAGGTCTTACCTGGTGAGCGGAACGGCAACCGCCCGCAGACTTTGATGGTAGCACCAGCACCATTGGCAATGGGCAATTACCGGTACTGCCAGGGCTGTAATGCCACAGTATTTCCCCATTGCCAGGCACCAGAAAAAAAAACAACTCCGGCGGAAGCCATGCCGTTTTTTACCAGCACGGCTACCGCCAAAGTCGGAATGAGGCCCAAAGGGCCTCATTTTAACTATGCTGGTCCGGTAACAATGGTGCTGGCAAGCCTACCGGCACTGTTGTTACCGGACCGGCACAGTACGACTCTGCGGGCGGGTGCTGTCCCGCCCGCCAGGATCATACCTGGTGGGCAGAATGCCACCCACCCGCAGAGTTTCACGGAAGCACCAGCACTATTATTAATGGTGCCGGTGCTTCCGTGGTCCCCATTCCCATTGAGCTCTATGGGACTCAAATGGAAAGGGGATTTACAATTACCGGCGCCTGACTTCGCGGAACGCCAGGGTTGTAATCCCCTGGTGTTTCCGGCAAGTCAGGCGACGGTAAAATGTGCAAGTCCAGCGGCAACCTGCCGGTTTTACTGGCACGGTTACCGCCAGACTTGTGATGAGGCCCCATGTCATCAATCGGCATGTACATCATTATTTTGCAGTGCATAAAAGATTTCTTGCAACATACCCCACACCTACAATGCTATAATATTGGACCAGTGCTCAGTGAAGCCGTTTCTGTATACCAGCAAGTTACCATATAATTTGTTAAAGTCTATTTCCAATGGAACTCTGAACAGTTAGAAAGGATGCAGATTTTGTGAAAACCATTCAGCTATCTGAATATCCATCGCCCTAATATTACAGAGGTTTAATGCTAGACATACTCTATACCCATTTTCCCTTGCAGGCCAAGGAAACGATATTGCAATGTTGCTCTCCACCTATAGGGTATTGTTAGCAGTGTTAAAGTAGGAGATGCTGAGCATAACATTTGTCTACTCAAAATCCCAAAATGGCAAATTATTATTTGAGTTTCATAATGTTTTAACTTGCAAGGGGACTGCTGTGAAACACTCGCAACGTGTACAATGAAGAGGAAGCATCGGATGAGGCAACAGAAATTATGGTACTTGAACGTTATTCATGTTAAATAAAATATAAAACAAGTGGATGTCAGTACAAGTCTGGTAACCTTTTGTAGAGCCAAAAGAGGAAGAGTCCAGGTTGATATCTAAATGTGTTCTGGGGCACAAGTTAGAGTCATAAGGTAAAAGCATGGTAGAGCCAAGTATCGGAGTCATGGGTGGAGAGGGAACATTATTTGGTCAATGTCTCCAGGCAAATCTTGGTTAGATTCTGCTGTTCATGGAGCCACTTTTTCAGTTTAGTATTTAACCTCTTGTGGGTGTATTCTGTTGGGGTTTATAGGTTTTTAAGGTCATGCTTGCATAGTAGGGTCATGCAAATAAGCTATACCAGAATATTAAGATTATTTAGTTATTTTAAGAGAAAGCACATGTCAGGTAATTGTTGTGGCTTGCACCTTATTACATCTTTTTAGTTAGGTGAGAATTGTCTGTGTGTGCTGCTATAAATCTTCTGAGAGGCACCAATAAGCAGGCTGGGCAAGTGCACATGTGCACAGATTAGAGGGAACACTGACCCTGACTCCATTAAAAGTTCCAGAGAAGAAAACAGTCATCAAGGTCAACCGTAAAGGAGAAGCCTTGGCTTGTGGCCTAACCTATGAGAGATGGTAGGCTAATTGACCAAAGTGGGCAGTTTTCTGATGTCGTTCTTTGCAAATGGTTTTTGTTTTGTTCATGTGCTTCTAGTGAGCTGAATGTCCATGGTTGGGAGAGTATGCCAACCACTTATGAGTGGCTTTGAAGCAGCATGCAATGTTGCAGAAGCCAATCCGCTGTTAGCATTTTTGTTATAATCAGTATTATACATATTTTAGAGGTAGTTAGAGGCGTCCCCACCAGATAAGAGGCAGCTAATTGTGTTATTAACACTTACACATAATATAGGTATATATGTTCCCCTAACCAATCCCTCCCCTCAATAGGTTTAGTTGTTTGCCATGTAGGATGACGCCATAGCTGATGTACATCGATGTATAAAGTCATTGTGTAATAGAAAAGTAACCAAGAGTCTGCGAGCTGCGACTTGTCAAGCTTGCCAGATTTCCATATTTTATTTGAGCTGACAATAAAGTCTGTCCAGTTATTTGGGTCTGAGGTCACATACTATGGTCATTCCATTCTGCACATTAGATACACTCCAAGGTGCTACTACACAGAAGGGTCAGTGTTGCATAGGGGTGATGTCACATAGAGTTATTTTCTGATGATGGCCTTGATAGGGAAGGGGTATGGCAATGTGTGTGTGTCATGGGATCATGGACTATATTGGCAGAAAGACACACATGAAGAGGTAGGGGTTGATGTTGGCAGAGGGACTAAGGTGGTGTGGGTTAAAGAAAGGCATGTTCAGGGCTTGTAGGGGCATGTGGCCAAAGTGTTTATGAAAAAAGGAAAATAGAGCATTCTGGGGAGCAGGAGAAAGAGTGGGTGCATGGGTCGGACTCCATCAAACAACATGGTAATGGATGACAGACAGCCTGATCCAACATTGCCAGGGGTAGTGCCAGAACAGCAAATGAACAGTGGGTCATCACTGGATCGGGATACATAGATAGGGCCAGCAGGTGTTACACCCACACCAGCCATGAGCAGCAGGGGAGTGGTCAGACCGGACACCACACAGGTAGGAGAAAAGATGTGTTGGTGTGAACAACTCCCACTGTGAAGATGTGGACAAGGCAGTCACTAGTGTCATGGTGCGATGTGAAGCAGTACAGGGTGCTACATGACTAATGCGGGAGCATTGATTGATCAGGAGTCAGAGCATGATGATGACAGTGAGGAGAAACTGAGCATAGAAGAGGGATACATGGTGGATAAGAAGTTGGTAGGTGTTAGTGGCATGGGTTGAGGTGGTATTGACGTGACGAGGGGAGAGGTGAATGAAAATAAACAGTTGCAGTTGCTGGGCATATGTTGTGGTTTCCCATTGCAGGAGCACCCAGTTGGTGGAAGAGAGTGCAGCTGGGCTGAGCAGGACCTGCAGAAACAGTGCAGAGGGACCAGCCATCAAGTTTGCACTCAAGTGAGCAGGAAGCTGAGTGGTTAATGGCATGTCATATGGGGGGGTGTTTGGTGCATCAAGGATCTGTGAGGGAGGTTGGGGGCCATCAGGTGGCTGAGAGCCTGAGAGAGGAGTGTGGTAGGTCTGCAGTGACATCTGATGGAAAGGAGGTGGTTGTGCAATTACAATTGGGGGATAAGAGCAGGAGGGTGATATTGTTAAATTGGTGTGTGAGGGGTTAAGGACAGGGGGAAACATGGATGGACAAGCCAAAGATGATGCATTGAGGCTGAAAGGGTGAGAAAGGGAAAAGAGACAGTGTGCAAGCAGTGACCAGTAAGGTGTTAAGTGTTAGAAGTGGATCTACATGGGCCTAAGTAAGGCTATGTGCATATACTTAATACATGTTTCTGAGGGTACATATGGGATGGAGCCTTTTGGCATAGGACATTGAGGTCTAAGCAGGGTTTTCAGGTGGAAGAGCAGAATTTGTAATGAGAGCAAAGACATACATGGCAACATTCTAAAGCATCTAGGAGGGAGATGTTCTCACAGAAAGATAATTGAGGTTTCCCATAGTCTTGTATTTGGGTTATTATATTTTGTTTTCTTGATAAAAGGACATCAATGTGGAGAGTTGGCTTGTATGCAAGGGTGATGGTGACAATGCAGATTCTCACCTATCATGGTTTTGGCCACTGTGTGCTGTGACATTCTACACATGGATATATGTGGCACTTTAGAAGTACATGGGCATGATACAGCAGTATTCTGTGAAGCGTGAGGGTGGTTTATGTCTTGGGTGTGAGGGGGACTTCTGGGGAAGGTTATTGGAGATTCCAACCCTTCTTTTGGTGAGTAATTGGCATGGATGATGGATGGTGACTAGAGGCCTGGCTCCTGTCATGCACAACACAAGCAGGTGTGCGCCTTTTCTGGACCAGCCAACACTAAAGTGTGTGTGTGGCAAAGGGTGAGGGGTCTGAATTGACCAGCGAGCTGACCATGTGACAGTGTTTATTTTTGGAGATGGTGTGTTAGTTCAAACACAAATGCCTCTGGTGCAAGTGACTGCACCCAGTCACACTGTGCTTTGCATCACACAATTGGGTGTGGGTCAACAGGGAAGATGAGAAGGCTGAAGGATTGTGCCCAAGGGAACATGCACCAGTAAAGCTGGTTCCACTTCTATGGTGATGGACCATTAGCAATAGTGTGAAAAGACACAGATTTAGGGGGAATGTTTTCAAGTGGCTTTTAATTTGGTGTATCATGGACCATGCGTAAGAATGCTGTCCCACTTTTTATACTCAGCACAGGAGATTGTGGTACTTGTTTAATGTGATTGGCGAAGAAGTTGGAAGAGTGGCATTTAGATTGCATCTGCTGACAGTATGAGAATTTTTGGTGTCTTACACTGGCATACGAATGGTGGTGACATTGATGAGGGAATGTGGGTTCAGGGCTCTGTATTCAGTGTGTGACATTAAGTGTGCATCAATACATTTGCCAGTACGCATGGCTAATTATTGAATTGCATAGATAAAGTTGGAGGAACCAATATTTGACAAGAACTTCCTGTCTATGTTACTTTCTGTATCCAGTGAACCTTTTGAGCACTTCCCCTGATTCCTGCTGTTGTCTTCTTCTTTCAGGCCAGGACATCTGCAAGTTTGGAAGGATTAGCATATTTTTGGATTGACTGCAGAGCATGTGATGGGGATTATGCCAGGACAATGCTGAGGGATTTGATGTATTTCTGGAGGAGAACAATTTTGCAATTCATCAGTCCTCACTTTGCTGCACATTTCTCTGTAATCAGTGGCTATGTCGTGAAGGCTGCCAGGAGGGAAGATGCAGATGTTATTCATCATGCTGGGTGTGGCTGTACTTGCGGGGTGATGGAATTGAGTAAGGATCAACAATGGATTGCCCTTTTGATGTTTTCATGGAAAATGTTTAGCATGCAATGCACAATTGGCAGGAATATAGTAATATCAATGTGAGGGCAAAGGTTTCAACATTATTGGGTGCATATATCGTAAGGTGTACAGGAGGATGAAAAGATTTGATTGATCTTTCTGCTGATGGTTCAACTGGATGTCCATGTGGCTGTAAAAGGTCCACCAAATTGTAGGGATACAGATTTTAGTGGAGCATCTGGTGCAGCGGGTCTCAGTGCATTCCAGGAAGGAAGGGTTTGTGGAGTGTAGTCTCCAGGTCTTTGGAGGACTGGGGCCATTGCATTGCCTTTCTGTAGTTACTTTCACTTGTGGTAGCATTCACCTTATTTACCCTTTCGGCAGACAGGGAGCTCAACTTCAATGTGGTGGAGTAAGGGGCGGAGATAATGGCGTACACACACTTTCAACAAGACTAGGGTGTGTATTGACTTTGTACTCACCTAGTTCAAAAGTGTTTAAGGAACAATGTTGTGTTCATGGCGAAGCACAGGCCTGAAAATCTAAATGTCACCCTTTTTCAGTGGCAGGGCTACTTTGTGTTGTTACCAGAGGTGGACACGGAAGGTTGGCATATCCAGGAGGAGCTATGCTCTGTGGGCAAATGAGGGCACATGATCAATATGGAAAGTCGGCAGCCCACTTACAATAGAGCATTGATAGGGTTGTGGTTCACAACTGGTGATAGGGACCACATAGTCATGTCCCTAGCAATTGGGCAGTTATGGAGGTACATTTGCAGGACAGCATTGATTTACTTCTTTAAGCTTCTGGAAGGTGACGAGATGACTTAAAGTCATGCTTTGAGGGTCTTGTGTAAGGCATTGGTGTCAGAGTGGCTAGATGGCCATGGGTATGTGACTCTTTCTTGCAGGATAGATGCAGCATTGGAAGGGAAGAGACTGTGGATGGGGAAGTGTTGGGACCCTGGAAGTCAGACATATATGGGGGTGAGTGTAACATCGGGGGTGATAGATTTGTTGAGTGGGGTGTGGATGGGAGGGTGCTGGTGAGTTATTTATTGATTTATTTTGATTTTGGACACAACGGATCATGCAGTGACATTCCTGGGAAATGGTTATATGAAAACAATGAAGATCCAAAATGAGGATCCCCCGTCCCCTGCACACTTTACTTTACTTTACAAAACAGTCAACATTTTCAAAATGATGTAGACTTTATTCTATTACATCACTGGTGACTCAAGAGAAATTCAATTCAGTTTATACAAAGAAAATTAAATGTAATGACAATAATTATCACAAATACTTTATTCAAGTCCGCGTTTGGCATAAAACCAAATCAGTATGATCAGTCTCATAAACCTTTTACGTAAAATATATAACTCACGTTCTCATCTCTTAATGAGGTCACTTTCAATCAACCCCCCCAATCATCGATATTACTTTATACATATACAGTTGATCCGATATATGAGCCAAATAGATGTGATTCCATCAGAGTTATAGTAACTTGTTGAGACCCCAACTACCCATGTAGCCATAGTGAAGCCATTGTGAATCAATAAATGTATTGCAAAGTGTTGTCCTCATGCTCACCCGCCATCCAGTGATATTAGAATGCACTGGCCAGTGTTGCTCACTGTTAATATCCTCATGAAATGTACTAGGTTCACTAGTTAGATTCTATCAATAGTCAGCTACTAGAATATCAGGGAAATCTATAAGTACATGTCAAAATCAGTAACATCTACCATCGACACAGGAGACGGTCATTACTTTCAATCAGGAACTAACCTTTCTATAGAAATGACAGTAAAAACCACGCTTTGTTCTGATGGACTCGATGTGCATCCAAGATCGTAAATGGTTGTATGGCCATTCAATCGTGCTCTGTGCAAGAAAGCAAGGTAGGGAGGAGGAGAGTGTTTTGAACTTTGGCAGGGTGCAGATATGAAGATGTGCGGGAGAGGTGCTCTACTTTTGGGTGATTGAAGTTGGGAATAGCCACTTCCAATGTTTAGCTGGAAGAAATAGAGGCATGATGTGCACCCAACAATATGTATATACCCAGTTGTGAATGCTTTGGTTTAAGAGCATAGGGTGGCACTGATGAAGTGGATGAAGAGGGGCATGTCGATATTGCATGACTATTGGCCATCGATGAGGGTACTATTCTCTCAACCCTCACCAAGAAGGCAATGGAGGGAGGCCTTGGAAGAGGGAGCAGTGGCAAGGAGTAGGCAGAAAATGAAAAGGGAGATTCTGCACTTCAGAAAGGTATGTCTTGTATGTGAGGTGCACAGCCCAAATATTATGTTGGATAAGAGTTTTATATTTCGGACTGTAAGGCAGTAGTGCCCTTGAAATGTGTAGGGGTGGTGGGGTAGGATTAGCTCCTTTGGGCATAGAATTTTTTTGTGAGTGGGCCACTGCCAGTTGTAGGAATTGTTGGTTGAAGGTAATGGTTTGGTATGTCATACAAAAATGTGGTTGGTGCTTTTCAGACAGACAGGCAAGGTGAGGGGTACTTTATAGGGGAGGATGCATTTATAAAGCTCATGCTCCTGATTGGTGAGACGATAGGGAAGCTGTAATGTACATATTGAGGGTTGATGTGGGGCTAATGACAAATGGAAGTGAGTGAATGTGGGATGGGGTGGTAGGGCTTTGCGTAATGATGTTCAATTAGTAATTTCCATGTTACTTCTTTGTCAGTCTGCGAGGCCGAGGGGCCATGTTATGTGAATGTGTACACCTGGGACAGTGTCCTTAAACATTCTATATCTAATCGAAATGAGTCTTGGAATGCGTTCTGCACTTTATGTCAAGGATGCAGATGGGGGTGCTGTGTACTTTTTCTGTTATGCAGCACACACTGTCAACACAAGACAGCCATTCTCAGGGTGTTGTGCATGGGCAAGCTGTAATTGCCATGTTTCAACGTTTAAGGCCATCAAGGATGTTGGTTTGGTGTGTGGTGTGTTCCACACAGGATGTCATTTATGTGAAGGATGTTTGAATGACTTTTTTGTGTGTGTCCTGTCCCCTCGCCCTTTGGCCTGATAAAGGAATGGGTACTGCCTTCGGCTGCAGGTGCAACACCTCATGCACCTCTATTGGTATACCATGAAGTCTAGCAATATTATGTAACATGCAACATGACAATATGATTTTTCATACAACAGATGGTGCATATAGCAATACTGAACCTGAGTGGTCGAGGGATTGGAAGCGTGATTTAAGCACCCGGAATGTGCACTCCGCTCTGCCCCTACTGGCAATGTAAGCTGCATTGTAACAAGCCTGAGCAGGGTTAGTGGGATTCTTAATGGGTGTCATCATGAATGGTGATAGCGGGTAGTGTACGGAAGGCATGATATCAAACAGTGAAGACAGACACAAGTGATCACAGTTCAAGGGTGTTTATTGAACTTCAATGGGTTGGTTGAACCCTTATCTAAACCTACATCTAAAGATGGGTGCAAGATACAACCTTCAAATAATAATAACGCAGTGGAATCTGTCAAAATAAAAGGGCCTTTACTAATAAACCGATTGGCAATCCTTACTTCTAAATACAAAATATTGTGGGATATTCATGTATGCAAAAGAAATGATATGTCAGGATAGTTGAGCAGTTGGCTTCCCTTTCCCATGTTTTCAGCACGGGGCACACACTCTGGCTTCTTGGCCATGAGGTAACAGTTGAACACATAGGCATCAGGGCCTTCTGCCAAAGTTTCTCTCACAATGACAGCCTCTTATTGCAGAGGGCCTGATGTAACAAACAAAACACCAAAGTTCCTTTCCTTTTTAAGGGTTTTCACTTTCACAAATTCAAGACTGGTCTCTCTCCTTCGGGCTCAGAACCACGGGTCACCCTCGTTCAAGCAGAGACCATGCTTCCCCCACGGCTGGGCTCAGATCCTCTTTTCTACAATGTTCGCAACTTGGTCTCACTCTTCACGGCTCGGACCTTGGATCCCCCTCGTCCGGGATCAGATCACTTTTTATAACAGAATCGAAGACTTTCGAATGTGCGATGGGTTTTGCTTAAACGGTTGCAGCACCACTTCGATTCACTTCACACAATTTACACTTAAAATCAATCTTCTACTTTCGTTTCTCTTGTCAGGATACCGTACAGAAACCATCGACTGAGCACATTCACAGTGCCAGACCACTCTATCAACGGTATCGGAAACAATGTTCGTTCCAGCACTCTTTTTACAATGCTGCTGTTTGCAACCTTGGCTTCAACACTGTCAGGTCTGGCATCGATCTCCCTAACTCCCCGGCTGTGTTGTTCTCAGTCTTTTCTCAGTCCTTTCTTTGTTCTTGTAGCCAAGGATGATACCACAGTGTATGCTGCTCCTCCCTGCCTTGGTCAGATATGTGAGAGGACCCTCAGTAATTTTGACACACAATATCAGTACTCTTCAGCCCGGTTCCCTGCTCTTACACTGTCTGCCTTGAAGGTTTCTTTAAAGTAACAGCTTCCTGCCAACAAGTTCAAGGGTGTTGCACCTCTCACGACCCTCTCGTGCCTCACCATCTTTCTCCACTCGTTCACCTGCCAACTCGATAATGCTGTACCTTCATGTGTTTTGCCTCGCTCTGGGTGTGCTTTCATGCTCTGCCTTTTATCTGTGTGGAGAAGTGTAATGGAAGTCAGATGTGAGTGATTGTCGATAATTGCCTGACCTTGCCTGACAATAGTATTGGGACTTGTCAGGTTCACTACTTGGGTGTGAGTCTGTTTTCTCCCAGAGTGAGCTGTCCATGTAAAAGTGTTTGTGCAGTAAAAGAGGGGGAGGGGGTTGAGTTTCTAAATATCCCATTGTGTTAGATGGGATAATGGTGTTACAGGGAAGAGAGGGATACCGCCTCTCACCATCTGGTGTCTCACTCCCACTCCCTGAGGACCCCTCACCCAGGTGATCATCCCGCACTGATCCACTCCCAGGGTCTGCATACAATGGTGATGACCATGCTTTAGCCACCTGATAGAGAGATCTGCAGGGACTAGCAGCTGAGACACCTTCTGGTTTCTCACACACCCTTCTCGTATGTTATGTAGCCACATCTGTTTCACAGGGAAACCGGGAAAGGAAATTGGCGTTCCCTTGGTCTTTGTCCTTTCGGTGTTCCACAGTGAAACAGTAGGGTTGCATGTCCAAGAACTATTGCATGACTCGAGGGTTAAAGTATTTTAATTGGCTTATCCATACAAAAGGTGAATGGTCTGTGACAAGGAAGAATGTCCTCCCCAATAGGTAGTATCTTAGATGGGTGAGTGCCCATTTGATGGCAAGGGCCTCTAACTGCAATACAGAGTAATTCTTTTTACGAGGGAAGAGTTTTCGACTAGTGAATAGGATAGAATGTTCTAATTCATCAGAAATCTGTGATGATGGTACCTATGGTTTCAATTTTAATTATGTATCACAAAACTCAGATTCCCCTTCCAGTGACATAGCTTTTAAACAAGTTTCCCCAAAATACCTTTACTGTGATCTGGAATTTAATTACTTCTTGGGGAATTTTTATAAATAAGCTGGTCTCATGGGACCCATGTTTTGTTTGTCTTTCAAAGTCCCGGACTGGTAGAGACACTGGCCCTCATCACAAGGTTGGTGCTCCGGTAAGAACGGCACCGGTAAGGCAATACCGGCATCCATTACCGGGCCGGTGTATCATGACCCTAGATGCCGTTGCTACCAGCATCGTCAAGGACCCGCTGTGGCCGCGCACCACCGTACCGCCATGCGGGCACGCGCGCAGATGGGGAGGCCTTAATACCGGCATGCCGCAAAGAAGGGGACACCACGAGTCACACGTACAAGTACATGCCGGCATCGAAATGCCAGTAAGAAGGGCCACCATGATGCCGGCAATAACTGCATCGCGGACCACCCGTAAACAGCAAACTGCTGTGTAACCAAGTGCCACAGGTGCCCTCAATCAGCACAGGTGGAGGCAATTGAGTCAGATTCAGCACAAAAGGAGCACACCCACACACCACACCCCCCTCCAAGGCAAAATGCTATCACTTGTACTTGCCATACTGGGCCTGGAGGACATGCCTGCACTGCTACTCCTTGAGCAGGCAGTACAACAGGAAATGCAGGGCAGACGCCGGAGAAGAAGGAGGGTGAGACATGCCCAGCAAATCCCACCAGTGCAGGCAGTCGCTCCCCGCAGACAGCCAACAATCCCACGTATAAGGGCAAATCCATTTGACTTAAACCCAGCACAGATCCACACCCTGTACCACCTGGACAGAGACACCATCACCAACATAGTGGAATTAATACAGGATGACTTGGTCAGCCTGATCAACATTCGCACAGCCATCCTCCCTTTGCTGAAGGTGGCATCTGTGCTCCACTTCCTGGCCACAGGCACTTATCAACACACAGTGGGCCAAATGCATGGCATGTCCCAATCATGCTTCTCTGTTGTGTTAAACCAAGTGCTGGATGCACTACTGAAGCACGCAACTGCCTACATATCCTTACCAAGGACATCACAGGAGGCAAATGCCACCAAATAGCATTCCATGCACTGGCAGGCATGCCGAATGTAATTGGTGCCCTCGACTGTACCCATGTAGAGTTGGTAGTCCCACATGCCGTGGAGGCGGTGTACCGCAATCGGAAGCTATGCTGGTCTCATGGGGCCCACGTTTTGTTTGTCTTTCAAAGTCCCGGACTGGTAGAGACACTGGCCCTCATCACAAGGTTGGCGCTCCGGTAAGAACGGCACCGGTAAGGCAATACCGGCATCCATTACCGGGCCGGTGTATCATGACCCTAGATGCCGTTGCTACCGGCATCGTCAAGGACCCGCTGTGGCCGCGCACCACCGTACCGGCATGCAGGCACGCGCGCAGATGGGGAGGCCTTAATACCGGCATGCCGCAAAGAAGGGGACACCACGAGTCACACGTACAAGTACATGCCGGCATCGAGATGCCGGTAAGAAGAGCCACCATGATGCCGGCAATAACTGCATCGCGGACCACCCGTAAACAGCAAACTGCTGTGTAACCAAGTGCCACAGGTGCACTCAATCAGCACAGGTGGATGTAATGGAGTCAGGTTCAGCACAAAAGGAGCACACCCACACACCACACCCCCCTCCCAGGCAAAATGCTATCACTTGTACTTGCCATACTGGGCCTGGAGGACATGCCTGCACTTCTACTCCTTGAGCAGGCAGTACAACAGGAAACACAGAGGAGACGCCGGAGAAGAAGGAGGGTGAGACATGCCCAGCAAATCCCACCAGTGCAGGCAGTCGCTCCCCGCAGACAGCCAACAATCCCACGTATAAGGGCAAATCCATTTGACTTAAACCCAGCACAGATCCACACCCTGTACCGCCTGGACAGAGACACCATCACCAACATAGTGGAATTAATACAGGATGACTTGGTCAGCCTGATCAACACTCGCACAGCCATCCTCCCTTTGCTGAAGGTGGCATCTGTGCTCCACTTCCTGGCCACAGGCACTTATCAACACACAGTGGGCCAAATGCATGGCATGTCCCAATCATGCTTCTCTGGTGTTAAACCAAGTGCTGGATGCACTACTGAAGCACACAAGTGCCTACATATCCTTACCAAGGACACCACAGGAGGCAAATGCCACCAAATAGCATTCCATGCACTGGCAGGCATGCCCAATGTAATTGGTGCCCTCGACTGTACCCATGTAGAGTTGGTAGTCCCACATGCCATGGAGGCGGTGTACCGCAATCGGAAGCTATGCCATTCCATCAATGTGCAGATGGTGTGTGATGCCAGCTAAATGGAAGGAGACGTTGTACGAAGTGGCTGGCTGTTGGGTGAGTCTGCCTTCTGGGCCATGGTGACAGATGGATTGGGGGGGAGGTACATGCATATGCAAGGGGAATGACCTCTGGGCCATGTGGGCAGATTGATTGGGGGGGGGTACATGCATTTGGAAGGGGAATGCCCTCTGGGCCATGGGGGCAGATGGATTGGGGGAATGGAAGTTTCTTAAATCATCCGCCGACACACAGCCCTCACATTTGCATGCAATATGCCCCTAGCCAAGACATACATTGGGTGGCCTGGTGCTTTAAAATCCTAGGACCCTAGGTCGTGTATGTCACACAAGGCTCCCTCTATGGATTGGCATGCACTGTACAGGGCTGACAGTCATGTGGATGTGGCTGCCAATGACGAGATGACTTGAATGATGTACAGGCTGAGCACACCTGTCAACTGAGCCTCATCCTCCAACATACCTCCTTCTGCTCCCATGTAGGTGATGCTGGATATCCTCTGAAGCCGTGGCTACTCACCCCTGTCAGGAACCCGCAGAACAGGCACGAGGAGGACTTCAATCGTGCACATACACGTACAAGTGTGGTCATTGAGCAGACGTTTGGCCTTTTGAAGGCACGATTTCGCTGCATCATCAGGTCGGGAGGGGCACTCATATACGGGCCTGAGAAGGTGGGCAAGATCATCACAGCATGTGCAATGCTACATAACAGGTGCATCCGGCGGAACATACCCCTTCCACCTGACGTGGAGCTGCCACCACCTGGTGAAGTAGAAGGAGAGGAAGGAGTAGAAGTAGGACATAGGCCAGGACGCGAAACACGTGAGGGTCGCTCAGTGCGCAAAATGGTCATAGACCAATTATTCTGATGTACTTTAATGCAGAGTGTGCCATGTGTTGTGTACTGTGGGCACTGGTTGTGTGGGCACATGTGCACGAATCACCATGAAGCAATAAATTGACATACAAAAAATAAGCAATGTCCACTCATGTGATGTTTGTTACACAACTGGTGTATTTGTGAGAAATTAAGTACAACATGACTCAACAATCCACGCCCCCACCACCCCTCCATCTCCCCCACCCTACTCCCATACCCCCAAACACCCCAGTACTACACACTACACCCACCACCACCCTCCACCCACCCCCTAACACCCAAAATCAACTATGGCACGACATGTGTCTGGATGTATGCCCAAAGGGATTATGCAGGGTGGTCCTGCTACTGTTGAGCCCCCTTCGGAGGTGGGGGTTGGATCTCTGAGCGGCACGAACTCCGCAGGGACATGCGCACGGGGCTGGTCTGCCTCCAGCTCGCTGGCATGGATGATGCGGATGACCCAGATGGTTGTGATCCAAGGGGCAGGGTTTGCCGTTGGTCCATGCGGTCAGCAATCCTGGTGAGGATCTGACCCAAGGCATTGAAGCCATCACGCACTTGCTATGCACTTGCTGTGCACTTGAGTTAATGGCCTGGATAACGGCCGCAGTGCTGTCCTGGATAATACGGCGTGTTGTCTCCCCTTCAGCAAAGTACTGCTGCACATAGCCTTGCATCACCTCCTGCCGGGCCTCCATCCTGGTGAGACGTCCCTCAAGGTCCCGTATGGCAGTGTGGGTTGTGGTCGGTGGGTGATGTGGTGGCACAGCATGGATCATGGGGCTATGCATGGCCGGAGACCACTGTCCATGGCTGCCCTGGTCGGTTGAGTCCCACTGAGGTGTGTCCTGTGGGGTGACCTGCGGGCTTGGTGTGTGCACTACAGGCTCTGAGTGTACAAGTCCTGCATCGCCCTCATTGTCCGGCTCAGCCACCTCATCAACACTATGATCTGCTGATGCAGCCATCTCCCCAGTTGTGCTGGCAGCAGCAGAATGTGTGCCATCCTCCATGCCTGCTGTGTCCTCAGCCAGTGTGGATGGTGTCACCACGGATGCAGGTGCAGTTGTCAGCTCGTCCTGTGTGCTTGTCTGTGGTGCTGTTTTTGCACCGGTTCTTGGCCCGCTTCCCGCATGGCCCATCCTTGGTCCACTTGAGGTTGATGGACCTGTGCCATCAGATTGCCTCCTAGGCCTTTTGACTGGTGTTGTGCATTGTGCACTCCCTTGCGCTTCGTCACTGTCAGCATCCGTACCTGTGGGGGACAGAGAGTGGCAGGATATCAGTGATTGTTCCGCTTGCATTGTGCATGCATTAGTCATTGGACATGTGGCGCCATCTGATCAGTTTTTGTGGCTTTGTAGGGGACTGTGTACATGCAATGTTGAAGAGTGGATTTTGATAGCGTAGTCCACATGTACGCATTGTTGGGTGCAGTTGGACATTGATGTGTTTTGGGAGGGTCGTCCTGGGTGGCACATACCCATGAAATGTGTCTTGTGGGTGTATTTGTGTATGAACGCAACATGCATTGGGATGGGATGGTGGTAGACCCAGAATGTGTACATGGATATGTACACATATGTGTAGGTGTGCATGATGGCCCATTTGTTGGCTGGTGTAGCAGCCACATTTGGGGGATGATGATTATGATTATTTTTACTGTTTTAGTAGGGATACTCACCTTCATCTACCGATGTTGGCACGCCAAACTCTGCTTCACCGACTCCTTCGATGGACTCCACGTCTATGATGGAGCTGCAGGTCTCCTCCCATCTGGTCAATTTAAGTGGGGAGTGTGGTCCTCCTCATGTTGCCAGCCCCTGGCTCCGATTAGCTGACAATATGTGCCAGACTCTCAGCCTGAGGTCGTTCCAACGTTTTTTGCAAAGTTTCTCTCACAATGACAGCCTCTTATTGCAGAGGGCCTGATGTAACAAACAAAACACCAAAGTTCCTTTCCTTTTTAAGGGTTTTCACTTTCACAAATTCAAGACTGGTCTCTCTCCTTCGGGTTCAGTGTGCATGCGGTGGTACCGACTGCACTTACTTTCTGGGCAACTTCTTCCCAGATGGCCTTTTTCTTGAGCTGGGCTGGACGCCTGAGGTTGTTGCAGAACACCACTTCAGCATTCGCCACAAGGGTGTCAGCCAACATGTTCAGCTCATCGTCTGTAAAACGTGTTTTGCGCAGGCGAGCCGTGCCTCTCCAGGTGGTCTTCGACATGTTATCCGTGGTGGCCTGGGAGTTGGGGTGTAGAGGGTCCTGTAGGTGGAGTATGGCAATGGATTGTGTTTTTAAAGATGGCCCCCATGGCATTTCCCGTTCCGGCGTGATGACGTTACTTCCGGGTCCGGTATTAACACACCCGTTATTTGCACTATGTTAATAACGGTAACGGTATTTAGGGGTTGCAGAGGGCGGAGCCGTTCTGTGCGTATTGGTCGATGCCGCTGTCTGGAGGTTTGGGGGTCATTACCGGCATGCCGGTACGGCCGTTACTGGCTTGCAGGGATGTGCGCACCCGTGCACTCTTGATCATCCGCTATTTGCAGGTTGGTGCCAAGCCGGACATGTTATTACCGCCATGCCGGTACGGCCAGATTTTTAGCGCCAACCTTGTGATGAGGGCCACTGATTGGCCTCAAGCACTTGCAGGAGGCATGGAAGTCCTTTCATTCTGTGCACCTGCTCCCAAGATCCCTCTTACGAAATATTGTCCTGCATTGGGAACTGCCTCTGCGTTTAGTCCAATGTGAGAACAGAAATTTTCAAAGAGATTTTCCCATCAATTCCATCCAGTTATAATACAAATCTGCTACTCTACAGTCGGATGGGCTCCCCTGCTCCTCTGTTTTTCCGAAATCTCCCTGCTTCCTATGTGTTTAAGTTTAAGTCCTCCGCAAACTCCACCCATGCAGCATAATTTGACACAGAATTCCCAATTGGTCAGAGCCTACAATAGGTTACCTTTTCCTTCTCACACCCACCAGAGCCCGATTTCAGGCTTCTATTGACCAATTGAATTCTATATGTCACCGGAGGGATATGTTAGCTATTAACTAGCCCCTTCTGTCTCAGTGAAATAAATATTTCACTGAAATATTACCACTCCATCTTTATGTGTGCACATGCCATTGATGAGAATTATATATTAAGATTCACAAGAATATTTTGAAAACATAGCTATCAGTTATGTTTTTGTCACTTCTTCCATAATGGAGTCATTGAATTATGCCAATTATGTACAAAGCACACATTTCAAATGTGTCATTTTTACATGCATATGACCTGCGTGTTTCTATGAATCCAGATGTGTATCTGGTTTTCACATTGGAAAAAATGGTTTAGAAGCTTGTTCTGAAAATCTTTTTTCTAATGATCACATGTGCTGTACATTTGAAATCTATTTTTTGCTATACATCAAAAAATATTTATCAGAACTTCACATGTATCATCGTTTTAATATTGATGATGACCATCCGTTGATTTGAGTCGGGAATTCTATTAAACTAGGAGCATTTTATTTTCCATTAGCCCAGGCTTAATCTGTTCCAAGTCCATGGGCTAGGGTCCTGGATAGTAAGCTGCTATTTGAGAATACACCTAATGATGAACCATTCACTTCTGGCACTATCCCCAGCAACCTCAAAGAATCGTGGGTGCTCCCCCTGCTAAAAAAAAAAACCTAGACCCATCAATACCAACTAATTACCGGCCCATCCTTGGGAGGAGATTCATTTTTATTGCATTGAGCCTCCCCAGCCACAACAACTGCCCCTTCCCCTATGCCTCCATTTTTGAAAATAATCTATCGAACAAGGGAGGGTAGTTGGCCTGACCAGATCCTGTCTGGATCAAACAATGTTAATCCCGAGGTATTTCACCCCCTCTGCCTGGATCTGCAACCCCAGGTGCTCCAAATCCTCCATACTTCTGACAGAGTCAATGGTAAAGGGGAAGATCAATGATTTTCTAATGTTCACCTTAAACCCAGAGAATTTCCAGAATTCTTCAATCACCTTCATGGCTGCTGAGATGGACTGAATGGGATGCATCAGGTGTAGAATGACATCATCTGCATCATCTGCATACAGCTCAAGTTTAAATTATTTACCACCAACTGTGATGCCCTCTACCTGTGGGCATCTCCTCAGATATTCTGCCAGTATTTCCATTGTTAGGGCAAACAGCAGGGGTGACAAGGGGCACCCCTGCCTCGTCCCTCGTTGTAGCAGGAAAGTCCAGGACAACCGCCCATTAACTGTGACCCTGGAATGGACTGTCGTAAAATGCCTGGATGCCCTGCTGAATCCCTTAGCCAAAGCTGAATTTCTGTAGTACCCCATTAAGAAAGCCCTGGTCGACTCAGTCAAAGGGCGTCTCTTCATCTATGGCCACCTGAATTGGGTTTTCCTCCTCTCCTATGGCTGCCCTCATGAGGATACATATGTCTGCCCACTGTCTGCCTTGGATGAAACCCACCTGATTTGAGTGGATGAGTTTCGGCATAAGGCCCTCCATTCTCGTGGCCAGAGACATTTTTATGGTGGTTCAAAAGGGGCACTTTGCCCCGGGACCCCAACTTGGAGGTGGCCCCACAACTCTGCCTGATCGATATAAGTAATATACCATTTGTCACCAGGTTTAAACAGCACACGTCATGATATTTGATGGCATGCTGCTGAGGCTCTAAACCTATTGCCTGTCGGTTGTTCTGCCTTTGGTCAATTCAACATGTAATGCTGTCTGTTTTCACTGCGGTATACATAGTCAGTTTGCTCACTACTGCACAACTCCTGTAGAACTCCTTCCTTCCTGTGGGAATTATGTTGATCATGTGCAATAGCCAAAGGTCTAATGCATATTGATGGTTCAGAAGTTATCTCAGTGTGTTAAGCACTCATTGCAGAGATATGTGTTAATATGCAAGATTAGAATTGCACATTCCAGCAGGGCTGGCTGAGCCTTTCCGATGACTGAAGTTTATAAACGTTGCTGCACATGAACTTGGTTTTGCAGCACAAAAGGCGCTATTATCAGCAATGTATCTGCACCAGATAGGTGTCGCTATACAAACTAGAATGTCATTGTATGATGAAGGTCTAGAAATTGGCTGGTTCAGATGGGTGTTGTAAAACCTAGGCAATCACCTCCAATGATGAGCATAAAATGTTAGTCTAAGAGGTCTATAAGTATACAAATTCAAGACTGTGGAACCAAAGCGTTCATGATTGTATCCTGGATTTGCCAGTAGACAATACAGTGATCCTGGTCAAATCATCTAATATGTCTTACATCACTATGCTGTCTTCTGTGAGGTGCCTTCTCCCATGCTGGTGTCATTGTTTAGCCCTTTTCTTGATCTTTCTTCTTATGGGGGCCATTGGGGTGGAAGGGGTGGCAGACAGAACAGAGTGGTCCAGATGTTGTAGCCTCGGGCAAGCATATTTTAAGGTCTGCTCATTTTGCAGAAGGTTTTTCTGCACGTTTTAAATGACAATTTCACAAGCTAGCATTTTGGAATTATTAAAAGCTTTAAAATAAAAAAGACAAAACCATATTAAATCTGTTAAATCACATCAATTGGTATGCTGGTTCTTATATAATTCACTTGATGATGGAGAGAAGGAAGCTAGAATCATTCCCATTTTGCATAACACCCTTCTATAACATTTTGTTTTAAAACATTGTCATGTTTCATAATGTGAATTGTGTACTTTTCAAGACAGTTTTATAAAATGAGATCATTTTATTTCATGGTAAGAACTGGAAAAGAAAGTTCTTAAATGCAGAAATTGCAGAGTTGGCACAAATCCCAGCTTCACCCCTTAACCAATGTGTGATCCTGGGCATCGCATTTAATCTTGTATTGCCTAACCTCTGAAAATTGCAAGCGCCTAAACCTTTCAAAATTGTCGCCCCTTCAGAGTGATATCCTTCTCAGGGTATGATCTTCAAAGAAGCCTCAATCATGGTTTCACTGGTTATATTGTTGCTTCCACTATAATAGTGAGCATTGATATATTGCAAACCACGGTGTTCCTTTGATCTTTAATGGCAGCACTATTTGTAAACCATGTCCCACTTCTAATCTCAGTCTGTCTGAATACAGAAACCTTCCTGGTGGCTTCTAATCCACTATCCATGCTATACTATCTGTAGCTTTCTCCTTCCCTCCAATTGGTCTCCTGTATCTATGCTTGAGCACTTTTGCATTCTGTGAGGCAACTAATGTGAGTATTTTTCTTTTCTGGGTTACATATACCTTATACATACGGTCCTGCATTAATACTACAGGCTGTATTACTTCCTGGATGCTATTGATAAAAAGTCTCCCGTATCTATACTAGAACAGAAGTAATCTCTTTGTAGACTGCTAATGTTGACCTTCAAATGCTACTTGTTTATCATTCTGATTAAAGTAAGAATGAAGTGGGTAAGGGGACTTAATGTGAGTAAACCTGCTTACTTTTGCATGCTGCAAGGCAGTATATCAATTCATAGGTTGTGATCACGACGAGGGGGGCTAGAGGGGAAGGGTGCATCCAGATATTATTGATCACTTAATTCCTTTGGTTTGGTTGAGGGGGGGCCTCATAGATGGCCATTCCCATGGCCCCAAACGTGCTTAAATTGGCCCTGCTCATGGCCAGTATTCTAGTAAAGGTTTTGGCACCCACATTGAGCAAGGAGATGGGTTGGTAGGACTTACAGTCGTCGGGGTCTTTATCTGCCTTTGGGATGACTGTAATCAATGCCCTCCCAAAGGATGGGGGGGGCCTCCCGGTGGCCATAATATTGGAAAATAAGCCAGCTACGTGTCTTGACAGGGGTCCAGCGAAGGTCTTATAAAACCCTGCCATATATCCATCCTCCCCTGGTGCTTTCCCCAGTTTCAGTCCAGCTATTGCTTTCAAAACTTCTTCCTGAGTAATGGGCTTGTCCAGCTCATGGGACTCCTCAGATTGGAGCCTCGGGTGTCCTCGTCAGCAGCCCCTTCTTTCCCATACAGATTCTTATAAAATGTGGAAAATTCCCCTGGCACTGCACCTGCTCCTGAGGACCCCTGTTTCCCTTCTCCCCGAATCCTGGTCACCCATCTCTCTGCTCTCTAGCCCCGGAGTTCAGCCACCAGTAGGGCATCTTACCTTATACCCCTTTTCGTAATATTTCTGTATCAAATATTGGAGGCTAGACAGAACTCTTCCCATCTCAAGTTCTTTCAGTTCCTGACATTTGCCTTGTGCCAGTTTGAGGTCCTCTTCCCTCTCCTTATCCTCTTTACCCTCAACCTTTTCTAGGAGGCGAATCTCTCCTCTGAGGTTCTGGGACAACAGGGTCCTGACTCCTCTCTTGGCGGCACCTTCCCTGATGAGGAGGCCCCTCCATGTTGCCTTTGCAGCATCCCATACCGTGCCCCTCTCTAATTCTCCCATGTCATGGAGTTTGAAGAATTCCCCAATAGCCTCTCTCATTTCTTCCACAAAGATCGTATCCCTGAGGAGGAGGTTGTTACAACACCATAGGGATTCCCTGGATTTCATAGATGATAGGGTTACTTCAATATCTACCAAGTCCTGGTCCGACTAACTGATCGGGACATGCTCAGAGTTACCCACCCAGTTAATGTGGTGTTGTTCCATGAACAGGTAATCTAGCCTTGGTCTGGAGTTGTGGACTGATGAGTAGAAGGTGTAGCCTCTAACCGTTCGGTGGGACTCCCTCCACACGTCGATAAGCCTCTGGTCCCACATGTAATCCACCAGCACAATGTTTGCCGCTCCCCCCTGCTCCCTGAGTGGATATGTCCACCACTATGGTCCATTTGCCTGTCCAGCCAAATGTTAAAGTCTCCCCCTATAATGAGTTGACCCTCCATTCTGTACAAGACCTCTCCCATGGCCTCCATCAAAAATTGCATTTGGCCCACATTTCGGCAGTAGTGAGTCGCTATGGTAATCTTAGTTTCTTCTATGGTCCCTTAAACCTCCAAAGCCCTCCCATCTGTACGGCGCCAGACCACCGGCTCTGAGAGTCTGAGCCTTCTTTTCAATAGATCCCCACTCTGAATTTTTTAATGGACCCAGAAGCCCAGAGGACTTGCCCAATATGTGAACCAGGGATGCGTCTTTCTTCCCCAAGTACCATTCGGGTTTCTTGTACCAGGGGTACATCTAGGTGACAGTTTTTCATTTCTTTTCCCAGTAGGGAACATTTTGTGGGTGAGTTAAGACCCTTTACATTTAGCGAGCCTATCTTGAGGACCTCCAACCAGACTTTAATCTCAGGGTGCGCCATAGAGAGCTGTGAGTCCCCCTCTTGTCACTCGGTGCTAGGGAGTACAACTTCTCCCCCATGTATCCTAGGTCTGCATATGCATGTGTAGTTCCCAAAGACCAACCCTCCCTCCACCTGAACATTATGCTGTGTGAGACACTCACCCAATGGTGAGCCGCTAAGGAAGGAATCCGCTACTCCTCTGCTGTCCCCACTATCACCACACCTCCTCCCAGCAGGATTTCAGCACCTTCAAAAAAACCCTGTCCGAAGAGCAGTGGCTTTTTCGTTTTCATCTGTTATCCCCACTCTCTTTGTGAGGGGGGGTATACAACTTCTTAAATTTTCTGCCACCCTGCATCTTCTTCTTTATAGCCAGTGAGCCACCAGGCCCCTGCTGCTGCTCCAGAGGCTCTGCAACCGCTCCTTTCTGATCCCCCATCACCTCTTCATTCTTGATGACCTGGAGTACCTGGAGGGCTTCTTTCCCACTGGTAACCCTGTAGTCTACTTCACCACATTCAAAAGTCAAGGCAAAGGGGAAGGACCACCTATATCTGATATCCTTTTTGGAAAGCAAGTGCGTGAGCAGGTGACAGTTTCTGCGTTGGGCCAACGTTAGTGCTGAGAGGTCCTGAAACACCTTGATTGTATCCCCTTCATAGAGGAAGCACCCCAGGCGCTTTGCCTTTTTGAGGACCTCCATCTTTTCCCTGTGTCGAAGAAAGCAGACCACTATGGACCTCTGGCCCTTGTCCCCTCCACCTCCGCCTCTGTGGTCCCTTTCCAGCTGCAACTCTTTGCCCCCTTCCAGGGTGAACAATTGATTTATCTGGTCATGTACCTTCCATCTAACTTTGGTTGCTGATTCCTCCCTCTGTTCTCTCACTCCAAGAAACCGAAGGTTGTTGCGCCTCTCTCTGTCCTCTAAGTCGTGCAATATCAGCAATGTCTCTTCTTCCCTCATTTTGAGACCAGCTAGGCACACTTTGTATTTCATGTCAAAGACATCGATCTCTAGGTGGCTGTTCTCCATTCCCTCCATTTTGGCCTTCAGTTTTGTCCACCCTGCCCTTGAGGTCACAAATTGATGTTTGTATGTCTGTTCTAATCACCTTGATCTCCTGAAATATGTCCTTCAGGTCTTCTCTGGTCAGCGCGGTGGCTGGAGTGTCAGCCCCGGCTGCCATTTCATGAGAACCAGGGAGGGGTGCTCTCTGGGTGGTTCCTGAGGGCCTCCGAAAATGCTGCAGAGAGAGAACTCCAGAGTGAGCGTTCCTTGTGGTAGGAATCTGACCAGTGTCTCCTCCAGGGCCGTTCCCTGGTTCCCCTTTGGGATGTGACCCCTTTCTTCTGTGCACGAAAGCAGTCGAAATGTGTGTCGAGGTATCTTCCTCTGGCCTTATGTGCCTGTCTCCCAGCCGTACTGGGGTCCGAGGCCGGCGTGGGGACTCTTATTTGAACTTTCTCCTGTGTTGGGTGTCTATTATACGTTATACTTCAGCTGCATATGGGGTGCTCGAGGTGCCTGCCCCAAGTAGAACCTCTCCTACCTTGGCCTCAGGTACCACCACAAGTTCACCCTTATAGCGAGTGTTTCTCCCCCACTGCAACGTGGAGCGCTGGTATGAAGTTCTCAACAATCTATGCAGGCGTGGGTCACCTGACTCCGAGTTAATACTGTCCCATTGTGTAAACCAAAGGACCCCGCATCCACCTCTGTCCCCAAAGTGCTCCTGGTGCTCTTACCTTTAGATTCAGGGTTGTGGGGGGGTCCCAGTATGCAGTATCCCCCATCTACCCCACTGAGCTCAGTGGCGGTTTGCTTCTCCTCGTGGGGCCGCTCCCCTCTATGGTATGGAGCGGGCCTACCAGAATCTTCTCCTTCAGGCTTCTCCTGGAGTGTTCATACTTGGCCTCCCTGCGGGGGCTCAGTGCCCCTTCTCTGGGTAGACTAGGACTTCTCTCTATCCTGCCCTGTCCTCGTGGGCCTTCTCCCCTCTGGTCCGCGGGGTGCAAGCTCCCCTGTGGTTCGGTTCAGCTTCGCCCCCTCTTTTATCTTCTTCCTTTCCTCCTCTAAGTGGGTGGATGTCCCGCTGTCAGCCCCGGTATTGTCCCCAAGTAAAGCACAGGGCCTCCTTCTCTAGGGGATGCTGCACGCCCTGACCAAGGACCATAGTAGTTGAGGCCTCTGAATATTCACACATCTTTCTGGACCGGATGTGGACCGAGATGGGCCCCAGTGTATCTCCACCACCCGGCTCAGGGCCACAGGTCCATGTCTCCATGGCAGGCTCAGTATTTACCCCTAGAGTCCGGGTCCCACCCACAGCAGTGTTCTTCTTGTCCACATGGGAATTCATTGGGCCTCACCCACGGTGGGGCGGGGGTCCACCCAGGTTTCCCTCCTCGGGGCCAACCGTTCCTCCAATGTCACCCCTGGTCTTCTTCCTTGCCCCTCCACTGCTGGGCCATCACCCCTCCTACGCCAGTCTCCTCAGCTTCTTGCTGGATGCTCGTCGTTTGGGCACTGGGTAAGTCTGCGCAGGAAATGGGGGTGGACTGCAGTCCCATTGCGGCTGCCTGTACCGCGGCACTGGGCACTTCTTGGCTGGAGGTGGGCATCAGCTCAGGACCTCCAACTCCTCTGTGTACCCTCAGCTGGGAGTTCATCCTCCCATGCTCACCGGCGCAGTGCTCAGCCTGATATCCTACGGGCATATCTGAAGCTCTCTCCGTCCCTGGGACCCAGGCACAGCCCCTCGGTCTCTCCTTCCGCCAAAGCTCGGGGCTGCCGAGTGACCAGGATGGCCTCAGGGTGTGACTCTGGCGCATTGCTTGGTTGTGCTGCCACCTGTAGGGTGTATTTACCAGCCCAGCAGAACTCCCCTGCACCACCAAACTGCATTTTCAACAGTCACAAGAAGAATGGCGGTGCTGGGTCTGCTTAGCACATATTCCCTGGCATCACCAAAACTGCATTTTAGCAGTTGCAAAAATAGTGGCTATGCTGGCTCAGAACAGCACATATAGGGCTAGATCGAACATAGAACACCCAGAGAATGGCTGCAAGTATTGTCTGCATGTGCACCAAAGAAAATAATTCAAAGGTAGGCTGGCTCAGTGCTGCTATGCTGCCAGCTCAAGACTTCCAACTGAAAGCGAAAATGTTCTGTGTTTAAAATGACTTTGCACTGGTGCTATTTCCATCTTTTCAACATTACACAGTTTGGTTCTAGTAAAACACATCCATGCCCATCTATCTTCAGGATGAACACCATCGAAGGAGGGCCATTCCTCCCTGAAAAGCATTGTGTATCAAGCAAAATCTGTGAAAGAGCAGAGAAATTCATTTCAGGCCGTACAGCAAGTGTTTACTTTTGTAACAAATTAACACAGGCATAACTCTTCACATGAAGCTCTCTCTCTCCCTTTTCTTATGTCCGTTTCAAAGAACACCTTGGCTTGAACAGATCCCTGTGTATAAGAAATTGACCATGGCTATGGAAATGTTCAGAATGAAGATGCAAGGAAAATCGCATTTGTAAATGACCAGGGAGAGTAAAATGAACCCGTGTGGCACTGCTCTGCAAAGCAGTGAGTTGATATTGTGCAAGCTCCATGGAAATAATAATGTAATATGCCCAGAAACAAAACTGTATATGTTGGGAAGAAAAGCTGCCAAAAGATACGTCAATTGTACTCTGTGGGCCTCATTAGGACCCAGGCGGTAAGGGGTTTACGGCGGCGTAAACAGCGCCGACCCTTACCGCCTGATTCCGAGGTCCCTTAGCGCCATGGAGGTTTTAACAACTGCTTCTAGCAGGTGTTAAAATCCATGGCGCTAAGGGACCTTGTTGTTAATTACGCCACCGTAATTTACGGTGGCGTAATTAACGCCTTCCCCACTCCCATTATGCCCTATGGGGCAAAAATGGGAATGGGGAAGGGTAAATGGGTTAATGGGGACTTATCGACCCACTCACCTCGGAATGGGGCGGTAAGTCCGCCAACCACCATGGTGTAAAAATAGTTTACGCCATGGTGGTACAGGTACGACCCAGGCGGTAACTTACCGCCTGGGTCGTAATGAGGCCCTGTGTAGTTTATTTTTCCCCACAAAAAGAACTTCAGCATCCTGGCTAGGCCCAGAATTCGCTGTCAAACCAGTTCCTGCAAGGCAGGCACTTCTAATGTGCCAGCCGCATGGGAAAGGAAGTTCCTTTACCACATGAAAGGCCCAGAGGGAAGTTGTGTCTGCGTCAGACTGAGCGGCATTGCTGCAGCATGGGACAATGGACAGCCCTGTCAATGTCACTGAAGTGTGAATTCCTCTGACACCTCTCCTCAGCTTCAACTGACTAGGATCAAAGAGGAGTCATAGCACCCTCTGGGTAAAGCTAACCAGAGCAGGACAGTTGGCTGGGGGTTTGAAAAGACTGCCCACTTTTGGGGCAAAGCCAGCCCATATGATTGAAAAGACTTGCCATACATTTATTTCAGTAATCTAAATAAGCATCAATGTAACATTTTGACAACTTTAATGTAATTTTTCTGCCATGAAAATAAGACAATGTGGATCTCCTAGCATGTGGGGGACACGAATGGCATTTAAGTAACATTTCTAGGGGAATAGGGGAAGCGTATATGGTACAGTTATGCAACTTAAATGCAAATTTGTCCAACATTGATAAGCTTTAGTGTACTCATTTGTAGATTTTTAGTGGAAATATTTGCCATAGAAATTGCTAAAGATTGCCAGAAGGTCTAAACAGCATCATACAAACTTGGGGTTTGGAATAGTATACTCCATGTAAAATATGGTATTTGCCTATCTAATTTCTATAAAGGTGACGGTTATAAATATGAGGGTTTTGTTTCATAACTGATTTTGGCAAATGTAACTGTGGTATAACAAAGCACCACATAAAAACACACACCATAAAACTGAGTCACTTCCTTCATTCCAATATGCTTACAGTGAGGCATCGACATTTACAGGCTTTGCCTAACCCATCATAGAGGTACGTCCAGCTTAGTTCTACCCACATAGTAAAAATCCTTTGATGTCATGCGGCCTCTATGAGGAGACTTTCAAAATTCAGGACATTAAAAAAATCCAGCATTCAAAAATCCAACCCGCAAAATCCATAGATCCAGACATTCAACATTCACCCTGCAAGATTCCAGATTCCAGTGCCAGGCCAGTGGTAGCTGATCCAGATAGAAGCAGCACCTCCTATCCAGGCAGAACCACCATCCAGAACTAAACCCTACAAAAATCCCAATATTTCAGGGAAAAAGAGGGGAAGGCTGCTGACCCCTTTTGGGATTATCCAGTGACCAGACCTGCTTTGCCTAGTTGATGCACCCCGCTGTCCACTGTGACCAGACCCTTGCCTTGCTGTGTCCCTAGAGGACAGCTGCCGCTGTGAAGTGACCAGAACCCCGTTTCACTGTCCAGAGACCCGGCTGGCTATCCAAACTACCCCATTAAAGTGCTTTTTGTAAGTATTACCCTTTCCCAGTAACCAAAGATCTGCATCCATTGCTTTTTTAACTTGTATTATGTCAAATCCCATAGAAATCCTATAAATACCCTAGTAAATTCTTAAATTGTCAGAATCCTCTGTGCATCCTGTCCTTAGGAAAATCTGTGTTAATCTCCATGTGTTAGCGGAATTCTTTCAAAAATATTTCAGTCCATTGTATAAGTCCTTAGAACTATTTGGAATAAACTAATTAATTCCCATATAAAGAGGCACACAGCATCAATGGGTTAACATTGCAAATTAACCTTCTCACAGGCAGTGTCCTTCTTTGATAACCTAGCCACTAAAAATTGTCCCAGTGAACCTGGCATTTTCCTTTTAAAACCGATTTTGCCTGTGTAACTGCTTTACTTAAAATAAACAATTTACTTTTCCTACAAAGAATCCCATACTGTCCCCATCCAGAATCACCCTTTCACTTTAGTATCATACCTGTTCTGTGCCTTTGTCCTTCATCAGCAAAACCGATTTTCTATTCTGTTTGTTTAGCTAATTTCTGGAAGTTGTTTGCCTATTTTAAACCTGTGAAATGAAGCAATTGCAAATTTTGCCACGTGTGATTCTTGCTGCACTGTTTTTTTCCTTCCAAAGTTGATGCTCTAAACGGTATGCCCGTTGTTTAGTACCTGGCCTTGTAGCTTGCGAGTTTTCTTGCTTCTTTGATACAGCCACACATATTCTTGCCTTATCCGTTCAACCGCACATGTAAAATCACCATTCAGTAATTCCGAGTTCCGAGTGCCATTTTGCTCATTTTTCAAGGGAGCTCAATCCGATTTTGGCCTCCCATTCATGGGTGGTAGGTCAGATTTTCATGCTGATTGTTGCCTAGTATACCTGACTCATTG
The DNA here is from genome assembly GCF_040938575.1 of Ambystoma mexicanum. Classification (NCBI taxonomy): domain Eukaryota; kingdom Metazoa; phylum Chordata; class Amphibia; order Caudata; family Ambystomatidae; genus Ambystoma; species Ambystoma mexicanum. Next base: position 932,299,359 of record NC_090928.1, on the reverse strand, counting down.
CTAATCCTCTCCACTCTCACAAAAGTTGGTTAACAGGGGTTTGAGGGAGTGTTGCAGAGGGAATGCCTAACTGTGGTGCCATTTAAAAGCACTACTCTAAAAGTAATATTACTTTAATTCAATTGTGCATTCTGTATCTTATGTTAGGAGGTAAATTAAGTCAATCCTATCATTTTACCGTGTAATTATCACCACACTGGTGATAGCTACCCTATATTGAATGTGTTTGATTTTATTCAAAATTAGAAATAAATAAATATTTCATTATTACACACTGGCCTGGTTCATGGTCTATTGCGACACAGGGTGTACGTTAAGGGGGGTGTGATACGGGTTGGCTTCTTTCTAAAAATTTAAATCTGAATGAAATAAATATAAAAGCATTTTTATTGTGCGTCACATCCCTGGCCAGTAGAAAGAGTCCTGGTCTGGAGTGTGCCGCATCTTTAAAATCCTTAACACAGTGGGGGCTTGTGCTGGGATTGAGATAAGTGTTTCCACCCGTGACAGCATAACACAGCAGGTTAACCGTAGAGGTAGTGATACTTTTTTGCAGTTAGAAAGCTGTATTACACTATAAAAGCATGTTCCCAAAACGTAGACCCTAAGTATAAGGCCTGTGTGTAAAAATAAAGTAAAATCAACCCTGAACAAGACAAAAAGCAACAGAATACAGGTTTATCCTTGTATAAATAATTTATTAAGGGAGGAACACTCTTCACAATGATCACCTTGGAGATAAACATGGCTAGGCAGCACCTTCTGCACAAATTATGTGTCAGAGGGGAATGGGCAGAGCAAGACGAGGAGGCCTGGCTAGTAGAAATGATGCAAGAAGTCACCATGATGAACATAGATGTGTGGCAAGACAGTAGCCTGATACATCAAGCCTTGAGTGAACTGTATAAGACTCCAAGTATTAAAGAGGAACAGATCAAAATGGTCCCACTCACAGCCTACATATATCTCCACATGGGGATTATGGAGGAAAAATATGAAGAAAATCAACTCTTGCACAAAACCAATCTGAACTCTTAACTCAAATCCAGACTGAGGTGAAACTAGTAGAAGAGAAATTGCAAAAGAGCTAAGACACGGAGGTAAAATTGGAAAACTACATCAAACAGCTAAAAGAGGAATTGACCTACAACAAAAAAATAATAATTCAGAGCAAGATGCCCAGTTAGATACATTAAAAGTGGAGTGTCAGGAAAAGGTTGATTCCCTGAAAGAGAGTCAACTAAAATTAAAACAACAAGTGACATATAATAGCGCCTGCTCAGAGCAAATAATTACTTTACAAAATCAAATCAAAAAGTTGGAAGAGGAGAATAATAAATTAATCCTTAAGGAACTCCACTTCAAAACAGAAGTTGACCAAGAAAACCAGACATTAAGGGTTATCAAACAACAGCGGGATGACCTGGCTGAATAGAGGGGCACCCTGCATCAGGAAAAAGATGCCCTATGTCAGAAAGTGTGCAACTTAAAAACAGACCTACAGAAAAGAGTGTTAGACCTCCACCCCCAGGAACTGAACAAACTAAAAGTAGAACATGAAAAATGATTGGGGCACACAAGACAAACAGAAGGTGCTCTAGAAGAGAACACCCAAGCTAAACATTTGCAAAATCAGGAGATGAATCTCCTGCAACAAAAACTGTCTCAGTGTTCCCGGGCCATACAGGCAGCCCAAAAAGACAATGAGGCCCTCTGTAATTAGAACAGTGGACTCCAGAACCAGGTGGCAGCTCAAAATCAGGTGTTAATAGAGGTAAGTCAAGCCCTGATAGCAGAGCAAAGGGCTCAGGCCTTAGCCTATTGTCAGGAAATAGGGACTGAGAGGGAGAAACCTGAGCTGTTAGAAAAAGAGTATGCTAGTCTGAATCCCAACTTGAGGGACCATGAACAAGCAGAGAGGGACAGGGCCAACCTGGATCACAGTGTGATACCCTCTGTACTGGGGGCCTCCAAGCCATTTACCACCTTGTATACACATGGTACTGCTAACTTCATGTTCACTGGCTCGTGAGAACCGGGGAATCATGGGGCAGCCAGACTCTAGTAGATCCAGCATGACTGAATAGGCAGGCTGCCGCCCATCAGTGATTGAGGGACTGGCATCCCTGTACAGATTCCAACATGTTAGGGACGATATATCTGACCAGGAAAGTTTCTATGAGGAGTAAATCAGGGAGCTAGACCTGCAGAAGCATCATCTACAAAGGGACCATTTGGTTCGCTTTGCAGAACAAAAGGAGCATGAATTTAGGCCCCAAAAGAGCATCTAAAAACCTCCACCCAATCAGGGCAGTGGGGGGACTCTCGACCAACCCTGGAAGCAGAGGTGAGTCAGAAGACCACTCTCCTGTGCGAAAAAGGGAGTCCAAGGGGAGTGATCCAGAGAGCCCAAGGTGCAACAGGGGAGAAGGAACTAGGTCCCACCATTCTGAGAGCAACTCACAAGTTCAAAGAATGAGGGAGCGCCTAGAAGATAAAGAGGGGACCTCAAACAGTAGCAGCTCTGAGCCTAAGGGCGAATGGACTAAGGTGAGGTGGCAAAAGAAAGCCAATAAACAAAAGAGAGCTCTGGTGAAAGACCCCATTAGGCAGATTAAGGCTATTAGGAATTACATGACCCTATAGCACAAAAATGCAAAATATTCTGTCTGGGAGCATCTGGAGCTATATGAACAGATATAGCTGGTATTGCATAGGCTATGCCAAATGGACATTCTCTCCAGAGTACTCCAGCTTCTTTGCGGGGCTGGAAGACCAGAACCATTCAAGGTGGTTCACCTATAAAGTGGCCATCTTGGAGCACTTTTCCGCCCACAGAAACCCCCAGAAGCCTTGCAAAGAGGCCTACAATCTGCAGTGTGGAGAGGATCAGGCCACAAGAGAATTTGTGCAGGAGCTTAAACGCGCCTGTGCGCAAACTACCAGGTGGGTGCGCACGAATAGTAGAGAATTTATAACCACCTATTTTCATGCACTCCCAAAATATATGATGACACAGCTGGTAAGGGATTTCCATGACAACAGGACACTGGACTGGGTAACAGAGCAGGCTACCCAGACCTATGAGGTCCAGAAACCTGCAGAAAGCAAAAAAAAAACAAAACCCCCCCAAAACAACCAACACTCCCGCTGCTGCTAAGGTGGTGGACTTGAAGGTTCCCCCCATTTTGGACCTCTAAATGGGGGGGTCTAAAAATGCACCTTACCAAAACCAGCCAAATCATAGGCAAAGAAGGCCTTCAGATCAATCAGCAGCAGGTGGAAGTCATGTAGGTAACCCCACCAATGTGACCTCTAACTGTGCTAATTATATTAGTCCCAGTTATAAAGGCAATAGACCTATCTTGGGTACGTATGGACTCCCCTGGCCCAAGGGGGGATCCAATCAGGTGAATACTGCCCCAGGAAACTTCCCTCCAAATTTCCCTCAGGAGGGAAGTAATCCTCTAAATCCTGGGTTAAGTTTGCTCCCCTGGTACCTTCCAAACCCTTACCTGCAGGACAACCTTCCTTTCTCTCCCTGCTTTCAGGAGTCCAGACCACCCAATCTGGGAGAGGGGAGGCCAAGGGTGGAGGGTTACCAAGGGAATCCCCAGTACCCAGGGTACCCTGGGATAAGGGATAGTTAACCTTCCCGAGAACCATCTAATCTAGGTTTGAACAAAGACACCTGTACCAGCAGGAGCGGGTGTCCCAACTGGAACGCCAGGTCCAGAATCTCACTCAGGATCTGAGTCACATGTTGAGGGCTCAGCAGAACCCTCAGATGAACATAGCGGCTCAGAACCCTTCAAACCAAGGGTCTGGCACCCCGGAACAATCACAGGGCGAGAACCTCAACAACCCACAGGTTCCAGAGGAAGAGGAACGGGAGGAATGGGGGTGTAAAGACCTAGAGGAGGCTTCATTCCTCACACGTGAAAAGCCCCTGGAGACACTGGGACCGGAACTAAAATCTCTTGCCCCTGAAAATCTGCAACCCAGGGAACAGAGGGAGGGTAGGAGAAACAAAGAAATTAAAAAGAGCCATTTTGTAGCGGAATTCAGGGTCCTCCAGTTTGAAAGGGAAGAATCTTTGGAGGATTCTTGGAAGAAAATCTTCCCCTTCAGGGACGGGGGAATTCCTCCCAAAGAAAAATGGTCCCCAAGAGATCAGAATTTAGACTCGGTAGGTGTGGGGACTGCTGCAGAATTGTCCATCCCTGAACCCCAGAATTGCCAATCAGAAAACAAAATATTAATGAGGAATCCTCCCCACAAACTGTTTCTACTGACTGCCACCAGGTGAAAGGGGGCAGCACAGAGCTAAGGGAAAAAGGGAATTTCAAAATCCCACATATTTCAGGAAGCCACATTTTTGTTACAGATTTGCAGACTCCGGCACTGAAAACTGCCCAAAACCCCACTGTGTCAGAGTCCAAAAGAAAGAAATTGACTGCCCAGCTTGCCCAAAATGCTCATTACCTTTGCCCCTTTGAGGAGAAAGAAGGCAGATTCTACGCCCCCATCCGAGTATAAGGGCAATGTGCATTTTCAGCACTGGTGGACACCGGATCCCAAGCCACTCTTCATTCTAAAAAGACCTTTGAGCAGCTAAATTCAGGAAGGGGGGAGAGATACTAGATTCCCCTCACCCCTCTTCCAGGACAACTCCAGAACTTTGATGGGAATTAAATTCCTGTCGAGGGGACTGCAGATAGGAAAATAAAATTGGGTGACATAAAGTGAAGCTCCCGATTATAGTTGTGACTGCAGAGGGGACCCCATGTCTATTAGGGAATGACATCCTTCTGAGGTTGTCTCCCCTGATAGATTGTGTAAATAAGGTCCTCTGGACTCAGACTAACCGGCCAAAAAAATGTAAACAAAGTGTCAACCATGTTAGTTTAAATGGCACATGCCACATGGTTGAACACAAATCTGATCAAAGTGAGTTTCATTTTCAAAATAATCAAATACTTGACATTAGAGTAATTTCTGTAGGCCAACAAACTGGTGATGGGAACTCCTCGCCATTCTTGAAAATCAACCTTCCTTCAAGTTTCAAGTGGCATTCCACACTGGAAGGAAATACTTTAAAATTTTATACCAATTCCCAATCTGAAAATCCAAATCCTGTAGTCAAAAGTGATGAAAAACCAGCTTAAAGCTTAGCGGACATTTAGAAAATAGGAGAACAGTTGTTCCTCCCTATTCAGTTAAATGAGGAGAGGGAGTCTGGTATCGCCAGAGTGTGCTTGAACAATGGAAAGAGCTTCATCAGTGAAGATGTGTTCAGGAAATCACCCAAAGATCCAACCACTCCCACATTTAAATTGATTAATGAGTGGGAAATGGGCCTGGAAACTCCCAAATCTAAACATCTCATGCCTAGCAGCTGTATGCTTAAAATGTCCATAGGTAGGAAAAGCATAGAGCATAATTGTTGGGTTGTACGAGATGTCCCTGCTGCATTCTATTTAGGCATTGACATTCTGAATCGGTTTACAATTTGGATCTTATAAATTACAAGGCCTGGTCCCGACTGGGGGGTAACGCTATGGGCTTTGATGATTATGAAAAGGCATTTCGGTCAGCTCAATTGAGGCCGTATGCGGTTGAAGTTCAAATTGGAGAGGAGGTCACCATCTCAGGATGGACAGGACAATTCCCACTTGACTTAAAAATTAAAAGAGGACAGAAACTACAAAATCCATACGCATATGTACACCTCAATGCCATCTCCAACAACAGGGGTTGGGGTTAAACCCAACACCATTAGTTAATGTAGAACACAACACCATTCCAATAGTGGTGGATAACAGTGACCTTAGGAGTATCACTATGGGCACAGGCACCATTATTGGATTGGCGGTTGATGACCAACATTTTTTCATGGATCTAGTAAATGAACTGATAGAACCAATTCCCAATGACTGCTATGACAATGACCATGATGTTGGTATACCGCCAGAAAGGTTCTTCACCTGCAAAGGGGGAATTTCCTGGTGTACTCTTCCTGCACTTACAGGGGGGAAGAGTTGACCTGTGACATTAGGAAGGATGAGGTGATTTTCCAGGTCCACAATGACTGCCTCTCCTACCTGAAACCCTCTGTCCAGGTCAACACCCTCACCATAGACCTCTCCACACAGCCGGAGGAGGCCACTGAGATTGCAAAACCCAAAGTCTTTCAAGGCTTCAGGCAAATGGTTGAAGAGCGGATCAACCTCACTGATGTCTGTGAGACTGAGGAAAAAAAGCAATATTTAGATTTTCAAGATATTTTTGCTTTGTACTCGTACGACTGTGGTTGCACGGAGTTACATACTACCTCAATTCCCATGGACCCTGGGATGACTCCTGTGTTTGTGAAGCAATATCACTTGCCTCTCGCGTCTATGGAGTCCCTGACAGAAATTATCAAAAACCTAGAGTCATGTGGGATAATTTATCCAGTCCACAGCACCTTTAATAATCCGGTGCTGGGGATTTTAAAACCAAATAGTCAATGGAGACTCTGTGCAGACCTTAGGGAGCTGAACAAACGGGTCCACAGGTCCTGATGGCCTCTTTCCTACATTTACCAGGGGCTGGCCCAGATCCAGGGGTCAACGGTGTACACTGCCATTGACCTGACCAATGGATACTGGACCGTGCCCATCAGTAGGGAGGACCAGTAAAAGCTAGCCATTCCCTTCGGAGGGCAGCAGTACACATGGACCCAGACTCCCTTCGGATATATAAACTCCGGCAACTAATTCAACTTCTTCCTACACGACTTGGGTGAAAGGGGTAACCTGGCATATGTGGATGATGTCCTGATCAAAAGCTCAACTGTGGAGGAACACATAGCGGAAATCCACTATGTTCTGTCCTAGTTGAGGGTTGCTGCATCAAAACTGTCATTATAAAAGGCAAAGTGGTGCAGGACCTGTGTCAACTTCTTGGGGCATGAAATAACCCCTGAGGGTCTCTGTCCCCAGGCAAAGAAAATGGAAGCACTACTAAAGCTGAAAGACCCCACAACTCTGTGTGAGCTAAGAAGCCTTCTTGCACTTGCACTGACTAATTACAGTAGGAAGTTCACTGAGATTTACACAGAGGTTACAAGACACCTGGTCCATCTGTTGAAGGGGGGTCAAGTGGGAGTGGGGTCCACATCAAGCCATTGAGGGCATTGAAATATGTCCACCCGTTCATCCATCGGGAACACATCATAGTGGAGACACCATGCCAGCCTTTGCAATACCTCCAAAGTGACAGAATACAGGCTGGAAATGTGAGTAATTCCAGAATTACTTCCTGGATTCTGTCAATGCAAGGCTTTCCTATGGAGGTCAGATACGGCCAAAACCAGAAGAGTCTCCTCACACAAGGTCTGGCTGACTTGCATGATTGTGCCAGAGAAAAATATCTCGAGGACGAAAGTCTCAAAACACAGGACAACAGGGAGGCATACCTGAATTCCCCGCACAAACTCTATGAAGAAGACAAGTGCCAGGGTATGCCCACAGTTTATGTGGTTGGGTGCTCCTACCATGTTGACAACAATGGGGATAAGGAACTAGTGGCCGACATTGGGAATGCCTGGGTGAATGATGCCCAGAACCTTCCGCTGGGTAAAAAATCGGTCCCCACAGTAGTCAGGTAGCAGAGTTGATGGCAGTTCATCAGACCACCCTCACTGCCGTCCAACACTAACTCCACGAAATGGTCATAATCACTAATTCAGATTATGTCCGGAATGGGTTCTTGGAGCACCTGGTTATTTGGAAAACCGGAGGCATGCTGTGTGCTAATAACAAAACACTTAAACATGAAAAACGAATACAAAATATTGATGATCTGGTCACCTCTAATGGGATGGCCATCTATTGGAAAAAGATCAAGGGTCATTCCAGAATACAAGGGCCAGACAAAATTGGAAGTTACCTAGCTGATCAGCTAGCCAAAACCAGAGCCATCCAGGGAGATCTCCTTGAGTCCCTGTTGGGGGAAATCCAGGTCACTGATGTCACTAGGTCCCAGACAAATGCTCACAATGAACTCTCAAATGCCCAATGGAGTAAGGAAACCCCAGAAGCTGATTTATTTACGGCACAAAAAGAGGATCCGATTATTGGGAAATTTTATCAACACCATGAGGGTCCTGAGAACTTTCCTCTGATGGATACCGATTACATTGGGAAAGAGGACCTAAGGGTATTGATGAAGTGTCCCAAAATGTTCCGAATCCAAGACTGTTTGTTGGGGACAGAAATGACAGAAAATTGTATATTCTGAGGAAAGTGTATATGGTGCCACTTTGAAATTCAATACTAACATATGCTAATATGTACACATGTATAAAGGTATAGAATTGTAAGCGAAATATTTCCAACCAAAAAGTTTCAAAGATTATTAGAAGGATGAAACAATGTCATACAAACCTGGGAGTTGGACTGTTATGCTCTCTGTGTAATATGTCATTTGCCTATGTGATTTGCAAAAGTGCCACAACTGTAAACATGTGCCATTTATGGCCTAACTGATTTTTGACAAATATGACTGGGGGATGGCTCTGTACTTCATAAAAACACACCTCATAAAACTCAGTACACTCCTCCAGCCCAATCTGCTTCCAGAGAGGAGGTGACATGACATAGGCTGACCTATCCGATTCTTAGGGGTAGGTCTAGCTTAGTTCTTCCCCACAGTAAATCCTGTGATGTCTCCCGCCTTATAAAAGGGGGAAGCTCACAGAGACAAAATACACACTCTCCAGACATTTCATATTCATCCTGCAGATTTCAGATCCACTGTCAGGCCAGAGCACAGCTGACCCTATCCAGGCAGAACCACCCTTCACATCTAAACCCCATACCAAGATCCCACTAACTCAGGGAGAAAGGGGAAAAGCTGTGGTACCCTTTTGGAGAGTATCCTGCATGCCGCAGTGCCATGGCCAGACAGGCCCAGCTGTTTTCTGCTAGGAGAGTCCCACCATGGTGCCATGCCCAGATTCCTTAAATCCAGAAACCTGGTTGGCTGTCCCAAATCCCAAGCTCCAGCACTGATTGTGAGTATCTCACCATCCCATAATAACACACAGCCTACCCTATCTTGATACCTTGGGCCTCATTATAAGGCTGGTGCTCCCATAATGAAGGGGGCTGGTACGGGACCGGCCCCCTTCATTCCGGGAGCGCCGATTATGAGCTTCCCATTGCATGACCCGGATCGCACACATGGTAAAACCAGGTGTGCTTTCCGGGTCCCACGAGGGGAAGAGGGAGGCAATAACGGGCCAGATGTAATCTGCCTGTTATTACCTCCCTCCCCATTCCCATTGAGCCCTATGGGGGCTCAAATGGGAATTGGGATGGGTTCCTGCAAGGAGGCTATCACCATTCTCATAATGAGGCCCCTTGTCTTGGTTACACCCTCTAAGTAATCCCATCCATTCCCTGATAACTTGTTTAAGATAGTCTGAATCCTCTGTGTATCCTGTTTCTTAATTTCATGTGTTGACACCATTCTTTCCCATCCCTTTAGTCCATGGCATAGGTCCTTAGTCATATTTGGAGTAAACTAATTAATTTCCAAATAAAGAGACACGCGGCGTGAAGGGGGTTAAGACGGCCGCTTAACCTGTTTCATGGGCAGCAATATCTTCTTGATAAACTAGTTACAAAGATATAGTTGTAGTAGCACTTGTCCTTGCTTTCCAAACCGATTTTCTCTGTCAACTGTTTTTATTTCCCAAAACCGAATTTCCTTTCACATTGAACATCTCATCCAGTTATTCAGCTTGAGTCCCTCTTTCACTTTCCTATTATCCCTGTAATATGCATCTATCACTCAGCCTAAAAACTGCATTCTTCTTGTCTATTTTCCCCTTTTTTTCCAAACTGTTTTGACATTTAAAACTGTAAAAAGAGGAAAATGCAACTTTCAAATGTGTGATTGTGGCTGCACTGTGTTCTTACTTTCAAATTGATTTTTGAACTGTATGCCCTTTATTGATAGCTTGCCTTGTAATTGCTAGTGTTCTTACATCGCTTATACTGTATCACTCATATTTACCTCATTTATTCAATTGCACATGTAAATTAATTATTTACCAATTCTGAGTGTCATTTATGCAATTGCAAATGTTTTCAAACCCGATTTAATTCCATTTGCTGCCTACTATCCCTGGCTCCTTGCTGCTCCATTACATCCACTCAAAATTCGATTAATTGGGGTTTGGGAGAGAGTTGCAGGGGGAAATCTTAACTCGGGTGCTATCTACCCGAACAGTAAAATTGCTCCTATTCATCTGTGTATTTCATCAGTTTACATTGTAATTATCACCCCACTGGTGATTTCTGCCCAATATTAAAATTGTGTCACTTTCTTTGATTTTCAAAAAAATAAATATTGTATTCCCACCAACCGGCCTGGTTCATGGTCCATTGTGACCAAGTGTATTTGTAACAGGAGGTGTGAGACGGGATGCGTACCAGCTCAATCTGAATTCTAGGAAATAAAGAAAAAGTATTCTAATTGAGAGCTACATCCTAGGCTAAGGGCAAGAGTCCTGGTCCGGTGTGTGACGCCTGATTAGAGTCTTTAATGTTACAGAGAATTCTCATAAATGTGCTAATTCTCTTCACCTTAGAGACGCCCCAGCAACTTTGCTGGATTTTGAGGACTTGATTTTTTTCCTGGAAAGAGTGTGAGCCTTTTTTCCTCACTCTTTCATGTATTTTGAGATGTGTTTTTCACTTGTGTTCTTTGATTATGGAGTTTTAGATAACTCAATATGCATCATCTTTTCATGTGTGTTACACAGCACCGTCAGTGCAGTGACACAGGGATGTCTTTTAGACTTCCCAAAGCTTTAAATTACTGTTTCCCAGAGAATGTAAAGTGAAATTGACTTTACTAGTCTTTCCAAATTCCTAGACCCAGCACACACCATCTTACAATGGAGTGCTGAAGGTGTTACATAGTATCCCCGGTGTCTAAATACTCATGTAGCAGTCAAATGCTACCCTTTCCCAGTGAAAAGGCTGGTGGCACTGGTTTTAGAACAAATTACCATGATTTTTCCCAACTGCAAACACTGATAGCTAAAAATCGCAGGAGCCATGTTCAAGATGGCGCGTTAAGCACCTTTGTTTAAACGGGTCCTGGTGTTCTTTTTTTGCCATTTCTTTTTGGAAAGGTCCTTCTAGTGTTTGACTCTGTGGGCCAAACCAGGTTTGGTCCCTTTGTTCATATGCCTCTGGCGTCTGAGTGTCTGGGGTGGGCAGGAAGTGAGGGAGGTGCCTGAAACTCCCTGTGCTTAGTCTCCTAGGAGACCCAAATCCACTCTGGTGTGATTGGCTGGCTGACTGTCCGCAAGCTAGGCTGGAATGAAAGGGAGAGAACGGTTTAAAAGGCGAGTCTCTTGGACTGGAAAGCAGAGTCGACCACTGGAACAAAAGAACCGAAGATGAGCTGGAAGAGGACAGAGGCTGCAACTCCTGGACCATTGGTTTGCCCGGTGAAGCCCTGCTGCAGGTCTGAATTGCCAAGTTCATCTCAACAGAGAAGCCCCTTCAAGGACGACTTCTTCCTTTGAGATGGTGGGACCAATAAACTTGTAAGTCATGCCACCTGGATACCATTCTCAAAACTGGTTAGGATTAATCAGGTGGAAGGACACCAGCTTGTGTGCTTGAAGAACAGCTACTCGAACTGAAGTGACTCAATTTTTTTGCTTTTTTGACGATCCCGTGCAGTGCAGGAGTCCCTTGATGTCCTCCCTCTTGTGACCACGACTGAGGCTCAGGAACAGTGAGATCTGCAACATCAGCTGTAATTGTTTATTCATACGAAGGTACTGTGCCCCCGATAGAGAGAACGCCACTCTGGCGGTGAAAGTTTGTGAAACTTTCCCAACTTGCAGGCCTAATCAGCTTGTGACCCAACAAATGATACTTTTTCGCCTAAACTACTTCTGAGAACTTTTGCAAAGACTTTACCGTTTGGTACCAGAACTGCTCTTTCCTATTCAGAACACTAGCCCATTGACTTTGGCCTGGCCTACTGACTTGAATTGAACTCTTCTGGTGAACTGAAACTATTTTCACTGTCTAACAAGTTTATGTGATCTATTCTACTTACCTTATCCCTTTTGCTCACTTCTAAGTAACTGAACTGCCATTTCGCTCCTATTTCAGCGGAGCTCAAACTGTCTCAAAATCTTGACTTTGGTATTGAATTGTATTGGTATATAATATTAAGTTGTCTTCTTCTAGTGAAATGTTTTCTAAATGATTGTGTAATATATTAATAAGTATTTTACCAAGAAACCTTGAGTATAAGTGTTTACTTGAACCACTGTGATTGGAAGTCCTCAGTGTAGCTACTTGTACTGCTCACATTCACTCTTGAGATAAGCCTGGCCGCTCAGCTCTCTACCAAAAACTGAGTGGTACAAACTTATACAAAAGGTTGGTTTAGCTTACACCTGTAGTCCTAATTGTGTGTAGTGGTCCCAGAGGGTACTGCATGCAATTCTGCCTAACACTTAACAATCCCCAATTCCAATGATATTTTTCCTCCCAACAATTCTTCATATCCAGTTTTAAGGACTTCTTGCATTCTGAGGTGAATTTAGGCTAACATTAAGTTAGAAACCATGTGTTCAGCATCTATTACGTGAACTTTAATTTGTCATGTCATTCTGCCTACTTCAAGTGCAGAACCTGCATACAATTTGATATACTTCATTAGTTTTTAGACCTGGGAGTAGTAGTAGTTGGTGTAAAGTTATATCTCCTACTTTGGGTGTTCAAACAAAAGGTGAAAAGTTGGTGTATGATTTTTCTTATGATAAACAAAGGGAGAACCCAGCGAATATTATTTTAATGGGCCGTATACTGCTGCCCGGAACTCAAAACAATATCACATTCCAACAAAATCAGCGGTGAGGTACCCCATCATTTTGCATACAGTGCTGACACTTGGTGGTAGCCTAACCTTTTGAAACAAATCACTTTGTTCAGTGACAAAAAATATATTTTATTCTCTTTCAAGGTTTTATCAAATTTTTTTACATCAATTCTGTGTATAACAACATTATATATACACAAGCACTTCCATTACTCCTTTCTCATTCCTCATCTCTACTTTCTTCCTCATCCTTTTAACCCCTTAACTGCCAAGGGTGAACTATCTCGTCTTTGGGATTACCTCCCTGTTACCAAGAACACAATGCCTCATCCTTGGCACTTAAGGGGTTAATGAAACAGAAAACGTTAGAAGGCATTGAATGGCGAAATAACAAAATCCCCAAAAAAGGCCTTGGCACTGGGGGGGGGGGAGGGCGGGAAACCAATGGCTGTTAAAACTTTAAGGAGCATATTTTCTTCACATGCATTAATTACATCAATGTGTTATCAGAAGATGATTTTCGGAATGTATGTAAAGAACCTATACAAATTCTTATTTACACTAGCTCTACGTCCTTAAATACAGTTAGTGCATTTTTTTCTTATTTTTATATAGAAAATGTTATGCTGTCTTAAATTCAGCTACTCAATTATTGCTGCAAAAATATAATCATTCATTAGTTTTGCCATTTGTATTAAGCCTTTCGCCATAATTATGATCCTAATGCACTTGTTGGTTGAATGGTATTAGAGAGACCAGAGTCCAAGATTTGGAGAATTGGGAGGTCCTATTATGCATGTGTTAATTTCATCCATTATAGTTATGTGAGGGTGGCCAAGACCCTGCTAGTTACCCATGTCTGAATGGCATGTGGATCGGTGCAGTGCAGGTAAACTATGAACTAAATGGGGGAGGATTGTGTGGGAAGCTACAATTCTAAGTTTTGTCATTAAAGGTTGCTTCATTTGTATGGCAGAGGTGTTGGGCAATAGTGTTTTTGTTGTATGTGAGGGCAGGGTGTGTGGAATGAGCCTGTGCCTTCCACTAATTTACGGAAATGTGATGTGCAAGAGGAAAAAATGGGTCAGCTGTACAAACAACAATTTATTTATTTTCTTTATTTATTTTATTTGTCGGTAGCGCCCAGACCCAGAGGTATCACAGCGCTAAAGGTACATGGTTAGGAATAAGTGGAAACAGTATGGTAATTGTATTACATCAAAGATTGTTGGTAACAGGCAGTATGGTAGTTGTATTACATCATAGATCATGATTCAAGCTCATAGTAGATATATAGTTCGAGGTTATTTACAGATATTTGTTGAACAGTGAGGTTTATACTTTCTTACGGAATGTAGACAGGTTCATCTTGGATCTGCTGAAGGAGGGCGTTCCAGAGTGTGGGTGAGATGGTGGTGAAGCAGGAGCCTCCGGCTCTCTTTCTAGCAAATCTAGGTATGCACAATACTAAAGTGGAGGAAGAGCAGAGATTGTCCATGTTGTGTTTCCTTGTGATACGGTTAGTGAGGTGGGGGGCAGTGTTGTGTAAACAGCGGTAGGGGATAGTGTGGGGCATATTTACCCACTCAGCTGTACTCCCTTCCATAGCCAAGCTGCACTTCAGCAGAAACAGCAAAAGGGCTGCGCTGGCTCATTGGAGCTCCACTGCCTCACACCAAAACTGCGTTTTGCAGCAACAAAAAGATAGCTGCACCATCTTGCCAAGCACATAATGGGCAGGATGGAGCAAGGGGGAACACTGAAAAAGCCTGCCAGTGTTTACTTCCATGTATCAAGCAAGGGGAGTGAAAAAGCAGCGCTGCTTTGCTGCAAGCTCAAAGTTCCCATTGAAAAAGGGAAATATTTACATTTAAAAATGATGCCGCTCTGATGCTGTTTTCCTTTGATTTCTCAACACAATACTTTATTAATGAGACCCTGCCATTTCCATTCAAATTCACAATGTTCTACAGCAGACAAGAGCAGTATCCCTGAATGACAGGCTGTTGTTCAGTTCTGAACGAATCAAAAGAAGCTTTACTTCAGCTACACGGGAAACGCTTTACTTTTGAGTTACAAAATGTCAACGATCAATAATTCAAAGAAACTCCAGTTATCTGGGCCTATGTCAAATTCCGTGCATCTATATTTAAACAAAGTGCTGCATACAAGAAACTATCTCTGGCTCCAAAACAATGTGGGAAGTCAGAGGGAAATGAAAAATCGAATTTGCAAGGACAATGCCAGCAGTCACCACATGTTTGAAATGTACTTTTACAAAGAAAGAAAAATACTTGTTTAAAAGTGTATGTTGGATAAGGCCCTGCCCTTACCTAGCAATGTGAAGGGTATTTTGCTGTGAAACATATAGGGGATGTTTTATCCAACAGGCTTGTTTTTGATTAACAACAAAATAACAGAAAATAAAAGAAACACCATAAACTTCCAGGACACATCCCTGATAATTACTAAAACACAGAAAGTTCACATACTCATCAGACTTTCGTCTGGTCAGAGGCCTCTTACAATAGAAATTCTGGGACACGAAGATATGAAAAAGGAAATCACACCTCCCCCTGAGTTCTACAAGAAACTTCATGACAACCCTGGATTTAGGGGGGTAGCCTTGAAAGGCATGACCATATTTGGAGGACAATGCTGACCATTTGGTTTAAACAGCTATTTTCTTAAGAAACTTTTCAGACTTTTATCTTTGCAACCGGACTTTGCAGGAATGTAAAAAGTTAACAGCTTTAATGTAATTTTGTGGGTTTTAATTTAAGGCATTGGGCCTCATTACAAATTGGGCGGTCCGGAAATAACGGTGGCGGTAAACCCGCCGCCACCGTTATTTCTGGACCGCCTGATCCCGACTCCTGGAGGCAGGAGGTGATGTTCCCGCCAGGTTTGACCTGGCGGGTTTAACAACGCCCGCCTGCAGGCGGACGAGGAAACACCGGCAGCATTATGAGATGCTGCCGGTGTTTCCATGATCCCCATTCCCATTGAGTCCCATAGGACTCAATGGGAACGGGGATTAACACCATTCCGCCTCCGTGATTCCTGGGAAAACGGGGTTGTACTGCCCCAGTAATTCCGGGAATCACGGAGGCGGAATGGTAATACGAGTCTGGCGGTAACCAGGTGGTTTTACCGCCTCTGTTACCGCCGGACTCGTAATGAGGCCCATTTTAGCTTTAAACTGCCATATTGGGAACAGAAATGGCAGAGAATTGGGTATTCTAAATAAGTATACCTGATGCCACTGCCAATTTCAATGTTGACATGCCTAATGATAATCCACACACATATAAAGTTATAGAATTTTAGGCCGAATATTTCAGACTAAAAATTACCAAAAATTATTAGAACGGCGAAACAATGGGCCTCATTACGACTTTGGCGGCCTCCAAAATCGTGTCTGGGTTCCCTGAAAGGGGAAATACCGGGCCATTCTGACTTTGGAGGGCCCAGTATTTCCTCCTTCAGGGAACCCGCACCCGATCCTTCCCCATTCCCATTTGAGCCCCCATAGGGTTCAGTAGGAATGGGGAGGGAGCTAACAACGGGCCCGTTAATAATGGGCCCGCTACCAGACATCCAGAACGGGTCCCATTCCGCCCACCTCGTAATGACGCCCAATGTCTTACAGACTTCAGAGTTGGACTGGCATGTGCTGCATAAAATATGTAACCTGCTTATGTAATTTGTTAAAATGCTACCACTGTACAAATGCACCATTTATGTCAAAACTGGATTTTAGCAAAAGTAACTCTGGGAGGGTCTGGACATTGTAAAACTCACATCATAAATCTGACATCCTGCCTTTGAAACCCAACCAGCTGAGAGCAAGGCGTTAACCATTACCCCTGACCAATACAGTTGTTTAGAGGCGTGCTCAACTAAGCCTGCCCCACCATATAGTTCTATGATGTCACCATGCTTTATATAAAGGATGGCTGACATGACTCTAGATACACCCTTTCCTGAATTTCCTGTGCCTGCGTTCCTGATTTTCTACATTCCTCCTGCCAGATTCCAGATCCCACTGCAAAGCCAACGCAGATCTGATTCCAGATTCCAGTGCAAGGCCAAAGCATTGTTGATCCTATCCCCAGCAAGGCCTCAATCAAGAAAATCCCACAAAAAAATCCTAACAACCAAAGGAAAAAGCTGTGGTGTTCTTTTGGGAAGCATCCTGAGATGAGCCTGACTTTTTGCCAACTAACTGCACCCTGCCATCCAGCTGTCCTGATTATCCGGTGACCAGATTGGCCCAGCTGTTGTCCTGCTAGGAGAGTCCGCCGCTACCTGGTGACCCGAGCCCTGGAGTCCAGAACCCGGTTGACTGTGCCTAATCCCAAACTTAAGAGCAGACAGTGGGTATTTCCCAATCCCAGAGAAACACATAGTCTTCCCATTTTAACCCTTTTGTCTTTATTCCACTCTCTAAGTAATCCTACCCATACCCTGGTAACATGTTAAAACTGTTAGATTTATCTGTGCACCCTGTCCTTGACTTTCTAAATGCTTGTGTCATCTCTCTATTAATTCTGTCTTGTGTAGATCATAATCCCTTAGTCATATTTTGAGTAATCAAACTAATTTCCACCACATAAAGTTGAACGCTGGGGTGACAAGGTTGACGCTGTGAATCAACCATGGATCTTACTGTGTCCCTCTTTAACAATATAGTCTTAATAATCTAGTTTAAGTGAAGCCTGTCCTGTTTCTAAGCTGATTTTCTCTCTCCCATGGCTTTATTTTACCAAAAACAAACCTTCTTCTATCTTGCAAATCTCATCCAGTTCTGTAGCTAGAGACCACCTTTCACCTCTATGTTGTCCCTGTGATATACATCTATCTCCCAGCCCATAAACCACATTCCAATTCAGTGTTTTTCACCTGTTTTTTTAAAAAATGCAACTTTTCCATGTGTGTTTCCGGCTGCACTGGGTTTTCAATTTCAATCTGTTTTGTGAACTGTGTGCTTTTGTGATACCTTGACTGATGGTTGATAGTGAGATAACATCCCTAATACTGTGATAAAACATAGGTATATCATTATTTAACACATATAATTAATTATTTGTCAAAATCCGAGTGTCATTTTAGGCCTTTGCAAAGGGGTTTTTGCCTCTTATTTTGTGAAGGAAGGTCAGATTTTGATTCTGTTTGCTGCCTCTTATCCCTGACTACCTGCTGCGTCTTTGCTATCCACTCAGAATTCGAGTATTTGTGGGTTGAGGGAACATTGCAGGGGGCAAACATAACTTGGGTGCTATCTATTCTAATTCAAAAAGTGTTCCTATTCACTTGTGCTTTGGATATGTTCTACTAGAAGGATAACCAAGTGCATTGCTTCCATTTTCATTGTCATTATCACCCCATTGCTGATTGCTGCCCAATATAAAAATGTGTGTGATTGTTCTGAATTTTAAAAATAAATCAATATTGTATTTTCACCAACTGGTCTGGTTCATGGTAAATTGTGATCCACGGTATTTGTAAAAGGGGGTGAGAGACGTGTCGGGCATCGGCTCAATTTGAATTAATTGAAATTAAAGAAAAAACATTCCTATTGAGCGCCACATCCCAGGATAAGACAAGTGTCCTGGTCTGGTGTGTGATGCCCGATTGGAATCCTTAACAATAGTAAGGAGTTTGAATTTTATGCAGACTTTGATGCAAAGCCAGTGTGCCTCGCGACTAATGTGAGGGATGTGGCCGGAGCGCTTCAAGACACACACTGCTCTGAGGGCGTTGTTTTGGAGCAGTTGGAGTTTGTTGATGTTTTTGGTGGAGGTCCCTGCTAGCCTATGATGGCTCTAGCAAAGGTGAGACAGTTGTTAGAGGTGAGGAATTTCCTTGAAAGGTTTATAAGTTTGGTAGAATAGGATGCAGAGGAGGCGATAGCTTTGACATGTGTTTACATGTTTAGTTCTGCCTCCAGATGAACGCCTAGCATTTTTACATGGGTGGAGACGGGGTTGGTGTTACCATCTATGCAAAAATAAGAGAAGGCGGGGCTGAGGAGTTTGAGGCAGTGTGGGGTGCCCACAATAAGGAGTTCTGTTTTCTCATCATTCAGGCAGAGATGATGGCTGGCCATCCAGGCCTGTATGATGCTGAAAACGTGATTGGTTTTGGTAAAGTCAAGGTCGTGGTTGCCGATGATTTTGAGGAGGACCTGCGTATCATCATGGAAGATATGTTGAGGCTGTCTATGTTGTCAAAGAGGGGTTTGGTATACATGTTATAGAGGGTTGGGGAGAGGCAGGAGCCCTGTGGGACACCAAAGGAGACAGGTATGGCTTCAGTTGACGCGGGGCCCGCAAAGACCCTGGTGGAACAACCCTATATAGAAAGGATTGGATCCATAAAGTGGCTTCTTGGGAGAGGTGGAAAGTGGAAGTGAGGTGTTTTCAGAGAATTTCACAATCTACTAGGTCGAAAGCTGCAGAGAGGTCTAACAATAGGAGGACAGCAAGCTCACCATGATCCCTAATGTGGTTGAGTTGGATCTTAAGGTTGAAGAGGGCAGATTCTGTGCTGTGTCTGGACCTGAACCCTGATTGGTGGGCACCTAGTATATAATGGCTTTCAAGGTGTACTTGCAGTTGTGAGTAGGCAGTGTGGTCCAGGATTTTGAGGGGATAAGGTACTGTGGTGATGGGGTGGTAGTTCTAGGCATGGTGGGGTCTAAGGTTGGTTTCCTCAGGAGATGCGTGACCCATGCTTCTTTGATAGCAATGGGAAATGAGTTGAACTTAAATGAAGCATTTATAAAGCTAGCTATAGTAGGGGTTAACAGTTCTGCAAACATTTTGACAATGTGGGCTGGGCAGGTATCGCCCACACAGTTAGACGCTTTCAGGTGCTGGATGGTAGTGAGGACTTCAGGAGGGGAGACAGCAGAGAATTGAAATTGGGGAGGATGGGTTACCTTTGTGGAGGTGCTGACCGGGATGGAGGGTAGCGTGGTGGGAGAAGGGATTTTTTGTGCATAGCTATGTCCCTTAGTGTCTGTGTTTGGGTGTCCAGGGAGGATTGGATGAGTGTTCACCATGCTTTATTTTTTGGGAAGGTGTCAGATGGGGATGCTGGGGATTCAAGCTCTCTGAGAATTTTGAAGAGTTCTTTGGTGTTGGAGCTTGCATCAAAGATTCATATTCTGGTGTTAAGGATGTTGGATTTGGTATTAATGATCAATGATAGCTATTTTATAGGTGTCAGCTGAGCACTAGAAGGCTGCTTTGTTGGCGGGATTAGGGTTTTTTCTCCAGAGAAGTTCATGGGTGTTTCTTTTTCTGGAGCGAGGCTAGGTCATCGATGTACCAGTTATGGGTTTTAGTTTTTTTACGGGAGGTGGTTTTGAAGGGAGCATGTTTGTCAAGTTCAGTGAGCAGTGTGGAGTTGGAGGATTCTAGAATGTCTTCGGGGGGGAAATTGTTTTGGGCTGGTTCAAGAGAAGCTAGTATGGAAGGAGACAGAAGCTTGACTGTGAGCTTTTGAGTGTGTCTGGCGGTGATGCAAAGGGGTGCGCTGATAGTAGGGTTGTATTTGGTGGTGAGGGTGGAAAGGATAAATGAGTGATATGACCAGGGAATGGGGAGAGGCGAGGAGGGGAGTGTTGCACAGGAGTATCCAGTGAAGTGTTTTTTCTTTTTTCATGGTTGGTGTAAGGACTAGCTGAGTGAAATTCATCTCTACAAGGGTGGCTGCAAGGGTGGATGCCTTATGGTTAGAGGGGTCATTTTAGCCTATATTGAAATCTCCTAGGAGAATACATTTGGTGGTAGGCTTGAGGAGTGGGGTGATGAGGAGGGGGATGTCAGTTTCTGGATTACCAGTGTGGGAGGGTTGTCGATAGAGGATAAGTAGGTTGATGGTGGTTTGGGGAGAGGATTCAAGTTTGGCAAGAATTATTTCCTAGCCTGGTAGTTGCTGCAGAGGTGAGGCTCTGATGGGGAGGGTGGATTTGTGTATGAAGGCAACACCACCTCCTAGGCCGTCTTGACAGTCAGCTCGTAGGATGGAGTATCCAGTAGGAATGGTGAGGGAGAGGAGGGGACTGGCAGCATCGTGTAGCCAGGTTTCTGATAAGGCTAATAGGTCTAGGTTGTTTCCTAATAAGAGGTCCTGGATGTCGGGGGCATGAGCACAGATGGAGCATGCATTAATCAGTACACAGGCGAGAGTATTAGAAGGGGACATGGGTGTGCTGAGGGTACATTTGGGGAGGGGGTGGGCTAGTAGGAATGCAAGGTGAAAATGTAAGATAGGGGTTTTTGGGAGTAGTAGGCCAGATGGGTATTAGCTTTTGGAGGGGGGTTGTGCATGGTGGAGAACATTGTTTACCCTAAGTACATCTTATAAATCATTGAGCTCTTTGTGTGTAATATTAAGAGTGCAGTGCATCTGTTTTTGTGGGAAAAGATACTAATAATGCCCAAAAACCTCTTTTAAGAGCCACCATTATTGAGTGCAAACATTTCTTGGATTTGTAGTAGTAGTAATTCATGTCCCTGTTTTTGTATCTTGTTGTCTGCAGACATCTACACCTGCCTGTGGATATCCGTAAGAGAGGTACACATATATGGTATATTGATTGAATTAGTCTACTTTTTAACTACAAAAAGTGGTTCTAAGATGAACCTGTTTTTAAATTTGTTATGGGGGGAATACACAAACCACCATAGAGACAAGATAAGAACAGGAGGAGGGGGGAGAACTGGGGCACATAAGACAGTCACTTTTTGTGAGGGGCCAATCCTTCTGAATGCTTTCACTGCAGCCTCAAAGGGTTGCCAGTATTGCTCCCTCAGCAGATGAGAGCTTCACAGTATATACAGAAGACAGTATTCCACTGGCACTCCAGCGACCGGTCAGCAGCAGGTATCATGTGGGACAATAGGCAGGGTGCCACTGGCATACACAGCCATCTATGCCCTCTCAGAGGCCCTCCTCTCCCTGTGCTGTTGTTCTGGGTCATTTGCTCCTGTATTATGTCCCCCACTTCCAAGAGAACCTAAGTCAGTGTGTCTATGCTTGTATCAATTCCAGCCATCTCACTCTGGATGTACTCCCTAACCTCAATGACCCACTCAACCTGCATCTTCTGATCCCTAAATGCCTGGACAACCTCCAGCTTCTGATCCAAAAAGATGATCACCCAGGGTGTGGACAGCGCCTTATATGGGCCTGCAAGCTGGTGAAGTGGTTGTGCTGCCTGGGGGTGGGTGTCAGCACCAGAAAGCATGTTCGCTGCCCTGGCTTGAATCTCTTCAGAGACATGTGGTGGAGGATAGGGACCTGCAGGTCTGATGTGCATGGTGTCTCCACTTGATGACTCCGCAAAATCCAGAGCCTGCATAAGGGGAAATTGTCCAAACCGGCACCTCCTGGCTTTCCTCCTCTGCAGGCAGAGCGAGTTGGAGACACACACCGAGCGCCAGGTGATACAACACAAAGTGGATCCTCTGCATTTGGAGGGACGACATCTTCCTCCTCCTCCCCCATCTCCTGACCCTTCCCAACAGCCAGATGGAGGTTTTGCAGTTGTTATTCGTCCTCCTCACTGCTCTCTGTGCAAACTCTTTCAGCAAATTCATCCATTACAACACCTGGGACATGAAGCGAGAAAGACTCATGTCACTGATTCACATGGAATGAATGTGTTGCAATGGCAAAATGTATTGTTATAACATTACTGATGACAGTGTGACATGTTTTCAACACACATATGTACATAGAGTAAACATCCCTCTAGGGCTGCACATCTGTGTGTGGCCGCCATACCTTATGTGTTCTACAACTACTGGTGCATGTCCCCTATGTCCCAGTCAATATAGATCCTGTCAGGGATGACAGCATGGTTGCATGCAGTTCATTCATGATGCACCATGTCACCATGGCCACAGTCAATATTTACTCCAGGGTTGTGTGGTCTGTCACTCCAATGGCCCTCTTAACAGGGCATGGCTCCATGCACAGCGTAACTTGTAGCAGGCTTCATATGTGGCGTTTGCCCTGGTTCAGGTTATTGCATTCATGGCTCATTATATTGTTGGTGAATAGTGAGCATGAAAATCTGTACTTTTTGATGTGATGGAGTGAAATGGGTGTTGCAGGTACCATAGTCTTACAGACTTCAGAGTTGGACTGGCATGTGCTGCATAAAATATGTAACCTGCTTATGTAATTTGTTAAAATGCTACCACTGTACAAATGCACCATTTATGTCAAAACTGGATTTTAGCAAAAGTAACTCTGGGAGGGTCTGGACATTGTAAAACTCACATCATAAATCTGACATCCTGCCTTTGAAACCCAACCAGCTGAGAGCAAGGCGTCAACCATTACCCCTGACCAATACAGTTGTTTAGAGGCATGCTCAACTAAGCCTGCCCCACCATATAGTTCTATGATGTCACCATGCTTTATATAAAGGATGGCTGACAGGACTCTAGATACACCCTTTCCTGAATTTCCTGTGCCTGCGTTCCTGATTTTCTACATTCCTCCTGCCAGATTCCAGATCCCACTGCAAAGCCAACGCAGATCTGATTCCAGATTCCAGTGCAAGGCCAAAGCATTGTTGATCCTATCCCCAGCAAGGCCTCAATCAAGAAAATCCCACAAAAAAATCCTAATAACCAAAGGAAAAAGCTGTGGTGTTCTTTTGGGAAGCATCCTGAGATGAGCCTGACTTTTTGACAACTAACTGCACCCTGCAATCCAGCTGTCCTGATTATACGGTGACCAGATTGGCCCAGCTGTTGTTCTGCTGGGAGAGTCTGCCGCTACCTGGTGACCCGAGCCCCGGAGTCCAGACCCCGGTTGACTATGCCTAATCCCAAATTTAAGAGCAGACAGTGAGTATTTCCCAATCCCAGAGAAACACATAGTCTCCCCATCTTAACCCTTTTGTCTTTATTCCACTCTCTAAGTAATCCTACCCATACCCTGTGAACATGTTAAAACTGTTAGAATTATCTGTGCACCCTGTCCTTGACTTTCTAAATGCTTGTGTCATCTCTCTATTAATTCTGTCTTGTGTAGATCATAAGCCCTCAGTCATATTTTGAGTAATCAAACTAATTTCCACCACATAAAGTTGAACGTTGTGGTGACAAGGTTAACGCTGTGAATCAACCTTGGATCTTACTGTGTCCCTCTTTAACAATATAGTCTTAATAATCTAGTTTAAGTGAAGCCTGTCCTGTTTCTAATCTGATTTTCTCTCTCCCATGGCTTTATTTTACCAAAAACAAACCTTCTTCTATCTTGCAAATCTCATCCAGTTCTGTAGCTAGAGACCTCCTTTCATCTCTATATTGTCCCTCTGATATACATCTATCTCCCAGTCCATAAACCACATTCCAATTTAGTGTTTTTCACCTGTTTTTTGAAAAAAAGTTTTTGCATTTAAAAATGCAAACCAGAAAAAATGCAACTTTTCCATGTGTGTTTCCGGCTGCACTGGGTTTTCAATTTCAATCTGTTTTGTGAACTGTATGCTTTTGTGATACCTTACCTGATGGTTGATAGTGAGATAACATCCCTAATACTGTGATAAAACATATGTATATCATTATTTAACACATTTAAGTAATTATTTGTCAAAATCCGAGTGTCATTTTAGGCCTTTGCAAAGGGTTTTTTGCCTCTTATTTTGTGAACGAAGGTCAGATTTTGATTCTGTTTGCTGCCTCTTATCCCTGACTACCTGTTGCTCCTTTGCTATCCACTCAGAATTCGAGTATTTGTGGGTTGAGGGAACATTGCAGGGGGCAACCTTAACTTGGGTGCTATCTATTCTAATTCAAAAAGTGTTCCTATTCACTTGTGCTTTGGATATGTTCTACTAGAAGGATAACCAAGTGCATTGCTTCCATTTTCATTGTCATTATCACCCCATTGCTGATTGCTGCCCAATATAAAAATGTGTGTGATTGTTCTGAATTTTAAAAATAAATCAATATTGTATTTTCACCAACTGGTCTGGTTCATGGTAAATTGTGATCCAGGGTATTTGTAAAAGGGGGTGAGAGACGTGTCGGGCATCGGCTCAATTTGAATTAATTGAAATTAAAGAAAAACATTCTTATTGAGCGCCACATCCCAGGATAAGACAAGTGTCCTGGTCTGGTGTGTGATGCCCGATTGGAATCCTTAACAATAGTAAGGAGTTTGAATTTGATGCAGACTTTGATGCAAAGCCAGTGTGCCTCGCGACTGATGTGAGAGATGTGGCTGGAGCGCTTCACGATACAGACTGTTTTGAGGGCGTTGTTTTGGAGCAGTTGGAGTTTGTTGATGTTTTTGGTGGAGGTCCCTGCTAGCCTATGTTGGCTCTAGCAAAGGTGAGACAGTTGTTAGAGGTGAGGAATTTCCTTGAAAGGTTTATAAGTTTGGTAGAATAGGATGCAGAGGAGGCGATAGCTTTGACATGTTTTTACATGTTTAGTTCTGTGTCCAGATGAACGCCTAGCGTTTTTACATGGGTGGAGACGGGGTTGGTGTTACCATCTATGCAAAAAGAAGAGAAGGCGGGGCTGAGGAGTTTGAGGCGGTGTGGGGTGCCCACAATAAGGAGTTCTGTTTTCTCATCATTCAGGCAGAGATGATGGCTGGCCATCCAGGCCTTTATGATGCTGAAGACGTGATTGGTTTTAATAAAGTCAAGGTCGTGGTTGCCGATGATTTTGAGGAGGACCTGCGTATCATCATGGAAGTTGGTGTAGGATATGTTGAGGCTGTCTATGTGGTTAAAGAAGGGTTTGGTATACATGTTATAGAGTGTTGGGGAGAGGCAGGAGCCCTGTGGGACACCAATTGAGACAGGTATGGCTTCGGCTGACACGGGGCCCACAAAGACCCTGGTGGAACAACCCTATATAGAAAGGATTTGATCCATAACGTGGCTTCTTGGGAGAGGTGGAAAGTGGAAGTGAGGTGTTTACAGAGAATTTCACAATCTACTAGGTCGAAAGCTGCAGAGAGGTCTAACAATAGGAGGGCAGCAAGCTCACCATGATCCCTAATGTGGTTGAGTTGGATCTTGAGGTTGAAGAGGGCAGATTCTGTGCTGTGTCTGGACCTGAAACCTGATTGGTGGGCACCTAGTATATAATGGCTTTCAAGGTGTACTTGCAGTTGTGAGTAGGCAGTGTGGTCCAGGATTTTGATGGATAAGTTACTGTGGTGATGGGGTGGTAGTTCAAAGGCATGTTGGGGTCTAAGGTAGGTTTCTTCAGGAGATGCGTGACCCATGCTTCTTTGATAGCAGTGGGAAATGAGTTAAATTTAAATGAAGCATTTATAAAGCTAGCTATGGTAGGGGTTAACGGTTCTGCAAACATTTTGACAATGTGGGCTGGGCAGGTATCGCCAACACAGTTAGACGCTTTCAGGTGCTGGATGGTAGTGAGGACATCAGGAGGGGAGACAGCAGAGAATTGATGTTGGGGAGGATGGGTTACCTTTGTGGAGGTGCTGACCGGGATGGAGGGTAGCGGGGTGGTAGAAGGGATTTTCTGTGCATAGCTATGTCCCTTAGTGTCTGTGTTTGGGTGTCCAGGGAGGATTTGATGAGTGTTCACCATGCTTTATTTTTTGGGAAGTTGTCAGATGGGGGTGCTGGGGATTTGAGCTCTCTGGGAATTTTGTAGAGTTCTTTGGTGTTGGAGCTTGCATCAAAGATTCGATTCTGGTGTTAAGGATGTTGGATTTGGTATTAATGATCAATGATAGCTATTTTATAGGTGTCAGCTGATTACTGGAAGGCTGCTTTGTTGGCAGGATTAGGGTTCTTTCTCCAGAGAAGTTCATGGGTGTGTTTCTTTTTCTGGAGCGAGGCTAGGTCATCGATGTACCAGTTATGGGTTTTAGTTTTTTACGGGAGGTGGTTTTGAAGGGAGCATGTTTGTCAAGTGCAGTGAGCAGTGTGGAGTTGGAGGATGCTAGAATGTCTTCGGGGGGGGGAAATTGTTTTGGGCTGGTTCAAGAGAAGCTAGTATGGAAGGAGACAGAAGCTTGACTGTGAGCTTTCGAGTGTGTCTGGCGGTGATGCAAAGGGGTGCGCTGATAAAAGGGGTGTATTTGGTGTTGTCGGTGAGGGTGGAAAGGATAAATGAGTGATCTGACCAGGGAATGGGGAGAGGTGAGGAGGGGAGTGTTGCACAGGAGTATCCAGTGAAGTGTTTTTTTCTTTTTTCATGGTTGGTGCAAGGACTAGCTGAGTGGAATTCATCTCTACAAGGGTGGCTGCAAGGGTGGATGCCTTATGGTTAGAGGGGTCATTGTAGCCTAGATTGAAATCTCCTAGGAGAATACATTTGGTGGTAGGCTTGAGGAGTGGGGTGATGAGGAGGGGGCTGTCAGTTTCTGGATTACCAGTGTGGGAGGGTTGTCAATAGAGGATAAGTAGGTTGATGGTGGTTTGGGGAGAGGATTCAAGTTTGGCCAGAATTATTTCCTAGTCTGGTAGTTGCTGCAGAGGTGAGGCTCTGATGGGGAGGGTGGATTTGTGTATGAAGGCAACACCACCTCATAGGCCAACTTGACAGTCAGCTCGTAGGATGGAGTATCCAGTAGGAATGGTGAGGGAGAGGAGGTGACTGGCAGCATCATGTAGCCAGGTTTCTGATAAGGCTAATAGGTCTAGATTGTTTCCTAATAAGAGGTCCTGGATGTCGGGGGCATGAGCACAGATGGAGCATGCATTAATCAGTACACAGGCGAGAGTATTAGAAGGGGACATGGGTGTGCTGAGGGTACATTTGGGGAGGGTGTGGGCTAGTAGGAATGCAAGGTGAAAATATAAGATAGGGGTTTTTGGGAGTAGTAGGCCAGATGGGTATTAGCTTTTGGAGGGGGGTTGTGCATGGATGGGCTAGTGTGTGGTCTGAGTCTTGTGTTTCAGTTTTTGAGACTTGTGGGGAAGGTGTGTGTGGGGTACATCTTTGCACCCTGGGTTCCGTCTCTGTACCAAGAGCAGTGCTACACATCGCTTAGATTAAAAAAGCAGAGCAGGGCCTGAACTGCGTAGAAAGATGTAAGGTGATCAAAATTAAGAAAATGCATAGATTTGATATGATATGGCATTTAGAACACACCTGTAGACAGGTGTTTCTAGACACCAAAGTAGGGGGAGCCCACAGTAGCTCTTCTACATAAAATGTCATGTTCTGTTCTTAAATGTGTCAGGTGCTGAACATTTGTCAGGAGCACAATTAAGTGTAGAGAGCTGTGATTCTTAAATCATATTAACACAGTCCTTTTGGATTTACCATCCGCTGGAGCCCCATCTGCAGAGATGTAAACCACACAAATTGCCTTTAATACAAGGTGGTGACACAAACCCCACATAGTCTATCTTTTATTACATACAAAGTTGATAACCTTCAATACATTAACTTGTTATGCTGAGTGGTCTTTTGGCTACTTCAAGTGTGGCCTGGTTTCTTTATTATCTGTTAGGAACACCACAATATCATTATGAGTGGTCACATTCATTGTGAAACCGAGAGAACAAGACATAAATCGGGCGAACAATCGCTCTCAGTGAATGAAGGAGAACATTGTTTACCCTAAGTACATCTTACATATCATGCAATTGAGCTGTTTATGTGTAATATTCAGAGTGCAGTGCATCTGTTTTTGTGGGAAAAGATACTAATAATGCCCAAAAACCTCTTTTAGGAGCCACCATTATTGAATGCAAACATGTCTTGGATTTGTAGTAGTAGTAATTCCTGTCCCTGTTTTTGTATCTTGTTGTCTGCAGACATCTACACCTGTCTGTGGATAGCCATAAGAGAGGCACACATAGATGGTATATTGATTGAATTAGTCTTCTTTTTAACTACAAAAAGTGGTTCTAAGATTAACCTGTTTTTAAATTTGTTATGGGGGAATACACAAACCACCATAGAGACAAGATAGGAACAGGAGGAGGGGGGAGAACTGGGGCACATAAGACGGTCACTTTTTGTGAGGGGTCAATCCTTCTGAATGCTTTCACTGCAGCCTCAAAGGGTTGCCAGTATTGCTCCCTCAGCAGATGAGAGCTTCATAGTATATACAGAAGACAGTTTTCCACTGGCACTCCAGCGACCGGTCAGCAGCAGGTATCCTGTGGGACAATAGGTAGGGTGCATGCAAAGCCATCTATGCCCTCGCAGATGCCCTCCTCTCCCTGTGCTGTTGTTCTGGGTCATTTGCTCCTGTATTATGTCCCCCACTCCCAGGAGAACCTAAGTCAGTGTGTCTATGCTTGTAACAATTCCAGCCATCTCACTCAGGATGTACTCCCTAACCTCAATGACCCACTCAACCTGCATCTTCTGATCCCTAAATGCCTGGACAACCTCCAGCTTCTGATCCAAAAAGATGATCACCCAGGGTGTGGACAGTGCCTTAGATGGGCCTGCAAGCTGGTGCAGTGGTTGCGCTGCCTGGGGGTGGGTGTCAGCACCAGAAAGCATGTTCGCTGCCCTGGCTTGAATCTCTTGAGAGACATGTGGTGGAGAATAGGGACCTGCAGGTCTGATGTGCATGGCGTCTCCACTTGATGACTCCTCAAAATCCAGAGCCTGCATAAGGGGAAATTGTCCAAACCGGCACCTCCTGGCTTTCCTCCTCTGCAGGCAGAGCGAGTTGGAGACACACACCGAGCGCCAGGTGATACAACACAAAGTGGATCCTCTGCATTTGGAGGGACGACATCTTCCTCCTCCTCCTCCCCCATCTCCTTACCCTTCCCAACAGCCAGATGGAGGTTTTGCAGTTGTTATTCGTCCTCCTTACTGCTCTTTGTGCAAACTCTTTCTGCAAATTCCTCCATTACAACACCTGGGACATGAAGCGAGAAAGACTCATGTCACTGTTTCACATGGCATGAATGTGTTGCAATGGCAACATTTACTGTTATAACATTACTGATGAGAGTGTGACATGTTGCCAACACACATATGTACATAGAGTCAACATCCCTCTAGGGCTGCACATCTGTGTGTGGCCGCCATACCTTATGTGTTCTACAACTACTGGCGCATGTCCCGTATGGCCCAGTCAATATAGATCCTGTCAGGGATGACAGCATGGTTGCATGCAGTTCATTCATGATGCACCATGTCACCATGGCCACAGTCAATATTTACTCCAGGGTTGTGTGGTCTGTCACTCCAATGGCCCTCTTAACAGGGCATGGCTCCATGCACACCGTAGCTGGTAGCAGGCTTCACATGTGGCGTCTGCCCTGGTTCAGGTTATTGCATTCATGGCTCATTATATTGTTGGTGAATTGTGAGCATGAGAATCTGTACTTTTTGATGTGATGGAGTGAAATGGGTGTTGCAGGTACCATAGTGTTCCATGGTTATATGTGGCAGGCAGCTTAAGAGATGTATGTGGATAATGGTTGTGGAGAGGGCACCATCGTGATAATGCTGTGTGTAGGCCATTAATCCTTTGGGGGCCTGTCATTACCCATGGGTGCATGTCTGTGCCTTCATTGGTACCTGCTGTATGTGACCAGTTTTCAATTGTGAAATGCTCAGGAATATCAGCTGTCCATGTAGGTGGGCATGGAACCCTCATGTTTGGCTTTGCTGTTATAATATTACTGATGAGAGTGTGACATGCTGCCAAAACACATATGTACATAGAGTCAACATCCCTCTAGGGCTGCACATCTGTGTGTGGCCACCATACCTTATGTGTTCTACAACTACTGGTGCATGTCTCCTGTGGCCCAGTCAATATAGATCCTGCCAGGCATGACAGCATGGTTGCATGCAGTTCATTCATGATGCACCATGTCACCATGGCCACAGTCAATATTTACTCCAAGGTTGTGTGGTCTGTCACTCCAATGGCTCTCTTAACAGGGCATGGCTCCATGCACAGCGTAGCTGGTAGCAGGCTTCACATGTGGCGTTTGCCCTGGTTCAGGTTATTGCATTCATGGCTCATTTTATTGTTGGTGAATTGTGAGCATGAGAATCTGTACTTTTTGATGTGATGGAGTAAAATGGGTATTGCAGGTACCACAGTGTTCCAAGGTCATATATGGCAGGCAGCTTAAGAGATGTATGTGGATAATGGTTGTGGAGAGGGCAGCATCGTGATAATGCTGTGTGTAGGCCATTAATCCTTTGGGGGCCTGTCATTACCCATGGGTGCATGTCTGTGCCTTCATTGGTGCCTGCTGTATGTGACCAGTTTTCAATTGTGAAATGCTCAGGAATATCAACTGTCCATGTAAGTGGGCATGGAACCCTCATGTTTGGCTTTGCTGATAGCAGGGTCCTGATTGTGGTCATTCAATCCAGTGACAATGCTGGCTATGGGGGTCTGGTGTTGTAAAGTCATATGTGAAGGGACGATACAATTGGCAACGAGAGGGAAAATATTCTTGATGCATGGTGTTGTGCAATAGATAATGGGCATACTGTTTGTGTGGTGTTTGGGGTCACATCTTTGGAACGTACCAATGGTTCAAGGCCTATTATGACACATTGAATGTGGAATAAACCATGGTTGCCTCCCTTACCACATGTATGCCACTGGAGTCTGTGGCACTGAATACATGCATGGTATGGTGGCCATCGTAACATTTGGCAATGTACGACTGATACCTGTCTTTCGCCTGACTGTTGGTGAATGTTCATATATGGCCATGGTGTGGAGAGTCTGTGCTGACACTGTCAGGTCTCCATAGTCATTGCTCTGCAGGTGTACAATTGGCAGGACTTTGTTGTCTTCAGTCTTCATGTGTTACTGTCCATCCACTGCCTTCTTGGTTAGATGTGTGACACTGAAATCATTGTGTGCACATGGTGATACCTTACATGGGTTATGTTTTCCCCCTCTGGCTTGTGGGGGCTGCGTATAATGTTTTTTCAATCCATTGGCAGCCTGTTATGTGTGGGTCCTGTGAGTTGTCATGATTGTCATATGGCCTATCTGTACATGCTGCTTGCAGAACATAACCAATCGTTGGCATTTATACCACACTGGGTTGAAGTGGATCTGGACCTGCAAGCTTAGACAGAGTGTGTGTTTACATTGTCAAACCTGTTGTTGCTTTCATGAGACAGTTTGACTTCTGAAATTGAATATTGTCCTTCTTGTGACCCATGGATTCAAGATGTTGGTGCAGGTCATTCTGCTGGGAAAAAATGCTCGCTTTTTGCATTTGGAGCCACTTTAGGGATATGTCCTGTTCCAACCTGTGAGGCTAACAACCTCGGGGTCATCTTTGACTTCACACTCTCCTTCTCTCCTCACATCTCTGATGTCTCTAAGAAGTCACACTAACAGCTGCACCACCTCAGAGGTATTCTACCTTTCCTCTCCTTCCCCCAGAAGCTCACTGTCTCCAGAGCTCTGGTTCTCTCTAGGCTGGACTACTGCAACAGCGTCTTTCCAAATCTGCCTTCCTCTACTCTCCACCCACTGCAAATCATCCAGAACAGGACTGCAAGACTTGTCCTTGGCATCAAGCCCAGGGACCGTATCCCTCCAGGACTGAAATCTCTGCACTGGCTCCCAGTGGCTGCGAGGATCAAGTTCAAAACCTTGTGCATTGTCCACAGACCTTCTGGGACCTGGGTCCTCAATACCTTCATCTCTCTCTTACTAAATATCTTACTTCTCGAGCTCTTCGCTCATCCGCCCCCAACTCCCTCAGGGTCAGTCCCTTCTCCAAGCAACAAGTTGGTGGTAGATCTATTTCTTCAGCTGGGGCTTCCCTCTGGAACAGCGTCCATGCCTCCCTGAAACTTGAGGAGAACCATATCCGGTTCGAGAAGCACCTCAAAACCGTTCTCTTTGCTTCTGCTTTTTCTCCTTCTCTCCCCTGCTG
Source organism: Ambystoma mexicanum (assembly GCF_040938575.1). Taxonomy (NCBI): domain Eukaryota; kingdom Metazoa; phylum Chordata; class Amphibia; order Caudata; family Ambystomatidae; genus Ambystoma; species Ambystoma mexicanum. The sequence continues at coordinate 932,266,574 of NC_090928.1, read as the reverse complement.
ACCTCATGGCTGAAATGGAATTTGCACTGGTTACATGGCCACCCTCTGATCCTGGCCCCAGGTTCCTCCCCCACCAGTCACTCACACCTGCCCTGCCTGCCTGGCATCCCCCGCACTTGGGGACTGTTTCTGTATCCCTTCAGTCCCACTACCAGCACTTGACACCAGATGTCTGCACATACCTCACATATATGTATATTCAATATCCCACATGCATTTTGAATATACCATATTACAACCAGATTTGTATCTGGCCCCTACAGGTTCGGGATACACCAAATGTTGGGCTTTCCTCAGCGGAACAAAAGCCGGTTTGACTGAGCCCTGATTATTCCGTTTGCCTGAAATTTAACACACTTATTCAGTCAAAGAGCAGGTATGTCTGATTGGAATTTAGTTAATAGTGCTTTTCAAATTCATTATCTCTCTGAATATTCATATTTGCTCAGCCCAAGGCACTAGCAGGTTTTCCTGTGTTTTGTTTTGTCCTTTGGGCCACTGGTCATGAAAGTCTGCGATTGACGCTAACATTTAATCATCCTGTCCCTGCTTGTCCATCACTAGAAGGTGAGTGGACTACGTCCTAGGAATCACCCTCAGAATCCCTACTATATGAGAGATTTTGATCAAACCATAAGACCCCTCTTTTAATTTTTTTTTTTTTTTTTGTTACTTGAATTTTTAATTAAAAAGAAATTTTTAATTTTTACAAGGGTTTTCGCAAATTACAGAATCCCGAAGCAAAAAACGAGTGCTTCTGAGTCCGGATTCCTTTCCTCACAGTCTCTTTTCTTGTTTGGTTGATGCCTCCCTGTTTGCCTTTGAGCTTTAGTCTCCTGATTTCAGTGACTCTCTCGCTGAACCTAGCTGGTTTATCAATCTAAAGGCTGCTTCTATTAGTTTCACCAATGTCAAGGACCAACGTGTTGTCTCTCCTGAGATTAGCCTGTTCCACAAAACCTCTTCCTCTACTGTTGTTACCCCTTGGAATCGAGGTTGAAGGTATGTGCTCTGCTTTGTTTGGTCATCGGGCATTGGAGCGTCAGATGTTTCAAGGTTTCCACTTTGTCTATGTTCTTGCATAAGCGGCAGCTGTTGTCCATTGCCGGACTGCGGATGGCTAAGATTTTGTGCGTCATTAGTAGATTGAGTCTAGCCTTCAAGATCATACATCACATGCCTTTGTTTGGGAATTTCAGGCAATAGTTTTGCAGTTTTTGACTTTGTTAAATGTTGGCGGGAGGTGGGCCAGTAGTTTGTTAGTTTAATTTGTTTTTATGTTTTAGAAAAAGAAGCACCACTGGGTTTGGAGGTTTTAATTCCTCATTATATCATTGATACTCTGTCCTGATGAAGGCCCGGTTTGATTAAATGCTTGGATACGGTCCACCTCTACCACTTGGGCCGAAACATACAGCGTCGACACAATTCTCTGAAAATTCATCCATTGATAATAAGACACCCTTTGAGGTGATAGGTAGCAAGCACCTTATAATCAATAAGAGACTGATTTATTATTGTTTATATATATTTTTTCACTTGTTTTGATGTATTGTATGTGATAGTTCTGTTTTTCTTGTCTAAACCCAGACTAAATTGTGTCTATATGAAAAGCTGTCTAATGTGAACAAATTGTTGGTGACATACTTTTCTCATGTTTTTTATGTGCTTTATGTGTTTTAATACAAAAAGAAAAAACAGAGACTCAAGACGAGTCAATAATAAAATATGATGTTAGCAAAATAGTGTGGTTTGTTGTATTAGGAGTTGATACATGTTATGACTTCAAGGTGTGCACTTGGTTTTGACATTGATAGTCAGTGTAAAATGCAGGAGTTGGAGGAGGTTTGTGGTTCTCTTTTGTTGCTTAAACTACCAGACCTATGCCATAAGTTAGATCTGAAAAATCATGGTGTATGTGTGTTGTGTGTAGCGCTGGCCAATGGGCCGGCTCTCACTGAGTCCGAGATCCACATCAGGTGTCTCCCTGGATCTCAGACCTAGATCTCAGACCCGGCCTGCCTTAGCCCTGACAAGGCTTTACCGAGCCCCCAGCTTCGCAGAGGGAAGCTGGGGGCTTGGCGATCTAATTTTCTCTGTGTTCCTTTCACCAGCCACCATTTGTACATTTGCATGTTCTATTTGCTAGCCAGTTTTCTTTCTTCTAGTCTGAAAGGGACACCACAGGCATCAATGGGCCATGACTATCACTGGTGTGGGGGCCATCATTGTTAAAAGCAGGCTTTCTATATGCTGGGCACTCTATTGTTTTCCAAATGTGCATCTTCCAAACTCAAAAATGTTGCTTAAACTTGCCTTCACTAGTTTTCTTTGAAATGTGTTTCTTTTTTGTCAGTCTACCACACAAATACCCTGTCATGTGTGTGCCCTTTTTATCACAGGTTATATGTATATAGTATATGCGTGTCAAACTTCTTAATCACAAATAAATTCTTCTGTTGTGCTGACAGAAGTTATTAGGAAATTAAATTGTTGGTTAATGGGTGCAAACTTTTGATTTTCACTACAGAAGCAGAAATACCCCCACCTCCGCCCTGAACATAAGCAAGCGACGAGCCCAGCACATACCCTGGCAAAACACATTTTATAGCACTTTATTTTAATAAGGAATTGCAAAATGTCATACGATTAACAACCAGTTTTTTATATATAACGTCTCAGCAATGGTCTCTCAACCTGCTGAGCTACCCTGGTAGCCTTCTACTGTAGAACGTGTCTATGGATCCCTTAATGTACTAAAAATCACTGCATTACCAACAGTATTTTGGGTGCAACACTGCCATGGAAGTGATTTAAAGTGAAATTGATGTACATTGTGGAGTTTGGAAAGAAGCCGCATGAAAGAAATTGGCCTATTTTTAAACTATTATTTTGAGCATTTCCTTTGAGCGGAGATCAACATGCCAGCTCCACCTTCTCGCAACCCCCCCTCTCCACCTCCTTCTACAAACTCTGCCTCCACCCCAGCCCTTGTGGGCTCCTCTTTACATTTTTTCCATTTCCACCACTGGTTGTGTGAAGTGTAAAAGTTGCCATTTGAGGGTGGGAGTAAAGGGATAGATGGAGAAAGTGTAGAAGTGTGTGGGAAAAGTTGGTTTGAGAAAACATAATTGAGAATTTTAGTACTGTTATTTCACTCCTGGGTTTACTTGCAAAGGTATCATTTCTGCTGTTTTTTAGTCTAAGTGTGTGAGGCGGAGGTTATACCGGATTTTGAATAACGTGAAATTTCCGCCTGATTTCACTGTTTCACACAGTGAAAACCGATTTTTAATACTAGAACACATTCTAAAACATTGACTACCAAGCCCCCACTTCATATTATGCAATTTCTTTCCGTTTTTACTGTTGCGCAATAAATGAAAGGTATGGCACTCGGGAACTCCTCTATAGGTCACAGTGGAAAGCGCGAGACTCATGTAGTGGATGTTTTTGAAAACGGCCCGTTAATCCCCACAGGAAAGGTACAAGGGCGTGTATTGTTCAGACTTCCCTTCCACTGAGTAACTGCCAAATCAAGGCTTGAAACGCGAGAATGCACTGATCATGTGCAGAAAAGACAGCCCGTTTCTAGTCCTTTCATTTCGCTGCATAAAGGGACTGTCTGTGTTAGACTGCATGTAATAGAGTGAGGCTAAACATTTATTAAACCAAAGACGAGATTGAAAAATAGCCTTTGCGGTTAATAACGCTTTTCGGTCACATATCAAGTTACGGGTTTCATTGGCTGAATGGAGCCTGTGTGCTCTGCTATTGTGGTTCAGTAGCTGAGAGCAGCCTAATAAATGCCACTCTTTTCCTGACTTCATCATTTCTAGAACACTCAGTGTCAAAACAATAATGTCAGAGAAATGATCTTGATGACATAACAGATTAAGAGCGATTGACCTGCGGCGTGCTCTGCATTGGAGTTGCGGGCTGTTTTAGGCAGCAAGAAAAGCTTCGCTTCCCAAGGCAGGGTTCGAAATTGAGGGGAGCTGAGAGCTATTTAGCTCCTGCTTGTGGCCTAGAGGAGTCTGGTTCACTTGACAGCAACAGCTACCTGGAGCTACTTTTGGATCCCCTGGACATCTGCTGTCGAACAAACATACCTATCTGAATTTAAATCTGAGCGTTTGGGACAATTGATAAACATTAGGACACATCTCTAAGAGGTTAAAAGCACAAGGGGATCATAAATCATATGTTAGCACCTTATGATGAAGTCAGATTTGAGGAACGCTATGTACTAGCTCCTTGTTCCCCGTGGTAGCTCCTCTTCACTTGATCATGCTGGATACCCAGGAGCTGCTTTAAGCTCTTGCTTATCCAAAGTTAATTTCGAGCTCTGCAAGCCACAGTTCAGTCAGGCATTTTGCAGAATCATTGGTCGAAAAACCATGAGTGCTTAATAGATTGAGATGCTGTTTGTGGGGTGCCGCATGTGCATTTTGCATTTAGCCTAGAGCCAGACACAAAGCATGCCCATAATAAGGTGACCGTGGATTGCCTGAATGCTGGTTGGCAATCTCTTTCATTTATTTTAATTTATTTGCATTTTTTAAGTGCTCACACAGCCCAGGGGCATCGAGGCGCTGTTACAGAATTTGTTTTTGTTGTCTTAGTTACATGTTTATAATGCGCTTAAATCCCCAGAGGTTTCTAAGCCCGAACCGGGGATCGAACCTGTGTTGCTTCCTGTCGTCTTGTTTCCAAGGTGAGAACATTGCCACTGAGCTATTCTCCCGGGATAAAGTGCCTAGATGCAACTTGGTGGAAGACTCTCTCTATAAGTGTACTAGCTCACCTTCCTCTTTTCTTCTGTCTCCGCTCCCCCTCTCCCCTGCTGATCTGTTCTCTCTTGGCACTGTGCACCTGGCCACCCTCTGTCTTTTGGGCCCAGGTACCTGCTCATCCTGTCACCCTCCCGCACTGCCTCCGGGCCACCCCTTGCACTGGGGTCTCTATCTGTACCCATACAGCCCCCCATTTTTCTTCCTGCACTTATCGGACCTACCCTGTCTGCTGCCTTAAACCTAGCACTTGCAAATTGCTGGCTGCATTACCACTGTTTGTTGCCTTTAATATTTATTTATGGTTATTTATCTGTCTCTCCTCTGCTTCGCACTTTCCACCTCTGACCCCTTCCATGCACTTTTCCCCTCCCCCCTCTCCCATGCACTTGCGCGTTCTCAATGTCACTGGGCCTAGTAAGACCGCTGTTTTGCGAGCGCGATAGAAATAAAATATCAATCAATCAATCAATTTAGAAATAGATGCCCTCAACGGAGACAATAAACCTGATTCATGGAATTATTTGCGTGAAAAACGCAGATGTGCGCGCCTTTCTGGCCGAAAATCCCTGTTTGAAGTACGGGGATTTTCAGACAGAAAGGCATGCAAATTTGCGTTATTCACGCAAATAATTCCATGAATCAGGCTGAATGTGTTACGCTTCTCTTTTAATGGGGTCACCTCTGCTGCTTAAAGGGCCAATATTTGTTTGCCTCCACCTTTGCCGCCGCGTTTGTCCACACACAAAGACACCTCCTTGCACAATAGTTGAGCAGATACAGCACACATTGTCAAGTGAATGCACTTCGTGACAGTGTGCCTTCTTTCAGCGCAAGCGTTTTGGTGCCAGCCATTCAGTGCTTCCGTTACTCTTTTGGTGCGCCCATGGCCATGGCCAACAGGGGGCAGGGTACTGTTAGAGTTAGTTGTGTCTTTAATTTTACTGTCATTCCGAGCACCAATAAATGTCAGGTTTATGTCCTTGACTTCTTCAGTGCATTTCTCATCCCTTGTAAAGGGCTACATTTGATTGATATTTCTCATATTCACCCTTCTGTCTGCAATGTTTATCACAAGTCCTAAATATTATTCTGCCATTTCCAGAAATGAAAGCAGTTCTCTTCTCTTCTTAGTTTGCAAAGGTAGCGGGCGCTAGGATCTTTGCGTAAATCTTGTTCTCCACATTGATAAGGGAAATGGGCCGGTAATTGCCGGGGAGTGTGGGGTCCTTATCAGGTTTTGGGAAAAGTACAAGTAGGACTTCAGAAAAAGAACTAGATGAGGATTTTTGGGATATAAAATAAGAGAATAGATTTGTAAGCTTGGGAGTAAGGGATTGAGATAGACTTTCAAAAAATTCTGTGGAGAGACCATCTGGGCCAGGGGCTTGGCCTCTAACCAAACCTTTAATGTCTCTAGCGAACTCTGGAAGGGTAATGTCATTATCTAAGTGGGAGAAATCTAATTGAGGGTATGAGAATCTGTTAATGTTATCAAAAAATGAAGTAATATTATTTTGGGGAATAGAATTTTCAGGAGTGTATACATTAGCATAAAACCTTGTAAAACAGTTTAGTATATCATTGGGATGATGATGGGTTGTGCCAGATGTGTCTTTGATATGGGAAATAAGAAATGTTTCCTTTTTCGTTTTCAAGTAAGAGGCTAATGCTTTACCGGCTTTATTGGATGTTTGGTACATTTCTGTTTTATATTTAAGAATGGTTCCTGCAGCTAGATCAGTGATCTCGTTATTGATTTGGAAATGTAGGGCCATGACCTTAAGGAGATTCTTTGAGTTAGCATTATGGTAATAATGTTGCTCTGCTAGAGTAAGCTGGGAATAAAGGTGATGGAGATGTTTTCTGCGCAGAGCCTTTTTTCCCTCAGAAAGCCATTATGTGGCCTCTAAGGGCAGTCTTGAGTGCATCCCAATTGTTCACAACTGATGTATCGCAGTCTAGATTATCTGCAAAGAAATGTTGAGCAAATTATTTAACGAATAGAATAAATAGAGGTTCTTGTAATAGAAAGTGATTAAGTTTCCAACGGGATGAGGATTTATGCACATCTGAAAGACTAAAGGAGGTACAGATGTTAGCTATTTTAGAAACAACAATAGAACCTGTAAGGGTTTTGGCGTAGAAAATATAATCAAGGCGTGAGAGAGTGTTATGGGGAGATGAGTGAAAAGCATAGTCAAGTTGAGTGGGATGAGATAGCCTCCAGGTATCTATAAGGCCTGTTTCAGCTAAACAACGCAAAATGGATTTGTGAGACTAGGAGGTTTTGAAACAACAACTGGATTTCCTATCAAGAAAAGGGTCAAGGATTTTATTAGCATCCCCACACATAATTAAATTAGTGAAGTTATTCTGAAGTTTCATTTGTTTAATGGAGACCCAAAAATGAGGGTCAGGCCTAGTAGGACCATAGATGTTTAGAATGGAAACGTGTGTAGATTCAATCAAGAGCTTAACCCATACCCATCTCCCGTTGATGTCAGCACCTTGATCTAGAATTTTGAAGGGTAGTTTCTTACTAATTAATATAGCAACTCAATTTTTCTTACCGACTGCTGGACTAGAAATAATTTCTTTGACCCAGAGGGATTTGAGTTTCAGTGCTCCTTTGTTAGATAAATGTGTTTCTTGTATATATTGAAGGATTGAATTTATTAAGATGAGAGATGATCTTACTTCCTTTAATGGGGTTATTGCAACCTTTGATGTTCCACGTAACACATTTAAAGATCATTTTAGCAATTCAATAATTATACTAACATAGCCTAAAATCATTGTAGATACAAATATTTAGTGCCGAAGAGATGTAGTTAAAATCACATGTATTCGGGGAAAGACACATAACGAAGACACATAAGGAATCAGAGAGGGGAGTAGGGAGTCTGATGATAGACACATTTTTAAGGTATCAGAATTTAAGACAGATATATAGATCAGACTGGGAACAGGGGAAAAAATGGTGAACAAAATTGCAGGGATGGATGACACCAGCTGAGTCGTCAAAAGGAAAAAGAGCGACTAAGGATGGAAGAAGGATGCTACTACGCCACCCGTCCCACCAGGTTATAATAAAAGGATAGTCAAGGCATTCAGTAGAACACAACAGAGCATAAGAGAAGGGAACACATTCATGTAATGGAAGAAGTAGAGGTACTGGCAGGGGAAGATGTGTCCATGCCATCGAATTTGATGGAGCGTATAAAAGCTCTTAGGTTAGCAGGATCATTGAACATAGCAGTACGAGCTTCATGTGTTACTTTAAAAGAACATGGGTGGTATAGCATGCACCGATTATTAAGCTGCTTTCAAGCTGGACGAAAAGATACAAATACTTTCCTACGTTGGGCCATAATTTTGGCAACATCTTGTGTGATAAATATCTTATTACCATTCCAAATGAGGGATTTGCGTTCCTTTGCAGCAGATAGGCTGAGCTGAAGTTGGGAATATTCCAGAAGGTAGAAAATCAGTGTTCTGGACGATGGATGGGGAGAAGTGGAGACAGATGATTGACCAATTCTATGAGCTTGTTGGATGTTAAGTACTGTGTCCCAGGATAAGTGAAGTAAGGCTGATAGAAACATTTGCAAAAAAGTGATGGATTGACTCCTTTGGAGCCCCCCGGCAGACTTGAAATTCTTATACTGTTACGTCAACTTCGGTTTTCAAAATCTTCATTATGCCTTTGAAGATCTTTTATAGACTTCTCAAGTTATGTCACCTTGGGGGACATATCTTCCACAAGACCGACTCTTCTTTCCACCTCATCCATTCTGTTCTCAGAGACCTTCCATCTGTCATCTAGTTGTTGTAATTTTAGATTTGTGGTCTCACTGACGGGTTTAAGTGATCTGATTTCTGATAATATGGCTTCAATAGCAGGATCAGAGATACTGAGAGGGGGCGGTGAGTCACTTTTGGGTCTTTTAAGGTTAGTAGATGAGATATTAGATTATTTTGTAGTAGTGTAAGTGATTTCAACCCAGCATTCCACCTAAGTCAATGCCTAGCGTGTGATGCACAGATGGAACCCTTCATTATATATTTGTGTCTATAAGTTCTTTTATTTCTGAATGATGTACCCTTATATCACACCCCTCTCTTTGAATCCCCCCGGTCTCACTGAACCAAGAAGAAGGTTGTTTTGCAAAGAATACCTATTTTACATGTGATGAAATTGAGCCAAATGCAGAATCGCGGCAAACGTTTCATCACTCGAGAAATGCAATTGTGGCAAAACTATAAGGATATATTGTAGTGCGGTGTTGGGTTTGAAAGCTGCAGATGTTAGCTTCAATCTGACATTTAAATTTGTTTTCTAGCATGTACGGTTCAGAAGGTATGAAGGTTTTAGTAAAGGTCGATTTTTCTCAAAAAGAGTCAAGATTTTCAAATGAAAGATGCACTTTTGAATCTCTAAACAGATTTTCTTTACACTTAAGGAGGCTATGAAGATGCAAGATACCCAACGGGATAGCCACCAAAACAGCGGCGCCTCTGCTCTGACTTTTGCCCACCAAGACACTTGTCGTTCTCCAGCAAATATATTAGCGCAAAGATGAATTTAACAAAGGACTATATGGATGAGGGAAAGATTCAGAAAAGACAAATGAGATTCTACAATGCAGTTATGGATATGCTAGAATGGTTTTGGATTGGATTACTTAAAGCTAAGAGATTGGCTATGGACAATTCTATGCTAGATACTCACAAGTATGGTTTGGAATAGGCCCGTCAAAGATCTGGTCGAAGGTTTTGGACTGGAATCTGCTAGCCCACCGGTCAGGATTCAGGCGCTTGGTTCTGCACTCAGCACGGCACTTGGTCTCTGCACGACCTCTGAACTGGATCTGACGGGTTGGTTCTGGGTTACAGCTATCTGGTTACAGCTCTGCTCTACTGGTTTGGATCTCTGGGTTCTGGCAAGAGTTCTTAGTAAGAAGCAGAAACAACACAGCCATGCTGTTCAATTTTTGGTGTGCCCCTTGGAGGTCTGGGGGTAAAATCAGGTTGCAAGATTTTAAAGGCCAAGCTGAGAAGGGTTCAGCTTTGGAATGGGCCTTCTGCTTTCAGAGTTCTGGAGTCTTGGATCTGGGTTCTCCTGCAGAGCGCTTCGCCAGTAAATCAGTTGATGGGTGAATCTGTGTGCCCCTCTAGGTCCTAAACTATCCCTATTTATGTATTTCCCAAAGGGGTGGGTAGGCTGATTATACTAAGCCCACCCTTTAGGAATCCGATTGGTCAGAGTATTTCCCCTCTCCTGATTTCATAAGGAAATCTAGTGTCATGGTGATGCTGCAATTTACAATCCAAGAAGTCCCTCCCCCTGGTTTCTGTACAGTAAATCTATTTTCCACATAAATCATATTTACAATATCACCAACTTGCTAATAATACATATATACATCAAAGATTTAATAGAGCATGTATCCGTCCAAGTTCCATTTTAGTGAGAGCTTTGGTTCCAATTGTACTGTTTTTTGCGCTTTTGGTTGGGTACCCAGTGTCAGATCTGTCCACAGTTTTCTGCATACATGCGTATGACATCTGGGCATAATCCTGTGAAGTTTCATATTTCTAGCATTATCACAATTGCTACAACATAAACATTTTGGTAGTCATGTCTCTGAACATCGCACAGAGTTCAGAGTAGTCTCAAACTGTGAGCAGCATATTCATATTAACAACCTATAAATTACAGATTGTAACCAGGTTTGCACAGTTCTCTATGAGTCTTTTTTCCCAAAAGATATACTTTTCTGTGCTTTCACAATAAACACAACTGTCTGTCCCCACCCCCAAAGTTTCGGGTGGCTGAAGAGCAATCCCTGCCTCCTTCCTCTGGCAGGGGCTACTGTTGACACTTGAACTTGCATACTCTTTCAGTCCAGGAAGCCTATTGTCTCTCTCCCAGAGAAGCAGAGCAAAATCTCCTCCCACCTCCATTAACAACTCAATGACAGTTCCTGAGCAGAGAGCATGGAGAAGATTCCTTTGTTTGAGGCAAACTGTGGAATGCGCCTTTGAAGTACTGTGGCTAACATTAGTTCACTTTTAAAACACTGTTTTGAAATTGTCTTTTCTAAAATAAACTTTACATTTTCAACAAATATACGCACAGATCTCTTCATTCCAGTCTTTTTAAAACATAGAAATTGAATTGTAGCAACCTATAATGCTTTTGATGGCAAGTCTCCTCTTTTCCGCAATTTGATCTTAATGTACAAGTTTAACTAACAGTATAAGTAAATGACAGCTTTGACACAGGCGAGCGGTGGTACTGTGCCCATATATGACAGATTTTTCCAGGCAAGCACCTTTTTGAATATGGATTTTCTTGTGATGAAATGTGCTTATCCTGACATTGTGCTTAGTTGGATTCTTTAAATAAAGTGATGTTTAACACCCAACAAGGATGTTGGATCCTTTCTGGGGAACCATGATTTTGCACTTTCAAAAGCCAAGGAAAAACAGATTTTAAAGCACTTCTGGGTTTTCCTTGGCAATGAAGCCCTGCCTTTTCAGGTAATTCCATTTCACTCTGTGGGCAGCCCAATGACAGGTTTTGGTAGTGTGGTCTCCGGTTCCACCACTGATACAGGCAAAATGGATTGGTGGCCTATTTTTCAGGTTTCTCTGCGCACTTCTCAGAGACTTTTTGTGCATAGAGCTTTTTGACGGCCATCCTGTTGTTTCTGATGAAAACAGCACACAGTGATGTTGCAGGGCAGAGCCTAGTGGGTCAGAACATCCCACAAGCTCCTCCTTGCGATTTGGCGTTTGGCCATCCATCAATGGGAAGTTGCAAGACTGAGATGATCAGTCTCATTACTTTTGGTTACAAAAATGGCAAAGTTCATCATCTTTTCCTCCATCAGGGGTGGATCGACCAGTTCCTCGCCCAGTCCTGATGTGGGTATGGAGCGATATCACAGGCCCCTTGGATCTTTGCTTCCGGTCCCTGGGTGGTCCTCCTTGGTTTTAATCTCCATGGTTTTCAATTCTAGGATGACAAATCAAAAACATATTTGTAGACATTTTCCCACCACTATTGATGTAGTGGGGCGGACAAATACATTTTGACAAATCAGGACACATTTTCTATTGTAATTTATGGACTATATATGGAATATTTTATAGTTGGAATTCTAGGGAGCTGGAGTGACCCCCCAGTTGCTGCAGAGTGTGCCTAGGATGGCAAAACTTTAGTTGGTTAATATGGACCCACTTATCTTCCCCCTCTCCCAAACTGCCTTTGGGGATGCAGATTTTGTAGGCGACTGGTGAGATTTTGTCTACAATTTCAAAAGGTCCCCTCCAGCTCAGCAAAAATGTGCGCTGTTTGGCCTGGTTCCTTTGGAAATTGTATGAGTGACCCGGTTTCCTACATGGTATTCTTTTCTAGTAGTCTTTAAGTCATAGTGGGTCTTCATGCTGTCGCCAGATCTTTCTAGATTTTGCTGAGCATAGGCAAAAGCATGTTGAAGGTGTTTCTTAGATTTTCAACATGCTCATGAGTTGTGGAGGCATTGATCAATGTCTGCTCTTGGGTTCTGTAGAGCAGATGCTAGGGAAGCACCATCCTGCGATCAGTCATCAGCTCAAACTGTGACATTTTAGTTGCAAGTGAAGAGGTAGATCTGATGGCCATTAGGGCAAGAGGTAATCGAATATCCCAACTTGGCCCAGAATCTGCCACAAACTTTTTTAATATGCTCATAATTCTCTTGTTGTATCTCTCTACTACACCACTAGAGGCTGGCCGGAAGCAATGTGTAGCTTCCTTTTGACCCCAAGTATCTCCCACATCTTTGTCATTACTTCGCTAGTAAAGTGGCTACCTCGGTCTGACTCGATCCTTTGGGGTAGTCCAAAACGAGAGAAGATGTGGTTGATCATTACAGCAGCTGCTGTTTCTGCCTTGCAATTTGGGGCCGGGAGACATTTCACCCACTTAGTAAATAAGCATGTCACAGTCAACATGTACTTATTCCCCCCAGAGGAGCGAATCACGGGCCTAATTTAATCGACTTGCAAATCTGACCATGGCAGTGTCATTCCCCTCTTTTGAAGAGGCGCATGGTGTGTGAGGGATGTTGGCTGAAATTGTGCACACACAAGACACCCCTTAAAGTATTGGTCGAGGTCCTGCCCCATGTGTGGCCAGTATGCAACCTCTCTTAAGATTTCAAGTGTTGTATGAAACCCCCTATGACCGGCTGTGACCACATCATGGGCGTGACTTAACATCAGGCTTGGGAATGAGGTAGGGACCACCCACTGATCATGGCCAGCTAGGGATCTCCTTACCAACAAACAGTCTTGGATTGAGAACATTTTTAGATATTTCATCAACACCCTGAGGTCCTCTTACCCTATGTAATCGGTATCCGTCAGGGGAAAGTTCTCAGGGTCCTCAATGTGTTGATAAAACTTACCAATTATTGGATCCCCTTTTTGAGCCGTAATCAAATCAGCATCTGGGGTCTCCTTACTCCATTGTGCAGTTGAGAGTTCATTTTGAGCATTTGTCTGGGACCTAGTGATAGCAGGGACCTGGATTTCCCCCAACAGGGACTCGATCTCAAGTAGGTCCCTTTGGATGGCTCTGGTTTTGGCCAGCTGATCAGCTAGGTCATTCCCAGTTTTGTCTGGTCCCTCTACTTTAGAATGACCCTTGATCTTTTTACAGTAGATGGTCATCCCATTTGAGGTGACCAAATCATCAATGTTTTGAATTAATTGCCCATGTTTCAAGGGTTTATTATTAGCACATAGCATGCCTCTGGGTTTCCAGTTAACCAGGTGCTCCACGAACCCGTTCCGTACATAATCCGAATCGGTGATTATGACCAGTTTGTGGAGTTGATGTTGGACAGCAGTGAGGATGGATTGATGGACAGCCATCAACGCGGCCACTTCACTACTTCGAGGACGAATCCTGTACCCAGCAGAAGGTTCTGGGGTCTCATTCACCCACGCATTCCCTACGCCGACCACAAGTTCTTTTTCCCCGATGTTGTCAACATTGTAGGAGCATCCATCCACATAGACAGTGGGCATTCCCTCACACTTGTCTTCTTCAAAGACTTTGTGGGGGGAATTGAGGTATGCCTCCATGTTGTCCTTGATTTTTGGACTCTCGTCCTCGACAGAGTTTTTTCTGGCACAAAGACTGATATGCAAATGGATATTTCCCATCTGTGAAAGGCACAGTGAGTAAAAGCAGTGGCTGCGAACTCTCAAGTGGTTAACAACCACTGAACAGGTTATCAGGCCTTGTTCTGTCGAGAGAGGGGCGCCCGCTACCTTTGCAAACTAAATTTCAAGGAACCTGGGATTGGTAACCCTAGGTCTCCTGGGGGCAACCAGACGTGGTCTCCCTCTCACTGTGCTTAGAGAGGCATCAGCTTCACCTCACTGATGATCCCCAACAAGGGTGAAACACGTGCATGGGGTTGCTGGTGGTACTCTCGTTCAGGTTGGAGTTGCCATTGCATTTCGGTGCTGGACTGCCCCTGGGCAGGACAAAGACTGATATGCAAATGGATATTTCCCATCTGTGAAAGGCACAGTGAGTAAAAGCAGTGGCTGCAAACTCTCAAGTGGTTAACAACCACTGAACAGGTTATCAGGCCTTGTTCTGTCGAGAGAGGGGCGCCCGCTACCTTTGCAAACTAAATTTCAAGGAACCTGGGATTGGTAACCCTAGGTCTCCTGGGGGCAACCAGACGTGGTCTCCCTCTCACTGTGCTTAGAGAGGCATCAGCTTCACCTCACTGATGATCCCCAACAAGGGTGAAACACGTGTATGGGGTTGCTGGTGGTACTCTCGTTCAGGTTGGAGTTGCCATTGCATTTCGGTGCTGGACTGCCCCTGGGCAGGACAAAGACTGATATGCAAATGGATATTTCCCATCTGTGAAAGGCACAGTGAGTAAAAGCAGTGGCTGCGAACTCTCAAGTGGTTAACAACCACTGAACAGGTTATCAGGCCTTGTTCTGTCGAGAGAGTGGCGCCCGCTACCTTTGCAAACTAAATTTCAAGGAACCTGGGATTGGTAACCCTAGGTCTCCCGGGGGCAACCAGACGTGGTCTCCCTCTCACTGTGCTTAGAGAGGCATCAGCTTCACCTCACTGATGATCCCCAACAAGGGTGAAACACGTGTATGGGGTTGCTGGTGGTACTCTCGTTCAGGTTGGAGTTGCCATTGCATTTCGGTGCTGGACTGCCCCTGGGCAGGACAAAGACTGATATGCAAATGGGTATTTCCCATCTGTGAAAGGCACAGTGAGTAAAAGCAGTGGCTGCGAACTCTCAAGTGGTTAACAACCACTGAACAGGTTATCAGGCCTTGTTCTGTCGAGAGAGGGGCGCCCGCTACCTTTGCAAACTAAATTTCAAGGAACCTGGGATTGGTAACCCTAGGTCTCCTGGGGGCAACCAGACGTGGTCTCCCTCTCACTGTGCTTAGAGAGGCATCAGCTTCACATCACTGATGATCCCCAACAAGGGTGAAACACGTGTATGGGGTTGCTGGTGGTACTCTCGTTCAGGTTGGAGTTGCCATTGCATTTCGGTGCTGGACTGCCCCTGGGCAGGACAAAGACTGATATGCAAATGGATATTTCCCATCTGTGAAAGGCACAGTGAGTAAAAGCAGTGGCTGCGAACTCTCAAGTGGTTTACAACCACTGAACAGGTTATCAGGCCTTGTTCTGTCGAGAGAGGGGCACCCGCTACCTTTGCAAACTAAATTTCAAGGAACCTGGGATTGGTAACCCTAAGTCTCCTGGGGGCAACCAGACGTGGTCTCCCTCTCACTGTGCTTAGAGAGGCATCAGCTTCACCTCACTGATGATCCCCAACAAGGGTGAAACACGTGTATGGGGTTGCTGGTGGTACTCTCGTTCAGGTTGGAGTTGCCATTGCATTTCGGTGCTGGACTGCCCCTGGGCAGGACAAAGACTGATATGCAAATGGATATTTCCCATCTGTGAAAGGCACAGTGAGTAAAAGCAGTGGCTGCGAACTCTCAAGTGGTTAACAACCACTGAACAGGTTATCAGGCCTTGTTCTGTCGAGAGAGGGGCGCCCGCTACCTTTGCAAACTAAATTTCAAGGAACCTGGGATTGGTAACCCTAGGTCTCCTGGGGGCAACCAGACGTGGTCTCCCTCTCACTGTGCTTAGAGAGGCATCAGCTTCACCTCACTGATGATCCCCAACAAGGGTGAAACACGTGTATGGGGTTGCTGGTGGTACTCTCGTTCAGGTTGGAGTTGCCATTGCATTTCGGTGCTGGACTGCCCCTGGGCAGGACAAAGACTGATATGCAAATGGATATTTCCCATCTGTGAAAGGCACAGTGAGTAAAAGCAGTGGCTGCGAACTCTCAAGTGGTTAACAACCACTGAACAGGTTATCAGGCCTTGTTCTGTCGAGAGAGGGGCGCCTGCTACCTTTGCAAACTAAATTTCAAGGAACCTGGGATTGGTAACCCTAGGTCTCCTGGGGGAAACCAGACGTGGTCTCCCTCTCACTGTGCTTAGAGAGGCATCAGCTTCACCTCACTGATGATCCCCAACAAGGGTGAAACACGTGTATGGGGTTGCTGGTGGTACTCTCGTTCAGGTTGGAGTTGCCATTGCATTTCGGTGCTGGACTGCCCCTGGGCAGGACAAAGACTGATATGCAAATGGATATTTCCCATCTGTGAAAGGCACAGTGAGTAAAAGCAGTGGCTGCGAACTCTCAAGTGGTTAACAACCACTGAACAGGTTATCAGGCCTTGTTCTGTCGAGAGAGGGGCGCCCGCTACCTTTGCAAACTAAATTTCAAGGAACCTGGGATTGGTAACCCTAGGTCTCCTGGGGGCAACCAGACGTGGTCTCCCTCTCACTGTGCTTAGAGAGGCATCAGCTTCACCTCACTGATGATCCCCAACAAGGGTGAAACACGTGTATGGGGTTGCTGGTGGTACTCTCGTTCAGGTTGGAGTTGCCATTGCATTTCCGTGCTGGACTGCCCCTGGGCAGGACAAAGACTGATATGCAAATGGATATTTCCCATCTGTGAAAGGCACAGTGAGTAAAAGCAGTGGCTGCGAACTCTCAAGTGGTTAACAACCACTGAACAGGTTATCAGGCCTTGTTCTGTCGAGAGAGGGGCGCCCGCTACCTTTGCAAACTAAATTTCAAGGAACCTGGGATTGGTAACCCTAGGTCTCCTGGGGGCAACCAGACGTGGTCTCCCTCTCACTGTGCTTAGAGAGGCATCAGCTTCACCTCACTGATGATCCCCAACAAGGGTGAAACACGTGTATGGGGTTGCTGGTGGTACTCTCGTTCAGGTTGGAGTTGCCATTGCATTTCCGTGCTGGACTGCCCCTGGGCAGGACAAAGACTGATATGCAAATGGATATTTCCCATCTGTGAAAGGCACAGTGAGTAAAAGCAGTGGCTGCGAACTCTCAAGTGGTTAACAACCACTGAACAGGTTATCAGGCCTTGTTCTGTCGAGAGAGGGGCGCCCGCTACCTTTGCAAACTTTTTTCTGGCACAATCATGCAAGTCAGCTAGACCTTGCGCGAGGGGATTCTTCTTGTTTTGGCCATATCTGTCCTCCACAGGAAAGCCTTGCATTGACAGAATCCAGGAAGTAATTTGGGAATTAATCACATTTTTGGCCCGGATTCTGTCACTTTGGAGATATTGCAGAGGCTAGTGTGGAGTCTCCACTATGATGTGTTCTCCCTGGATAAACGGGCGGTAATTCTTCAATGCCCACACCGTTGCCAGGAGTGCATTCTCACAATCAGTGAATTTTTCCTCCACAGAGGATAAAGTTTTATTCGCATAGGAGATTACTTGATTGACCTTGTCGTGCTTTTGGTATAATACTGCAGTCAAGAATGTATTTGAGAACCCTGTCTCCAAGAAGAACTCCTTGTTTTTGACAAGGTAAGCTAGGCAAGGTGCTTGTGAGAGGCTTCTTTTGAGTTGTTTTATTGCCTCGGCTTGTTCTGGACCCCCCTCCTACTTGACCCCCCTTCAAAAGATGAATCAGGGGTCTTGTGATCTCTTCGTAGTCCTCAATTAACTTGCTTCTGTAATTAGTCAGTCCAAGGAGACTCCTTAGTTCCCGCAGAGTTCTGGGGTCTTTCAATTTCTGGAGTGCTTCCACTTTCTTTTCCTGGGGACAGAGACCATGAGGAGTAATCACATGCCCCAAGAAATTAACACGGGTTCTACACCACTGTGCCTTTTGAAAGGAGAGTTTTGCTCCAGCAGCTCTCAACTGTATCAGAACATAATGAATCTCCGCTACGTGTTCCTCCACAGTTGAGCTTTTGATGAGAACATCATCTACATAGGCCAGGTTACCGCTTTCACCCAGGTCGGGCATGGCCTTATGCAGAAAAATGTTGAATTCATTGCCTGAGTTGATGTATCCGAAGAGAGTCCGGGTCCATGTGTACTGCTGCCACCCAAAGGTGAAGGCCAGCTTGTATTAGTCCTTCCTACTGACAGGTACAGTCTAGTATCCATTGGTCAGGTCTATTGCAGTGAATACCTGTGACCCCTGGATCTGGACCAGCCCTTGGTCAATGTAGGGAAGAGGCCATCGGGAAGTATGGACCCGTTTGTTGTGCTCCCTAAGGTCGGCGCAGAGTCTCCACTGGCCGTTTGGCTTCAAAATCCCCAGCACCAGATTATTGAAGGTGCTGTGGACTGGACGGAGTATCCCACGGGACTCAAGGTTCTTAATTATTTCAGTAAGGGACTCCATTTATGTGAGAGGCAAGCGATATTGCTTCACAAACACTGGAGTCATGCCAAGGTCCGTGGGAATTGTTGTTGTGTGGATGTCGGTGCGACCACTGTCATATGAGTCCACCGCAAAGAGATCTTGAAAATCCAAGAAAACTTGTTTCAATTTTTGCCTTTGCTCCAGAGTCTCACAGGCATCAGCCAGGTTGACTCACTCTTCAACCATCTGCCTGAAGCCTGGAAAGACTTCCGGTTTTGCTATCTCAGCGGCCTCCTCCAGCTGGGTGGAGAAGACCTTGGTCAAAGTGCTGATTTGGACTGGTGGCTTCAGATGGGAAAGGCAGTCCTCGCGGACTTGGAAAATCACCTCATCCCTCCTGAAGTCACAAGTCACATCTTCCTTACCATAAGGGCAGGAAGTGTACACCAGGAAATTCCCCCCATGCCGGGTAAAGATCCTGTCTGGTGTTGTGTTGTCATCACTATCACTGTCAAAACAGTCCTTGGGGATTGGTCCTAACAGTTCATTGACTAAATCTATGGAAAAATGTTGGTCATCACCCGCCATTCCAATAATGGTGCCTGCGGCTAGAGTGATACTCTTTAATTCGCTGTTATCCACCTCTACTGGAATGGTGTCATGTTCTATGTTGACCAGTGGTTTTGGGTTTACCCCCAACCCTTGCTGTTGGAGAGAAGCATTTAGATGAATGTAGGCATCAGGGTTTTTCAATTTCTGTCCTCTTTTAACTTTCACTTCCAGGGAGTATTGTCGGGTCCTTTCTGGGATGGTGACTTCCTCTCCAATTTGAATTTCAGCTGCATAAGGCAGCAGTTGAGCTGACCTAAATTCTTTCTCTGGGTCATCAAAGCCCATGGGATTATCCGCTAATCGGGACCAAGCTTTGAAGTTTATTAGGTCCAAACTAATGGCAAAGCGATTGAGAATGTCACTGCCTAAGTAAAAGGCAGCAGTGATGTCTCGCACGACCCAACAATTATGGACTATGCTCTTGTTGCCTATGGAGATTTTGTCTATGAGTCTAAATGTGGGAATGGCTGGATCTTTTGGGAGTTTGCGGAACATGGCTTTGCTGATGAAGCTCTTACCGTTGTTCACACACACTCGAGTGAGAACAGAGTCCTTCCCTTCATTTAACTGAACAGGGATGAACAACTGCTCTCTAATTTGCTGATTATCAGCCCGGCTCTGAGCTGATGTCACATCTTTTTGGACTACAGGAGTGGGAATGTCAGATTGTGGATTGGTAAAGAATTTCAGAGTGTTTCCTTCCAGTGTGGAATGCCACCTTAGACTGGAAGGAAGGTTGATTTTCAGAAATAGAGAGGACCCCCCATCATCAGTTTGTTGTCCTACGCTATTACTGTCACGTCTGGGATTTGGTTGTTCTGGAAGTGAAATAGTACTTGGTCAGATTTTTGTTCAACCATGTGGCATGTGCCGTTTAAACTAACATGGTTGACACTCTGTTTTAATTTTATTGGTCAGCTAGTCTGGGTCCAGAGGACCTTGTTTACACAATCTATTAGGGGTGACAACCTTCGCAGGAGGTCATTCCCTAGTAAACAAGAGGTGCCATCTGGAGTTACAACTATGACCGGGTGCTTCACCTTGTATCACACAATTTTAATATCCAAATCCGCAGTCCACTCGATGGGAATTTCCTTCCCGTCGAAGTTCTGAAGTTGTCCAGGAAGAAGGGTGAGAGGAATTTGGTAATTCTCCCCCCTTCCCGAATTCAGTTCATCAAAGGCCCTTTTTGACAGAAGGGTAGCTTGGGATCCAGTGTCCACCAGTGCCAAAATTGTACCCTGCCCCTGTATTTGGACTGGGGCATAGAATCTTCCCTCCATCTCCGCAAGGGGGCACAGATAATGTACATTTTTGGACAACTGGTGGGTTAGTTTTCTCGTTTTGGACACTGATAGAGAAGAGATTTGGGCAGCACTCTGTTTGGAATCTAGGGAATCTGAAAAGAAAAGGTGACAACTAAATATGGGAGGAGTTTGGAATTCCCCTGGTTCTGGTGCTGGGCTGCCCCTCCCTTTTTGGAGGAAGTCGCCAGGCTGGGTTTGAACCAGGGGCTTTCCATGTTGTTGGTTCTGGGGTTGGATGATGGGCGGCGCTAGCTCAGTCCCCACATCTACCCTAGATCTTTTGGGACCCATTTTTCTTTGGGAGGAGTTCCCCCATCTCTGAAGGAGAAGATCCTTTTCCCAGAATCCTCTGAGGATCCCTCTCCTTCAAATTGGAAGATTTGTACCTCCTCCTCAAAATGGGTCTTTTTGGGTTATTTGTTTCTCCTACCCCCCTCTGCTCCTTGGGTGGCAGACTTTCAGGGGCAGGAGATTTTGGTTCCAGTTCCTGGATTTCCAGGGGCTTTCTACAAGTGGGGAAGGAAGCTTCCTCCAAGGCTTTACACCCCTCTTTCCCTTGTGCCTCCTCCCTGGGAACCAGTGGGTTGTCGGGGTTCTTCTACGTCATTGCTCTGGAGCACCAGGTCTGGAGTTTGAGGCATTCTGCGCCGGCATGCTCATCTGAGGGTTCTGTTGAGCCCTCAGCATGAGACCCAGATCTGGTGCCATGTTTTGGACCTGGCGCTCTAGCTGTGACACCCACTCAGGCTGATAAGGGGTTCTCATTTCTCCCCTGGGCTAATCCCGGGAAGGGTAGCTATCCCTTCTCTGAAAATACCCCGAGTTTGGAAAATGTGGGTACCCCTTCTCCCTTGGCCTCCCCTCTCCCGGATTAGGTTGTGTGGGCTCAGGGAAGTGGGGAAAGAAGGATGGATTATTTTGGGGTTGAAAGTTTTGCGGGAACCTGGGGAAGAAGTTCTGTCCAGGATTTGGGGAATTTCTGCACTCCTGGGTGAAGTGAGGAGGGAACTTCCCTGGGTTAGCTGCGGTTTGGTTGGATCCCCCCCCCCCCTTGCGCTGGAGGAGTCCACACATAACTCAGGATGGCTATGTTCCCCTTGTAGCAGGGACTTATGTAGTCAGGGGAGTGAGGGATCCCATTTGTGGGACTACCTCCTTGGCTCCCTGTTTGTGACTGGCCCGAGGGCCTTCTGGGCTTGGGATTGCTCTGATTTTGTGCAGGTGGGTTTTTAGACTCCCCCATCTCCAAATCTAAAATGGGGGCAACTTTCACCTCTGCCACCTTAGCAGCAGCAGAGGTGTTGGTTGGTTTGGGACTTATAGGATTATTCTTGTTTTCTTTGGGCTTTTGCACAATGTTCAATGACCCAGTTTAGTGATCTTTTCCCATGAAAATCTCTCATTAGCTGGGTCATGATGGACTTGGGGAGAGCGTGGACAAAAGTATTCACACATTCTTTGCTGTGTGTGTGCACCCTTCTGGTGGTCTGCAAGAAGACACACTTTAATTCCTGCACAAATTCTTGTGGGGCCTGATCCTATCCACATTGCAAGTTGTAGGCTGCCTTGCGAGCCCCCTGAGGATTTCTTTGCACAGGAAAATGCTATAGGTGGACCATCTAGAATGATTTTGGTCCTCCAGCCCCTTAAAGAAGCTGGAGTATTCTGGTGACAAGGTCTATTTCACATATTGAATACAGCTTTGGCTGTCCTTCAAATGGAAAGTTTCCATCATCTGCTCAAAGAGCTCTAAGTGCTCCCAAACAGAATACTTAGTGTTCTTATGATAGGGCGTGATGACACTCCTTTGATTTGCTTTAAGGGGTCCTTAAGAAAGGCCCTTTTTGCCTTATTGGCCTTCTTGGTTCGGGTAACCCTGGTCCATTCCTCCTCTGACTCAGCGGCACTGCTCCCAGAGGTGCCCGTCTGGTCTTCTAGGATCTCCCAGATTCTGCGAGCTTGGGAATGGCTTGCAGAATGTGGGGACCTAGTCTCCTGTGTCCTGGGGAGCTCAGAGGCGTCTTCTGATTCCTCCTTGCTCCCAGGATTTGATGAGTACCGCCCCCACTGTCCTAGCTGGGCAGAGGTTTTCAGAATGCCCTTAGTGGGCCTATTCTCATGGAGCTCGCCACTAAACTTGACAGTACTTGGGTACCCATACCCAGATGCCCTCCCATCTATTCCTGGGAGGTGCTGGTCTATGAGCCCCATATTTCTGATTGGATTGAAATCTGCCATCCCTGTGGCCCTTGGCTCATGTGCGCCAGTGGACATGGGGGTGACAGAGTCCAGGGATTGGAAGAGTTGAAGGCCTCTGGTACTAGGATTCCTGAGGTTATGCTCAGGTGTTTCCCTTTCCCAGCGAACCTCATCTCTATCAGCCCCTGCTCCCTGTTGCCATGCAAGAACCTGAGCTCTCTGTTCCTCTATCAAGGCCTTGCTGGTTTCTAACAATCGCTCTTGCATAGCTACCTGTCTGTGGAGCGTGTCATTGTTCTCACAGAGAGCCTCATTTCCTCTCTGTGCTTCCTGGGTTGTTTTTGAGTACTGGCCAGTCTTTGCTGCAGGAGGGTTGCCTCCTGAGTCCTGTCCATTTTGGCCTGGTCCTTCCTTGCCAGAGCCTCTTCCACCCTCCTGGTGTGCTCTAACAATTTTAATGGTCTTTTTGGAGGTCACCCAGTCCCTGAAGGGCCAGGTGATTTTCTTCTACTTTCTCTTTTAATTGACAGACTTCCTGGCCTAAGGTGTCCCTTTCCTGAGCAATAGCCTGCCTCTGTGCCGCCAGGTCGTCCCTCTGTCTTTGGAGCGCAGCAGCTTTCTGGCGCTCTTCATCAAATTCTGCCTGGGTGTCCAGGTCTTTCAGGATTCATGTATTGCTCTCCTCTTTCTCTCTGTCTAGATGGCTTTGCAGGGTGACTGCCTGCTCTGCGCATGCCCTGTTGAAATGTATTTGTTGCTCCAGCTTTTTCTGGCTCTGCAGTCAGGAGTCCAAGTTTTCTTGGTACTCCTTCTGCAGGGCCAGCATTCTGGTATCCTGGTCTGCCTTTTCCTGCTGCAGGATACCCATGTCCTCTTTTATTTTGGTTAGGTACTGCCTACTTTCATTTTCTGACTCCTGGCTCCTCGGCTCAGAAGAGTCCAGATCAGTTTGGGCCTTTTCTAATTCCTGCAGTTGCCTGTTTGCCAAATCTTGGCCCTCTGCATATTTATCCTGTATGGCTCCAATATATAGGTATAGATATGCCGCTATTTTGGCAATCTTGTTTTGCTCTTCCTTTGCCTTAGGGGCCATATATAGTTCAATTAGGACCATATGTAATGGACCCTGGTCTTGCCATATATCTAACCCTGTTGCAGTGATCTGTTCTGTGATTGCCTGCAACCACACATTCTGATCCTGCTCTGTCCATTCACCCCTTGCAAATCATTTATGCAAAAGGTGTTCTTTAGCTATATTCATCTCTACTAAGGTCACCATTCTGGAAATATTGATTTCCTTCCTGATTTACAGAGGTTTATTTTATTTTTGTAAAACAGACCGTTTCCTTAGAGCGTTCCTATTGAGGGGTGCCTTTCTCAGTGTAACACAGCGGCGTGGTAGCCGAACAGGATTTATGTTCCATGTCAGTTAGCACACTGTACTAGACTGTCACAAGTGGTATATCAAATTTAGAAATCCTGCGACGAGCCCCCAATCTGTAAGTGATTTCAACCCAGCATTCCACCTAAGTCAATGCCTAGTGTGTGATGCACAGATGGACCCCTTAATTATATATTTGTGTATATAAGTTCTTTTATTTCTGAATGAAGTACCCTTATATCATGCCCCTCTCTTTGAATCCCCCGGTCTCACTGAACCAAGAAGAAGGTTGTTTTGCAAAGAATAGCTATTTTACATGTGATGAAATTGAGTCAAATGCAGAAACGCAGCAAACTTTTCAGCGCACGAGAAACGCGATTGCGGCAAAACTATAAGGAGTTGAAATGCGGTTTTGGGTTAGTTTGAAAGCTGGGGATGTTAGCTTCAATCTGACGTTTCAAAAGTTATGAAGGTTTTAGTAAAGGTCGATTTTTCTCAAAAAGAGTCAAGACTTTCAAATGAAAGATGCACTTTTGAATCTACAAACAGATTTTCTTTACACTTAAGGAGGCTATGAAGATGCAAGATACCCAATGGGACAGCCACCAGAACAGCGGCGCCTCTGCTCTGACTTTTGCCCGCCAAGACACTTGTCTTTCTTCAGCAAATATATTAGCGCAAAGATGAATTCATCACTACAATTAATAAAGGACTATATGGATGAGGGAAAGATTCAGAAAAGACAAAAGAGATTCTACAATGCAGTTATGGATATGCTAGAATGGTTTTGGATAGGATTACTTAAAGCTAAGAAATTAATTGGCTATGGACAATTGTATGCTAGATACTCACAACTATGGTTTGGAATAGGCCCATCAAAGATCTGGAATGGAATCTGCTAGCCCACCGGACAGGATTCAGGCACTTGGTTCTGCACTCAGCACGGCACTTGGTCTCTGCACGACCACTGAACTGGATCTGACGGGTTGGTTCTGGGTTACAACTATCTGGTTACAGCTCTGCTCTACTGGTTTGGATCTCTGGGTTCTGGCAAGAGTTCTTGGCAAGAAGCAGAAACAGCACAGCCATGCTGTTCAATTTTTGTGTGCCCCTTGGAAGTCTGGGGGTAAAATCAGGTTGCAAGATTTTAAAGGCCAAGCTGAGAATGGTTCTGCTTTGGAATGGGCCTTCTGCTCTCAGAGTTCTGGAGTCTTGGATCTGGGTTCTCCTGCAGAGCGCTTCGCCAGTAAATCAGTTGATGGGTGAATCTGTGTGTCCCTCTAGGTCTTAAACTGTCCCTATTTATGTATTTCACAAAGGGGTGGGTAGGCTGATTATACTAAGCCCACCCTCTAGGAATCCGATTGGTCAGAGTATTTCCCCTCTCATGATTTCATAAGGAAATCTAGTGTCATAGTGATGCTGCAATTTACAATCCAAGGAGTCCCTCCCCCTAGTTTCTGTACAGTAAATCTATTTTCAACATAAATCATATTTACAATATCACCAACTTGCTAATAATACATATATACATCACAGATTTAATAGAGCACATATCCATCTGAGTTCCATATTACTGAGAGCTTCGGTTCCAATTTTACAGTTTTTCATTCTTTTGGTTGAGTACCCAGTGTCAGATCTGTCCACATTTTTCTCCATACATGCGCATGACATCTGGACATAATCCTGTACAGTTTCATATTTCTAGCATTATCACAATTGCTACAACATCAACATTTCAGTAGTCCTGTCTCTGAACATCGCACAGAGTTCAGAGTAGTCTCAAACTGTGAGCAGCATTTTCATATTAACAACCTATAAATTACAGATTTTAACCAGTTTTGCACAGTTCTCTATGAGCCTTTTGCCAAAAAGATATACTTTTCTGTGATTTCAGAATAAACAAAACTGTCTGTCCCCGCCCCCAAAGTTTTGGGTGGCTTAAGAGCAATCCCTGCCTCCTTCCTCTGGCAGGGGCTACTGTTGACACTTGAATCTGCATACTCTTTCAGTCCAGGAAGCCTATTGTCTCTCTCCCAGAGAAGCAGAGCAAAATCTCCTCCCACCCCCATTAACAACTCAATGACAGTTCCTGACCAGAGAGCATGGGGAATATACATTTGTTTGAGGCAAACTGTGGAATGCGCCTTTGAAGTACTGTGGCTTACATTAGTTCACTTTTAAAACACTGTTTTAAAATGTTCTTTTCTAAAATAAACTTTATATTTTCAACAAATATACCCACAGATATTTTCATTCCCGTCTTTTTAAAACATAGAAATTGATATGAAGCAACCTATATTGATTTTGATGGCAAGTCTCTTCTTTTCCACAATTTGATCTTAATGTACAAGTTTAACTAACAGTATAAGTAAATGACAGCTTTGACACAGGCGAGCAGCGGTACTGCGCCCATATCTGACAGATTTTTCCAGGCAAGCACCTTTTTGAATGTGGATTTTCTTGTGATGAAATGTGCTTCTCCTGACATTGTGCTTAGGTGGATTCTTTAAATAAAGTGATGTTTAACACCCAACAAGGATGTTGGATCTTTTCTGATGTTTGGGGAACCATGATTTTGCACTTTCAACAGCCAAGGAAAAACGGATTTTAAAGCACTTCTGGGTTTTCCTTGGCAATGCAGCCCTTCCTTTTCAGGTAATTCCATTTCACTCGGTGGGCAGCCCAATGGTAGTGTGTTCTCCGGTTCCACCACTGATACAGGCAGAATGGAAAGGCAGCCTTTTTTTCAGGTTTCCCTCAGCACGTCTCAGCACGTCTCAGAGATTATTTTGAGCGCATAGAGATTTTTGGCAGCCATCCTGTTGTTTCTGATATTGTTTCTGATATAAACAGCACGCAGTGATGTTGCAGGGCAGAGCCTAGTGGGTCAGAACATCCCACAGCAGGCACACATTTTTGAGTGTTGTTACTAGTGGCCATGATGACAACAGAGATTGGTAGGAATATATTGAAGATGAAGATACTGATATAATGATATTAAAACTTGAGGGCAGAGCAGTGTGCACATAAAGGAGAGCAAAAGACACTGTTCATCAATCGAGTGGTGCTACCTCCAGCAGTGGTTAGGAGTAAACTTCAAGAAAGCATCGAATTATGTTTCCAATTCAGTTCAGACTCTGGTGATTAGTAAAGTGATGTTATTTCCTATAGTTTATAATTTTTATGCCCATATTAGGCAGACTGCATTTCCCCTGATTTAAGGAGATCAAATGAAAATGACAGAGGATAATAAGGAGTAAACAAAGGGACTGAGATTTGAGGCACTACTGGTTATGTCTTAACAGTGATGTTTTGAGCCTCCGCACTCAGATGGTTGAATTAGAGTCAGCGTAGGTTTATATTGACTGCAGCATGGGAGCACAGAAAAATAGTGCAGGTATATTCAATAATAGCCAAGAAGATAGCTCAGGTATGTTCCGTAGTGGTCAGAAGATAATTCAGGAAGTCCACATAAACTCAGGGACGACCAGAAGATATAAGGAGAGAAGGTGGTAAGATTTTCAAATCACAAAATGTCACAATACATCTGGCAGCAGTGTTAGAATGCTAAAGTACGATTAGCCACATAGCAGAACAAATTCTTAATTAGTAGTGGGGAAGTACATGAATAAACAGAAATAGATGTCTTGAATATATAGTATGGTGAGATGAAATGTTATAGGCAATGCATCCTTTCTGATTGAAGTACTGTGAGGAGAAATGGCGGGCTGAAGGCGTTAGTAATAAAAATGTTTTGTTCTTAATAAAGTCTTTACGAGCATTGAATTAGAATGAGGAACGTTATGTCATGAAAAACTCTCACTTTTGTTGCTGTTCATCGCCTTGTCATCAAAGGAGGCGATATTGCGGAGGCGAGGCCGACCAGGCCATGGCCAAAACATCATAGTGGGTGTGATGCCTGATGTCTCCACAAGGAAGGCATCTGCCTGAGGACACTGCTGTCGGTATGGAGCTCCTGAGCGCAAAACAGGCACGAAAAAAAGGCGGAGCAGCACCGTAGCTTAGACGAGAGCCAGCGAACACAGACTGTTTCATAAGGTAGGAGACAGAGCAGCAGAAAACGGATAAAATGCCATATATAATAATAAGTGGGACAGAGCGACGGGGCTAGGCGGCCATCTTCGTTGCCATTAGACCACGCCCCCAGTCAACACTCTTAAGAAAGACGTCATGGGTATTTACCAATTAGACATACAACCCTAGAATAGATACACAGCAAGCCCTCTTATCTATCGAACAAGTAATACACCACTTACTGGAAGACTGCATCCATGCGTTTTGGTAGGAACACTCTGTAATTGATCATAAATGAAGATCTAATGCCAAGTCAAGGACACTTTTTCTTCCCTTATCAAGGTTA
Organism: Ambystoma mexicanum; assembly: GCF_040938575.1. Taxonomy (NCBI): domain Eukaryota; kingdom Metazoa; phylum Chordata; class Amphibia; order Caudata; family Ambystomatidae; genus Ambystoma; species Ambystoma mexicanum. Next base: position 932,238,121 of record NC_090928.1, on the reverse strand, counting down.
ACACATACCTTGAATTTGCAAGGGACGCTTGTCAGTTCTATGCACCTATGTTTTTCTCTTAATTGTACACAGCCATGGCCTTACAGATGGCTGCTGACTGGGGGACCTTCTGTGCAAAAACTGAAAGGCAGAGGGTAACTCCTGCCTCTGGACCAGAGTATTACATATGGCATCAAAAAACAGAAAGAATATGTCCAGAGAAGGATATGTTAGAAATGATGTATCAAAATGTATTTAAGGTGATACAGAAAATTGAAAGCTGGTGAATAAATCACTAATAATTATACACTGATCACGTTAATATAGCAAAACAGCAGCAACAATATGCCAAAGAGCGGCTAAAACCTCATCACTCGTACTAACCATTCATGGTGCAATCATTCCCATACAACTCATCATACAGTGATATGCATCTAAAATACTAAAAAACATGCTAAAAACCTATGGGGAAAAAGGAATTAATAGCTAGTCCCCAAAATGACACACATTATTGCTATGTTTACAGACAATAGAAATAATTCACAGACAATCTATTATCAGGGTGGATCAGAAGAACAAGTGTAGAGATCGCATCCCTGTAGGGTTTACCTTCTGTGACATCTATATGCATTTGATTATGCTGATCTTCTCCAACTCCTCTCAATCTGTTTTTCATTGTTGCCCTTATTGCTGCTGGCATAGGCCTTACTTTGTGTACCATTGAGATACATTTCTTTGTCAATTACATTTTGTGACTGAAGCCTTGTAAACAACCAACACCTTTCTTGAGGATGCTGAAATCTCCTTATCTTGCATCAGTTTCACCGTCAAGACATATCCTGTCAACATCCTTTGTAGGGGAAAAATGCACATATATACTGATTAATGCTTAAATAATGTCAATGGGAAATGTAATCATTAGTGAATTTGAAATGCAAGCATACATTGATATATGAAGGTTTGACGATTATTTCATAACATTTCTTTTCACTGAATTGGCTTTATGTACTATCACAAACAGTGGTGGTCGACCTCACATCCTCTTTCGCTCCCACCTTACAATATACCTTACCCAAACTCACCATCTGAATGTTTGTGGTAATAAAAGTGGCAAAGGTTTTGCAGCAAAAAAATTATGTAATTGCTAGTCACCAAAAGTGTGTAATGCTGTATTTGTTGAGTCAAGAAAGAAGGCCTTCATATTTAACATTAGGCCTGATATAGCAGAGGGAAGGAATCCACTTTGACGTGCATGTCTGTAGATTGAATGGAGGCGAAAAACTTAACAATTTACTGTGGGGTACATTTAAGGCCTAAGGCAGAACCCCCCTACAACAAAAACTGCATTTCATCAGTCACCCAAAAATGGCTCTGCTTTGGTCTGCTGAGCACATATGGGGCGAGAGTTGATCACAGCCACCCCAAGAATAGCTGCATTTTTTGTTCATTCACGGGAACACAGAGAGAATAACTCAAATTCAGAATGGCTGTGCATTGCTGTTCGGTCATTTAAACATTCAAGGCTGCACTGGAAAATGACTTGCATTTAAAATGGCATTGCATTGGTGCTAAATTTATTTCAAACATCACACAGTTTACTAAAACAAAGCCCTGTCCATGTATTTCATTTTGAACACCATCAAATAAGGCCATCCCTCCCAGAACGGCATTGTTTCATCAGTAAACTCCATGAAAAGCAAAACAATTATGCTTCAAGTCTGCACGCTTGGATTTACTTTTTGAAATAAACCAACAAGTACTTCAAAGGAAATATGCTCTCTCTTGCCTTGTGTCAATTACCAAGAAACCATTTTCAAGCATATCTCTGTGTCCAGAAACTGACCAGATCTATAAAAAGCCTTTCAGAAAGTAAATGGCAAAGAAGCTATGTGCGGAAAAAAAATGCATTTTTGTGAAATGAATGTGAGAGAAAAAGAACAAGGGTAAATCTACTTGTGCAAAGCAAAAAAGAACCCTGGTAAAGCCAAATGTGAAATAATACTGTAGCTCGCACAGAAACACAATTGTACATGTGGGGGAGGGGCTGCAGAGATATATATGTTATGCTCTGTTTTCCCCCCCAAAAGACAAATCATCCTGGCTGAGGCCCAGGAATTTCTGTCAAACCAGTTTGGCAGCAAGGCTAATTTCGCATCTACCAGTGACCAAGGCTGCAAGAGCAGGGGCCCTGTTCTTGTGGACCTGACAGTGTGATAATTGCAGGTTCTCCCAGATGCCAGGCAGAGCAGTTCCCAAGGACAAATGATGGGGTGAAGCGCTGAGTTTTGCCTCAGGTGTGTGATTTCCTCGTTATTCAAACTGGAGGACTTCAAAGGGGAGTCATGGAAACCCTTGTGTAAGATGACCCAGGGGAGACAATTTGGATTGTGGGGTTAGCAGCACTATCCGCATCTTTGGCAAATCCACCTCATTGACAATGCAGGACATTTATACTTCAAGACATTTTTCCCCGCAATCTAAATAAGCAATAATGTGATATTATGACAGTTTAATGTGATTTTTGGACAAGCACAATGAGACTAGGTGCATCTATCTGGCACGTGGTGAACTGAAATGCCAGGAAAAATGCATTTCAGGGGGAAGCATAAATGGCACAGATATTAAACTTGGGGAATCTATGCCAAATACTACTATGCATATATGTAGCCATTTGCACAGTTTTAGATAACATGTTTCTCCTGAAAACGGTGAAATCGTGCCGAAGGACGAGGCAAAAATGCACAGAATTTGCATTCGAACCGACATATTCCTTGTGCAATATGGGATCTGCCTATCTGATTTTTATAATGATGAATAGTGTAAATATGGAGTTTTGTTCCATAACTAATTTCTGTGAAAAATAGACTTGTGAGACAAAGAGAGTCATAAAAGTATACACACAAAAGGTCAGCTCACTTCCCTGGAACCAATCAGCCCATGCAAGGGGTAAGTCTAGAGTACTTCCGCCCAGAATTGTACAATTCTATGATGTCAATCTGTCTATACAAGGGGTAGACAGGGAGACACAGAGATATATTCAACAATCAAAATTCACCCTGCAAGATTCTAAGACTCCAGAACCAGGTCTTGAGGCAGCTGATCCCATCCGGGCAGAACCACCTATTCAGAACCACCTGTCCGGAACCACCTATCCGGAACCACATTCATCCCAATAATCCAGGGAGAAAGGAGGACAGGCAGCTGATCCATTTAGGAGAATCCAGTGACCAGACTCTTTGCTCAGCTGACTTATCCTGCTGTCCACAGTGACCAGACTTTGCCCAGCTGTTCCCAACCAGGAGAGCCCAGCTGACCCAGTAACCAGATCTCTTGATCCCGTTGCCCATGACCAGATCCATGGCACCGCCGTCTAGAGACCCTGCTGGCGGTCCAAATGACCAAACCCAAGCTTGCCTTGTAAGTATCCCATCACCCAGTACCCAAAAACTGCATATCCTGCTATTTTACCTTGCATCCTGATCAAATCCTATTCAAATCTTGTAGAAACCCTTGTCATTTCCCAAATTGCCAGTATTCTCTGTTCAACCATTTCCTTAGAAGAATCTGTGTAGTCCATATCTGTTAGCATATTTATTTTCTATTTCCTTCAGCTACCTGTGTAAGTCTGTAGTATCATTTGGAATAAATTAATTCCCCATTTAATATAGTTTCAGTAGAACTAATCATTGTGCTAACAAAACCGATTTTGCCCATGTATTTTGCTTGTCTTTAAAATCCGATTTGCATTTCCCATAATAAAACCCATATTATCATCCTATAAAAGTCATCCCTTCCCCTTAGTATCCTATCTGTTCTGTACCTTTGTTTCCCATCCCAAAGACAGGTTTCTGATGTTGACTGCTAAGCCCAGTTAGCTAGTTTAAAGCATGTGTGAAATAATAAATTGCAATTCTGCCGCGTGTGATTTTATTGCATTGTTTTCCTCCCAAAATCGATCTTCTCACCTGTGTTCACGTTGCTTTGGTGTCCTGCTCAGTAGCCTGTAGGCTTCCTTGTCTCTTTTGTGCAGCCACACGAATATCTGCCCTATCAATCCTACCGCAAATGTAAACTGGTCTCTTACTAACAAGTGAAATCCGAGTATGCTATTTTGCACATTTTGAAGGTTTTCATTTTTCATGTTGGCCTCCCATTCTGGGGTGGTGGGTCAAATTTTAAAAACGTTTTTTCCCTCTACTTGTTGACTCCTTGCCACTGCTTTCCATCCACACAGAATTAAGTTAGCAGGTGTTTGGGGGAATGTTGCAGCGGGAGTGCATAACATAAACTATGCTTGTGAAGAAAAGTGATTTTGTTTCCATTTCTATTTAAGGTTTATGTAGATGAAGGCGGAAAGTTGAACTAAGTGTATTATACAGTTTTGCATATTGTCACCACACTGGCGATTGGTGCCCTAAAATTTGTTTTGCTCTGGATTTTCATTTGAATTCTAAAAATAAATAAATATTTCTTTGTTACGCACCAGCCTAGTAGATGGTCCACTGCGACACAGAGTATTTGTTAAGGTGGGTGTGAGACGGGTTATGTGCCTCTTCAAGAAAGAATCCAATTCAAATAACAATAAAAAGCATGTTTTACTATGCGCCACCTTCACTGTCAGTGGAAGAAGTCTCTGGCTGGAATATGCTGTGTCTTAAAATCAGTTACATTACAATGTTTTACTCATAGGTTTTTATTCTTCTGTTTTAGCAATATATTTAGAAATACGCTTGTACTGGCAAATGTATGTGAAGTTATACAGATAAAGTTACTTCAAACAAATGTTTGTAGAAATGCAAAAGTCTTAACTCTGTTAAAGCTGCACATCGCCATCTTGAAGCCTTAAAAATGACTGTGGGTGTCGCTGGCTTTACCGAGACGGCCATTGTGTTAAATGAGAAAGACTCTAATCCTCCCTGCGAAGGCCATGAGATCTTTCACTTATTCTATTGATGTCAAAGGGAGTCATTATGAGTTGGGCGGTATCCCAGCGGTAAATCTGCTGCAAGAAGCCCAAATGAATTACCGTTACTGCCACTTGGTCCAGCGGAATTTCCACCGGATTACACAAGTGATTACACAAGTGGTGGTGTAATTACCCATTTAATTTGAGTCCATTGGATTCAATGGGGCTTTTTGGCGGAATTACCGCAATGGAATTAGCTGTGCAGTAATTCTGCTGATTCTGCAGATTCTTCAGCAAATCATCCACTCCAGGCCCACACTTGTAATTGTGTGTAGTGGTAAAGTTGGTGGTAACAGAGTTATCTCCAACTTTACTACTTACCGTCAAACTCGTAATGAGGCTGAATGTACTGAAAAGGTAGAAAAGACTATCAATAGAGGGCTGGG